>NC_048303.1:117417462-117575277 GCF_013100865.1 Trachemys scripta elegans
TCCCCATAGAAACAAAGAAGGGAACAAAAGAATAATAAAGGTGCCTCAACTTTTCCTCATTTATGTAGGACAGTATTATAACATGCATCCAGATATACTCCAGTCACACAAGCTGAAAATTGTTCCACTTTACTGCAGTTCTGTAACCATATGGGAAACAATCCTGTCTGTGTTCTGTGCACATCCAAAATTCCTGCTGAATGACCCACCCTGGGAGCGAGTTACCGGTGACCCAGGGCTGGGGCGGCAGGAGGGTGCAGTGAGGGGGGGCAGCCAAAATTTTTTTTGCTTGGGGCAGCAAAAAACCTAGAGCCAGCCCTGGCCGCTCAGACCCCTGACTCTCCATGCTGTGGGAACTGGGGCACTGGCTGGCTGCCTGGGAGCCCTTCCTGCCCAGCTCCCTAACTAAACCATCTCTGCATAGCCAGGAGCTCCCCAGGTAGGGTGGGCAGTACCGCTCCGAGCTGCACCCTGACATGCTCTTGCCTCTCCCCTGAAGGAGCGCGGCCCTCCTGGAGCTGGCCCCTGCCTGTGGAGTCTGGCTGCTGTGAGATGAACCCCGAGGCGCTCGCTCGCTGCTACCCTGGTACTCCTGGCGGTGCTGCTGCTCTTCAGCCCAGAGGCAAAGCGTTAGGCGGTCACATGCCCCCCCCCTTTAAATTGTGCCCTTCCCCACTATCAAGAGTTGCACGTCATCTCTGCCATAACTCATCACTTTGTGTGAGGGATGAGTCCCAGTTTCAAAGCGCAGTGGAAGCGGGGGGCTTTCAATAGGCTCAGACAGTGGCAGTAAACACAGGGGAGCAGCCGCGCAGATCCTGAGCTGCTGTCAGTTGTCATAGCTCCGCTGACTTCAAAGGTGCTGTGACAATCGATGGCAGCTGAGGATCTGCCCCATGTAATTGAAATCTGAGAAGCACTAAATTGAGTGTCGTGCTGTGAGTTACATAATTAGATGTGTAGACAGGGAGATCTGTTGGCACCACTGACGTGGAAGCAAAATACAGCTAAGAGTCCTGTAGAGTAATGAGAGAAAATGAACTGCCATTTGTAACAAAAAGTTGACAAATACACAGAGCCCCTGTGAATAATAAAACATACAGGTGAAAAATGCGTACAATTAGTCAGCAAACAGGAGTCTGAATGAGTTAGCGGTGCTTTAAATACCAATTTTTTGAGTGTGGTGAAGGGTAGCGATATAATTAATCATTGCTTGTACGTGAACTGGGTGTTCATGTTATCTCACAGTCAATCTCAGGAATTCCTAGACTTTCACAGAAAATGAGATCCTTTCTGGAGTGGTTTGAACCATCCCTAGATGGTTAGAGTTCAGTAGTGAATTGTATCCTTACTATAGGTTTCATAAGAGTGGACACCATAAAATGATACAAAATAATGAGCGATATACTTGGAGTAGGTTGGACATTTCTGTTCACCTTCTCATGAGACATGAACAAGGGACCATTCAGTGAACTGAAAGGCAACAACAATTTTTTTTCATTAGCCCGTAGAACTCATAGCCACAAGGTATCACTGAGAACACGATCTTAACAAAGGAACTGGACATTTACATGGATAATGGGTGAAATTCTGGCCTGACTGAAGTCAATGGCAAACTTCCAATGACTTTATTTGGGGCCATCATGAATAGCCTGAGTTATAATAGTAGAGTTAAAAATACCAAGAGTTGTGGAAGGGATGTAAGCCTTCCTACTGCAGGGCGAAGACAACCTATAACTATGGGGGTTAGAAGGAAACTTTCCTTGCCAACAGGTTATTTCATAACTGCTTACTGCTTCCTTATACCTTCCTTGGAAGCAGCTGATGCAGGCCACTGTCAGAGATGGGATACTGGACTAGATGGATCATTGGTCTGATCCAGTCTGACAATTCCTAACGCTCATACAACCTAAAGAAGAATCTGTTACATTTCTGTAAGTTCTTAGAGTAATTTTTATACAACTTTGTTACATTTCTAACCCTTTTGGCTTTATCCTTATTAAATTCAGTGTCACTTTTCCAGACGGGAAGATACCAATGAGAAAATATGACTAGTCACACTGACACATACATTTACACGTGCTTCAGACAGAAGCAGCAGGTGATCATTTTATCCTGTACTGCTGAGGTCTGCTTTTAGATTCACACGATTTCTTCTTTGATCTAGATGTGTAGGCTTTGGACTTCAATGATGGAAGTAAGGTCAGTGTTAAAATAAAAAGTTTGAAAAGTTCAGTAAGTTTATAGGGTTGGAGAACATATCAGTCTAGGTCCATTTGAGATTCTGACAAGTTCAGGAGCATCTTGTTGGATAAGAACAAATTTCTTTGGCACTCAAATACTTTTATCTTTGAAATATTAGTCTTTACATTGTTTTCCAAACACTTCATCGACTTGCTTCAGTTGAGCACATGAGCCCCTTGTCCCCACCGACTCTGTTCCTTGCTCTTCTTGTGCTGGCTTCTTCAGTGTGTATATCTTCACTGCTTGTGTGAAGCTCTCCCGCAGGATCTGCTATTTAGAACAACCTTCCCGTATCCTGCTGCCCCATCAAATCCCCATCCATAGTTACAATTCAGCTGGAAATACAGGTTTTCTCTTTTGCCTGCAACCCTTAACTTCTCTTTCCTTCTTCTGCTACTTATTATTTAAGGTCTTGATCCTGAAAACACTTATGCACATGCTTACCTTTAAGCATGTGAGTAGTCCCATTGAAGCCAATGGAGTGGCTCGTCTGAGTAAAGTTAAGCAAATGCCTAAGCATTAGCAGCAGCCTAGCTTTGCAACTACAGTATATGGTCTAACTAATGTTTCTGGGTATTTTTTTTATGAAGGATACCCTACGAAATGAAGTTGTTTTGTATTAATATGTGGTGTTTAAAAATGCAAGACACATGAATGAGATCATTCCCAAGCCCGTCAACTTTCAAAATTGCACAGGATCCGGTTTGTCATTTATTTATGAGCCTTAATATTCCAAAGCACTTATGCTTGCCGAAGCATTTCACACTTTTGGAAGATGGTGTCTGAGTCTTCCTTTAAAATCTTCCCATTCTTCCTTTCCCCCGACCTAACTCTCTGCTGCCCTTCCCTTGCTTAATAGTCCCCAAATCATTGTAAGCTTTCCTCCAACAGAAGAGGGCTGCCTTTGGCTCCCCCTGGAGCACATGAATGCTACTCCATGGATTCACCAGAGGGGCCAGTAGAATACTCTGAGGTGCTCCTTTTCGAAAGGGGCCGAGGGTAGTCCTTACATAGTGAATTTCAGCCCATGTCAGATCAGACATAAGGAACTGAATTGAGTCTCTGCATAACAGTTCTGATGGCCATCTCCAGCACGGTTCTTTCCTAGCTGCCTATTTTTACAAACACTTTAATGCATCGGTGCAAGGATACCTATACCACGAGGGAGAGATGTATGCGGATTGTTAGTTTCGTCAAGCACATTTATCACCCTGATCAGACCCGCGGTACCTCTTGTAGGAAGTTGGGTTTATGTGCACAATGTTTTAGTGACAATAAAATCACTAAAAATTGCATTGATCTACATACAGCACTTATTCCACACCCCCAGGGTTTGTCATAAAAGCTATGAAGTTCCAATTTAGAGATTGCAATCAACATTACTAATCCTGGATAACTGAAGAGAAGGTACTTAAATCCATCTTCAGGCACCTATATGAAAGTATTGATTCTTACATCTGCTGAGCACTCACAACCTCCACTGAAATTAATGGAACATCTCTAAACATGATTTCTTTTTTATTTCGGAGTCTAAACAGGGGCTTAGGAACCCAGCTTCAGAGGATTTGAACATTTTGGCCCACAATTCTGCGGTTTCAGAATGGCTTCAAATTCTCAAACATCACATGCTTCTAAGATTTGTTGATGCAAGAATGGTGCAATATTTTCCAGTTCACGCTGTCTACTTTCCATTCATGGAAGGATTCTTAGTGGTTCTATTACAAGCTTTTTTTTACTTATGCAACTTTATATGTTACAAGCCTTCAACTTTTGTCTTTTCAAGGTGACCTGCAAGTCTTTTTATTGAAGTCTTTCAGCTGTAGCCATGGTGGTTGATTGCTCCCAGTAGCTAAGCTACCAGTGATATTCCACACAGTATTTTATAGCTATGCTCAAACTGGGGTGGTGACAGAAATAGCTGATCATGTAATAACTTACCGTTGAGAGAAAAGGGGGTGGGGACAAGAATGAGGAAAAAGTTGGTACATATCATGAGGCAACACAAAATCATCCTCTTTCCCCTCCCTCCCCCCATGCCCTCCATTTGAGATCTGCTTTAAAATGGAGCTAATTTAGCTGAGCAGAGCCGTGATACATCCTTCTGTAGACCATCTTTCCGAGACATGTGTTTGACAGACAATGTCTTGATTTTATCCTTAACTCTATGGATGCAAATAGTCTGAGTGCTCGACTCATTTCTAACCACAAATAGAGCTGGTTCCAAATAGCCTAACTGAGAAACTTTGGATCTGAATCCAGAACTGCATACCCCAGGCCCATTTCTGAATGCAAAACAATAAACTCTACCCCGCATCTATACGGTGTGAGCAGTACTGTCACTTTTATTGATGCAGCTGTCAAACTATAGATCAAGACTTTCTCAAATGAAAGTGGCAGATATTATTCGTAATCTGCAAAGAAGATGCTTTTATCAAGGGCCTGTCAAAGGATTACTGTTACTGGGGAAAAAGCAACAGAGGGTCCTGTGGCACCTTTAAGACTAACAGAAGTATTGGGAGCATAAGCTTTCGTGGGTAAGAAGCTCACTTCTTCAGATGCAAGATGTTACTGGGGAAGTGCTTCTTTGACAACTCCCGCCTCTGCTAGGCTTGCTTTATATTGGAACTAGAAAGACTTAAGCCATGTTCCCAGACTGGAAAGTTAGATAAGTTTGCCTTTATTTGTGTGGTGGGATTTTATCTGTTATTCATATACAGTATGCTTTTTGTTTAAATATTTGTATAGTGCCTAACACAATGTGGCCCTGCTTCTAGGCATCGCTGCAAGAACAGCAAAAGTCCCATGAGAAACAATTTACCTGGTTATCCCCTGAAACCCTGATTCAGCAAGCTCCATAACCATACACATGGGTAGTTCCATTGACTTCAATACAATTGCTCACATGCTTAAAGTTATGCATGTATTTCAGTACCTGGTGGAACTGGAGCCTGAGAGAGGAATGACCCAGTGGCCTGAGCACATGGGTTTGAGAATTAGGGAATCTGGGTTTCTAATCCAAGTTCTGTCATTGTGTAACCTTGGAAAAGACATTCACCTCCGAGCGCCTTAATTGTCCCCATTTGTGGAGTGGAGGTAATACCGTCCTACGGGGGAGTTCTGAAAAGTAATGTTTATAAAGTTCTTCAACAAGTGTAATTGTGTGCCAGCATATAAGTGTGCAGTTACTGCAGGTGCATGATTAAGGTATTGCCTGGGAGACCAGCATGGACTCTGAGTAAAATCACAGTAAGGGCCTGCCCAAACGTAGATGTGCAATTCTGCACGTACAGGTGGACTTCCCTCCAATATTTCATCCTGTAAGTTCCAAATATAGTATGGTTGTTACGTAATGGCTGTCAAGCTTGTAGGGATGACATCTAATGCTCACAGCCATGCACAAATTAGTCAGTGGTGTGAGGCTGAAGTGAGACAGAGGTGGCTCTGATTGAATCAGGTCCGAGCAGAAATTCTTCAGCAGCAGCAATAATTTGTGTCTCTCTTACAGCAGGGATTTTTTTAAGCATCCAGGATTTTCCATTGACTTGGAGCCAAATTTGGAAATGACAGATTACATCTTGGTAAATCATTGAATGGGAGCATGAGCTGGTGTAATTTTTGCATGAATGACAGGGGCAGACTAATTGGGTCACTGCCCAGGATGTTCTGCTAGAAACAGGCCACAGCAGATGTACCTCCTAGCTAACTCAGGCATACATCCTCCCTCTTCCCATCAGCACCCCTAGTACAAGGCAGGCAAACACTGGTCCTGCACACAGGCTGGTTGGTGATAGTGCTGGGATCTGGGGGCAAATGGATGGTGCTTGGATCTCGGGAACAAAATACAGTATTTTTCTGATCATTCATGCAGGACCAGAGCTTAGAAGAGTCTACTGGGCCTAGCAGCATTTTAGACCCATAGTAAGAAAATTCCCAGTGGGACAAAAATGGTTCACATGTAGGTAAAGTTAGATAGCTGTTGATTTCATGGGATGGTGAGCCCCATTGTAACTGAGAGGAGAATTTTGTCTCTTTGCTCTGTCTGTCTGTTGTTGGTTTACCCATCATTCCTGGTATTAGCATGGCCGTGAGACTTGATAGTTACAATTCCTTTTCAGCAGAGTATCCAGAAGCACTTTTCCATCTCCTATAGCTTGTTCAGAATGCACAGTGACTAACTCGCGTGAACAATAGTGAACCTGTTACGCCCACCCTAGGGGGGGAGGCCTAACTGCTCCCTGTGACAGCAAAACTTTCATTGACTTAAATGGGAGCAGAGTGAGGCCAACCCTGAGCACTTTGGAAAATACATATGTTCCATTCAGTGACTCTAGAATCTACAGCTGTTTCAGGTCTGAATTCGCAACCTATGTGAGAAGTGTTTGTGTTTCCCATCTTTCAGGATTCTCATCATCATGTCTTAGTTGACTGTGCCTGTGCTATGCTGGGGTCATAAAATGTTGAACTCATTTTCCATCTACTCACTTGTGTTACAATTATACTTGTAAGGCTTTTCTTTTCCTAGGATGCTGTTCTGAATGTCTACTCTTGGGCTCATGTTTATACTGATTTTTTATTCCCTTGTGGTATCATGTTAGGACCTCTCTAATTTCCTTTTTAAACTAATACCACTAATGAAGGTGAGGGTAGCATTGTGTTTTAATTGCAGTAGGACTTTGATTAGGCAGACCTCGCTTACCTTATCTGGCCACAAGGTTGTGTTCTCCTGAGGGTTTCAGATAAGTGAGATTTTGACTTTTATTTCACCTCCTTCAGCAGAGAAGAGGGTCTTGTTTTATGGTGTTTCATTCTGACAAAGAACATGGAAAACAGTGTAGGTTGCTAGCTGGTTTCTCTGAGACTTCATATGAAAACCAAGAAGTCTTTGAGACATCACAGCATAAATGATTTTGAACAGAATTTTCTTCAGTAAATAAAAACCTCCTCATAGGTAAGCCTTTATATACTTGAGCCTCTTTGGTGCACGAAGGCTTCTCTTTGGTCTGCTGAGTCAGCTAGTTCTTATGTGGTATCTGAACTCATTTTAAAAGTGAATGATAATCAGGGGAGTAGCTCAGTGTGGTTTGCAGTGATTACTTGAATTTCAAGTGCTTGCTTTCAAGTGTCCCCCACCAAGGCCTTCTCATTTAGGTTCTACTATACATAGTACATATTTTTTCACTTGCAGTACTTTAATTCTACTATACCTCAAGCATCTTGATGGAGGCGTCCCTTCAAAATAAAATTATTATTATTATTAAATCCTCAATAAGGAGATAAAAATAAAATACAAAAAATCTTGATGCCAATTATGAGCGATAGGTTCCTCTGAAGAGACTGACATTGTATTTTAATAATGGATTTTGTCATGTAAAATTAATCTTGGCCTATCTGCTTTTAAAGTGCAAACATATGCTTCTTGGGAGCCTACCTTTCCGACTGTTAATTTTTGAGGGAATGTATGCAACTAAAAATTCAGAGTTTTCCATCCTTCCTGGTAGGCGCTCCCTTCAAGTTCTGACTCAAGCAGAACTCTTTATCTTCATTTGGGTCAGGACCGAAGCATCAGGGCCCAGAATGGAAATGCTCAGATATAAAATGCTCTGGGGATACTTTTGTAAGAGACCAGTCTACCCTCATTTCATTTATGGGATGCATGTAAAATAGACCCTTTAAAAAAATTCCTATTTATCCTAAGTTGAATAGAAATGCATTGGATTTCTCAATGGCCACTCTCATTTACAATCCAGCCCCTTTCATTAAACTGATGAAGAATAATCAAGATTACTTTGAATGTACACAGCCACATCTGTTTCTTTAAATGCTCATCACTCACCAGTTGGTTCCTCATTTTTAAGCTTGTATTTTAGTTTGAAAGCCCATTTAAATAATGCTCATAGGCAATGATTATGGGCTTGTCTACACAAATATTTAGAGCACAGAAAACTGGGGTGTAACTATCCACCGTGCTGTACTCCAAGTGTTCATATGGACCCTGCTGATGCTCACTAACAGTTCTCTGGTGCACTTTAATTTACCTTGCTTTGAAATAGAAGTAGAGGTTGTTTTTTTTCTCAGCTTATGATGGTTTGGAAGTGTAAGAGTCCTTAATTTCAGCCAGTCATTTCAAGTCAGTCTAGGAAGTGCCTGGCTCAGAGGTCATTATTGCTTTGTTTGTTTTCATATTTATTTTTGATTCATAAAATAGGGCCCCATCCTTCTGAATGAAGGGATTTGGACACAATTTAATAAAGAAAACAGAAGACTCAATTTTCAAAGGATTCACTAGTGCTTCCATTTGTGGGTATCCAACTTCAGATGCCTAAAAGGGGGCTGATTGTCAGAGGGCAGGTACTGAGCACTGCCTGAAAGCCAGGTCCCTTTAAGGTGGTTCATGTTGGGAACCCTGAAAATGAGGCATCCCAAATCACTAGTCACTGTGGAAAAATTGGGCCATCCTGTACAAATGTTGGATCTATCCATAACGATAGATAGTAGGAGATTTCTTGAAGTAACCCATCTTCTGTTCCCCCTCTTGGGGTCACCTGAGAAAAGCTACTGGCCTTACACTGGACCCTGAAGGCCAGCAAACATGGTCTCTGTGGAGCAAATTCCATAGCTTGCAGCCCATCAGTGGGAACACCCTGCTAGCAGCTCCCAGGCAAGAAAAATAATGACTCGAGTGAAGTGCTGGAAGCTTGTAAGTTGTATTACATGTTGCCATGGCTGGGGTATTCATTTCCAGCACTGGTCTTTCACTAGTAGTTAACCAGACTAGAGGATAGGTTCACCTGGAATCTAGAATAATTCCATTGACTTCAATGGAAGCAGCACTGGACTCTCAGCCTCTGCATGGCAATGCCACAGAATCCCAGTAGATGGTAGCATTACAGAGATGCCTCAGCAGTCGATTTCTCCAGTGGCAAGTGAGCGCAAAACATTACCATCCCGGTTTTGCATCTGTCTGGCACTCAAGTCAATGTGCTGCATTATTCCTTGGAGTATAAACATCCTAAAAGGGGAACTTCACCTTTCAAAACAAGCTCAAGTCCCCCATAGGAACAGGCTGGCTTAGCAGACCAATGATAGGTCTTCATAGAATCATAGCATATTACGGTTGGAAGAGACCTCAGAAGGTCATCTAGTCCAACCCCCCCCCCACTCAAAGCAGGACCAACCCCAACTAAATCATCCCAGCCAGGGCTTTGTCAAGCCGAGCCTTAAAAACCTCTAAGGATGGAGATTCCATCACCTCCCTAGGTAACCCATTCCAGTGCTTCACCACCCTCCTAGTGAAATAGTGTTTCCAACCTAGACACCCCCACTGCAACTTGAGACCATTGCTCCTTGTTCTGTCATCTGCCACCACTGAGAACAGCCGAACTCCATCCTCTTTAGAACCCTCCTTCTGGTAGTTGAAGGCTGTTATCAAATCCCCCCTCACTCTTCTCTTCTTCAGACTAAACAATCCCAGTTCCCTCAGCCTCTCCCCATAAGTCATGTGCCCCAGCCTCCTGATAATTTTCATTGCCCTCCACTGGACTCTCTCTAATTTATCCACATCCTTTCTGTAGTGGGGGGCCCAAAACTGGATGCAATACTCTAGATATGGCCTCACCAGTGCCGAATAGAGGGGAATAATCACTTCCCTCGATCTGCTGGCAATGCTCCTACTCATGCAACCCAATATGCCATTAGCCTTCTTGGCAACAAGGACACACTGCTGACTCATATCCATCTTCTCTTCCACTGTAATCGCCAGGTCCTTTTCTGCAGAACTGTTACTTAGCCAGTCGGTCCCCAGCCTGTAGCAGTGCATGGAATTCTTCCATCCTAAGTGCAGGACTCTGCACTTGTCCTTGTTGAACCTCATCAGATTTCTTTTGGCCCAATCCTCCAATTTGTCTAGGTCCCTCTGTATCCTATTCCTACCCTCCAGCATATCTACCTCTCCCCATAGCTTAGTGTTATCTATGAACTTGCTGAGGGTGCAATCCATCCCATCATCCAGACCATTAATGAAGATGTTGAACAAAACTGGCCCCTGGACTGACCTCTGTGGCATTCTGCTTGATACTGGCTGCCAACTAGTCATTGAGCCGTTGATCACTAGCCACTGAGCCTGACAAACTAGCCAGATTTCTATCCACTTTGTAGTCCATTCATCCAATCCACACTTCTTTAACTTGCTGGCAAGAATATGCATACCCTGAAGAGTTTTGAGCATATAAAGGGTTATCTAGAGGGTCCCCTGCTACCAGAGTAGTAGTATGGATGGTGAAGGGAGTGAAAGAGGGAAGGAGGAAGAGCGGCACTCATGTGGTAACAAACTTGTTCACCAAAGATTGCATTGTCCCCTACACCAAACTTCTGCCAGGCTCCTACTGCATAGAGGCTGGTGACCTCTCAGGGCCCAGTTCTCTGTTGCCCTGCTTCTTGTGTAGCTGTTAACATGACTGCAAAGCCGGTGCCAAATGCTACTAAATCAGGATAGAAGTGTTTTGCATTCACTTTGCTCTGGTGTAAATGTGCAAGATGCAGGGTGATGGGAAATCTGCCCCTCAGACTTTGTGCCTGTGGCGTTTCTTTGCATTCTTCCCTTGGGAGGGGCAGGGCTTGATGCTTTCCAGCCTCCTCGGCACTAGCAGGGCTCCAGTTCCCCGCACCAGCAGGTTCCTGGGGATTTGTGGGAAAACGCTCAGTCTCTGCAGTGGCTCCCAGCCCCCGCTAGCCTGTTATCAGCTTTCTTGACTGCTGCTACCTTTCTGAGGGTTCTCTGGCAGGAGGCATTCCACATTGTTGCGAAGGAAAACAGGTGGTTACCACTGCCAGAGTTAGCACTGACTCATCTGCTAAAGTCCCACAAGGTTGAAGAGTGTCGTGTTATCGCTTAGCCCATCTCCTTCCTACACCTTTTAGCCCAGTCCAGCTGACAGTGGAGAGGCTTCTGCAGTGTGAGGGAATCGGGAGCATTGTGTACCAGAGCTGACCCTCCCCTGCATCTGCACAGTCATCATCCTCTTCAGAGGCAGTATTTGCGGTTTCCATACTATCATGCATAAGAGCATATTCTTCACCTGTGCCTTTTTGGTAGGTGTGCCTCTTGTGCAATGGAAAGAAAAGCCGCTTACATTTTATTAGGCCCAAAGAGATGAGGTAAGTTAGTCTAATGAATCCTGTTTCTAAAAAGGAATCATTGTCTCAATACTCAGAGATTCAGAATGTTGTTATTTACACACATGTAATGAGTGGGCCAGGCACACTGCAACGCTCCAGCAGCTTCGCATCACGCAGGCAAGACAAATCAGCCATAGAATGAGCATAAGTGGCGGATTATAGTGGATTTATGGTTTATTTGTGCCACTGGAGTGGGATGAGGCAGCTGAAGTGTGCCAATGAATGTGGTCCACAACATTTTATTTGTCTGATCCTGCATCGCTTACAGACTGTGCAACCCACCCGCCCTCCAGAAGCTTCAGAGCTCCCATGTCTACACGGCTCTTTTTAGCACTGTAGCGGGAGCCCCGTGAGCCCCAGTCTGTAGACCTGGGCTCTGAGACTCACTGCTCTGGGCTGTCATTTGCAATGTAGATGTACCCTAAGTCAGCAGCCAGGAGGAACAAGAGCCCAGTCTTGGAAACGCTGCAGAGTGAGCCTCTAAATCCGGGGTGGGACTCTACAAGAGGAGGGGTTCTCCGGCAGCAGAGAAAGGTGAGAAACAAATCTCTGCACGGCCCTCAAGTGGTTGGGTTCCAAGGAGAGAATTTGTATCTGGTCAGTCCCCTTCTATCAAGCAGCTGGCACCTTACAAAGGAAAAAGTGGATGAAAGAGTCCAGTCTATGGATACTTTTGTCCACTCGCAGCATGCTGAGCTACAGAGTGAAGGAGAAAAGGATTCTGAGGTGAAAAAGATAAAACCAGGTGCAAATGCTGGTCTTGGTCAGCATCATGGCCTCACAGCCTGCTGAGTATAGAGACAGACCAGAGGCACAAGGGAGCGGAGAAGGAGAAAATTCATCTGTGAAATTGGTAATTGTAGAAGTTCGACAAGGACGTAGTGCTTAACGGAATTGAGTGCTAGGCTCTCTGCTATTCAGATAGCGCCCATTTTGGGGGCTTCCGTTAGCAATATTGTTAAAATGACCAATCGTGACAAAGATCCAATATTAAAAGAATTCTTTACCTGGGTTACTAAAAAAGGCAGCTGAATAGCAGAAAAAGTGATTCACGAGCAATCGTTAATGCCCAGTGAATATTAGTCAGAGCAAATCATGTGAACAACGTCAGTCACGAACGAGCTCTCACTTTTGATTTTGATATTGTATGTTGGATGTCTCATCTTTTTTTTGGCATTGGTGCTATTTGTTTAGTGTGTGTATGTTATTCTGCTTGGATAGTAAAACTAAACTGGCCACTTTCACTTGCTCCGTGGCTCAGATTTATGAATTCTTATGTAACAGTTCATAGATTCATAGATTCTAGGACTGGAAGGGACCTCGAGAGGTCATTGCGACCAGTCCCCTGCCCACATGGCAGGACCAAATACTGTCTAGACCATCCCTGATAGACATTTATCTAACCTACTCTTAAATATCTCCAGAGATGGAGATTCCACAACCTATTGTGTTTGGGTTTTCAACATTGGAGGGGAGTATTGAGATAAATGAACTCTTAAATGTTTTTTTTTTTAAACATCTATATTTCTTTTCATATTGGGCTAATTTAAACTTGGTGTAGCTCTGCTGACCTAATGGAGTAACATTTTGTCCATTAGTTTTTGTAAAATCTAAGTTGAGGCATAAAGTGCATTCCCATGTATTTATCTGTGCCTAATGAGTGAGCATCTCCCAGATGTTAATGGATTTAGTCTTCCAACTAGAGCTGGGAAGGAAATGTTTTTCCCAGCCTGTGAATATTTTTGAGAGTTTGAAAAATTTTCCTGTTCTTCACTGGAACAAAATGGAGCCCTTTCAAAACTTGGATGGAAAAACAGAAGATGAGACCTCCAGAATGGCCAATAGCACAGTGGTTAGAGCACTCGCCTGGGATCTGAAAGACCGGAGTGCAAGTCTCTGCTCCAAATCAGGCAGTGTAGGGACTTAGCCTAGGTATCCCACATCCTTACTGCCACACTATTGACTATTCTGGGGAAGGAAGGTCTTCCTTTCTCGGTCTCTGGTTTTAACCAGAAATTCCATTCTGGGCCTGAGAAATCTTTGCTGATTTAGAGTTTCATTGAACCTGGTATGTTCCCATGAGCAGTTTTGGTTAGGATGAATCAGCAATTTCTGATAAAAACTGCTTGACACAACACTGAAGCATTATTCTTATTATCCCTGTTTACAGATGGAGAAATGGGGCACAGGAAAAAGTAAGTGATTTGCCTAAGTTTACACTCTGAGTTTGTCATGGCCACAAACTGAATCCCAATACCAAAATACCTTAACCACACAAGACTATCATTACTCTTGACCGTGTCCATTTGTCTTGGAGTTTGCCGAAAGCTTTTGTTTCGTTCCTGAAAAATGAAGGAGTTATGGCCATTTGTATCATGTGCATGGTGTAGGGTGAAGGTGTCATGTGAATGGAGAAGTCAATGGGGTCACTGATAACACTGAGGGGAGAATCTGATGCTGGTGTGCTGAGACAAAAACATGAACAGTTATAGCATAAATAAGTGAAGGCAACAGCTACTATGAGAAAAAAGTGGATTTTGTCCTTTTTAGGAAAGCCCGCGAGAGATGATTGAGGGCAAATGGTTGGATTAAATTCATTAACTCCTAGGCATCAATGCTAATATGCATTAGAGATTAGCTATGGCAAAGCTAATGTTAGTGATAGAAGAACCTCAAAGTTTTGCTTATCTGATCTATCGAAAGCTCTTGAGTTTGCAAAGCTGGGCTGAGAATCACAGAACAGACTTTCATAAAAGATTACAGTACTTCATAGAATCATAGAACTGGAAGGTACCAGTCCCCTGCACTCATGGCAGGACTAAGTATTATCTAGACCAGTGTTTCCCAAACTTGGGACACCGCTTGTGTAGGGAAAGCCCCTGGCGGACAAGGCCAGTTTGTTTACCTGCTGCGTTCGCAGGTCTGGCTGATTGCGGCTCCCAGTGGCCGCGGTTCGCTGCTCCAGGCCAATGGGAGCTGCTGGAAGCGGCGGCCAGTACATCCCTCGGCCTGCGCCACTTTCAGCAGCTCCCATTGGCCTGGAGCAGCGAACCGCAGCCAGTGAGAGCCACGATCGGCCGGACCTGCGGATGCGGCAGGTAAACAAACCGGCCCAGCCCACCAGGGGTCTTTCCCTACACAAGAGGCGTCCCAAGTTTGGGAAACACTGATCTAGACCATCCCTGACAGGTGTTTGTCTAACCTGCTCTTAAAAATCTCCAATGATGGAGATTCCACAACCTCCCATGGCAACTTATTCCAATGCTTAACCACCCTGACAGTTAGGAAGTGTTTCCTAATGTCCAACCTAAACCCCCTTTGCTGCAATTTAATCCCATTGCTTCTTTTCCTATCCTCAGAGGGTAAGAAGAACAATTTTTCTCCCTCCTCCTTGTAACAACCTTTAATGTACTTGAACACTGTTATCATGTCCCCTCTCAGTCTTCTCTTTTCCAGATTAAACAAACCCAGTTTTTCAATCTTCCCTCATAGGTCATGTTTTCTAGATCTTTAATCATTTTTATTGCTCTTCTCTTGACTTTCTCCAAATCTTTCTGAAATGGGGCACTCAGAACTGGACACATTACTGCAGTTGATGCCTACTCAGCACAGAGTAGAGCGGAAGAATTACTTCTTGTGTCTTGCTTACAACACTCCTGCTAATACATCCCAGAATGATGTTTGCTTTTTTTGCAACAGTGTTACACTATTGAATCATATTTAGCTTGTGGTCTACTATGACCCCCCAGATCTCTTTCCACAGTACTCCTTCCTAGGCAGTCATTTCTCATTTTGTATGTGTGCAACTGATTGTTCATTCTTAAGTGCCAGTTAAAAACTGACTTTCATGCAATAGTTCAGCCCTTGTCCTCAGGTTCTGGCCAAAACCAGGCAGTATAGAGTAGACACAAGAATCAAAACCATTTAACGTAGTTTTGTTAGTTTTGGATTGGCTTGTGTGTAGGGTGAAATTTTGGGTCAGTAGTTACTTTATTCCATACGGTTTCCCTTATCCCTATGGCAAGTAGAGGCAAATTGGGACATACTCTTTTCTCACTTACAGTGGTATAAATCCAGAGTAAGTCTATTTTTTCTTCAGTAGACTTACTCAGGATTTAACACAGAGCAGAATGTAGCCCATTGAGACACATTCCTCCTTGTTGTAACTCCCCTGATCTTCATGGAGCTACATCATTGATCAAATTGGCCTATTGCATGGATTATGATATTGTTAACAAGAGGAGACAAACAAAGCTGTATTTCTAAAGATACTCTACGAATGGAAATAAATACTTCCACATGGCTGATACATGAAAAGCAGAGCTGGCCTGAAGAAGTGAGCAAGTGATGCATGGATGTGCACTGACATTTTATAATGTCAACTGATTTTTTTTTTTAATTAAGGAATATACATGGTAAAAATCAACTGGCTTAAGGAAAACTGGTGTGAAACAAACACCTGAAGTAACCAGTGGCATTGGCTAAAACCAGCACTACATATTCTCTAATGCTATGACAGAGGTTAAAAACAAAACAAAAAAAGTACAGAAGAACCTCAGCGCTACGAACACCTCGGGAATGGAACTTGTTTGTAACTGTGAAATGTTCGTAACTCTGAACAAATCGTTATGGTTGTTGTTTCAAAAGTTTAAAACTAAACATTGACTTAATACAGCTTTAAAACTTTACTGTGCAGAAGAAAAATGCTGCTTTTTACCATCTTAATTTAAATTAAACAAGTACAGAAACCATTTCCTTATCAAATCTGTTTTTAAACTTTCCCTTTATTTTTTTAGTAGTTTATGTTTAACACAGAACTGTGCTATACAATATTTCCTTTTTAAAAATCTCTGCTGCCTGATTGCGTACATCTGGTTCCAAATGAGGTCTGTGGTTGACTGCTCAGTGCGTAACTCTGGTGTTGGTCACTCTGAGGTTTTACTGTATATGTACCATTCATCTCTGAGCAAAAAAAATTGTCCTGGGACAATTATTCCTTTCTTATTTCTGATTTCAATCCAGTAAATACTTACACCTGTTGAAATAATAAAGGCAAGTCCCTTCATTTCTTTGTGCTGCAGTTTGTAGATCTGCAAATTGGGTCTAACATTAGTTATCTACCGAACTACTGGGATCAGGGGCTGCTCCAGGCACCAACGCAGCAAGCACGTGCCTGTGGCGGCAAGCCACGGGGGGCAGCCTGCCGGTCGCTTTGAGGGCGGGAGGTCTGCCGGTCCCGCGGTTTTGACAGCAATTTGGCAGCGGGGACACTTGCGCGGCACTGGTGGTCCTCCTGCAGGCATGCCGCCAAATCTGCGTGACCCGCAAACCGCTGGCAGGCGTGCCACCGAAAGCCGTCTGACTGCCGTGCTTGGGGTGGCAAAAGCCATACAGCCGCCCCTGACTGGGATGTTGGGATGTTTCATTAATTGACGATTTTAAAATACTTTGAGATCTTTGGATGGAAAACACCACAATAGTATAATAATAATAATAATGAATAAAAATAGCCAAGGATCACACAACTACTGCAAGAAAACAGGCATCCTGACTTCCAGGCCTACTGCTCTAAGCACTAGACTACACTGTTTTAAAGGTGTTTAAATCAGAAATGCTGATTTGCGAACACCTGATAAATGCCAGTTTCTGACATGACTCCTGGTGGTGACCGAATCCTCAAGCAGGTCACATATCGGGTTTGGCTCGGGTAAACAGCCAGAAGTTTGGTAGGCAGATTTTCAAAAGAGCTCTGCTCCCATTTAGGCCCCTAATGAAGTAGCCACTCCCAAAGGAGAATAATAGGAGCTGCTGGGTCCTGGCACATCTGAAAATCTGTCCATTTGGATGCCTAAATGAAATCTTAACGCTTCTGAAAATCTGAACACAAGTGTCCTCCTAGTGTTCATCTGAATCTCTCCAGCTTGTAAAGCTGGGCTAAAACTAAAGAGCTCTATTTACTTAAATACCGTAAAAGCATTCGTTTTGGACCCAGGTTGGATGGGGAAGGGTTATTTCATTTTATCCAGACCAGTTCATATAGGATCTGACTTCCAGAAGTACTGGGAACCAAACAGCTCCAACGGAAGTAGGAGAGTGCTGTGGGTGCTCAACAATGAAAGGCTATTTAAAGTTGGGCACTCATACTTGGAGGCCAGTTTGAACATTAATTCACCTTTCTTCCTTAGTTTCCAAATCCGTAATACAGGGATGATAATATCTACTTACCCATTGCTCAAAGGGTGGTTAATTGGTTAGTGTTTTTAAAATGCCTGCATTCCTTACAATGCAAAGAAAACCCCACAGTGACCTAGCCCACCTGACCAATCCTCATCTTATGTAATAGACTCAGAAATGTAGGGCTGGAAGGGACCGCATGAGATCATCTAGCCCATCCTCCTGCAGAGGCAGAATTTGGTATTCCTAGACCATCCCTGGCAGGTGTTTCTCCAGCCTGTTCTTCAAAAACTCCAATGACGGGGATTCCACAACCTCTGTAGGAAACTGGTTCCAGTGTTTAACTATCCTTATAGTTAGAAAGTGTGTCCTAATATCTAACCCTGATCTCCCTTGCTGCAGACTGATTACTTCTTGTCCGACTCCGGGTGGACATGGAGAACAATTGATTACCGTCCTCTTTATAACAGCACTTAACATAGTGGAAGACTGTTATCATGCCCCGCCTCATTCTTCTCTTCTCTAGACAAAGCAGGCCCAAGTCTTTCAACTTTTCCTCATAGGTCATGTTTTCTAAACCTCTTATCATTTTTGCTGTTTTTCTCTGGACTACCTCCAATTTGTCCACATCTTTCTTAAAGTGCCCCAAACTGGACACTTTAGTACATCTGGAAGCCTCACCCATGCCAATTAAAGTAGAGCAATTACCTCCTGCCTTACCTGTGACACATCTGTGAATACATCTTAAAATGACATTTTGTCTTTTTTCACAGCAGCATCACCACATTGTTAGCTTAAGTTCAATTTGTTGATATCCTATAATCCCCAGAACTTTTTCTACAGTACTACCACCTAGCCAGTTATTCCCCATTTCATTTGATTTTTCCTTCCTAAATGTAGAACTTTGCACTTGTCTTTATTGATCTTCATTTTATTGACTTCACCTTATGTGATTTTTTCCAAATTAATTTGAAGTAGGGGGCAAACTGGGTTGCATGCATCAGAAAGCTGCCATGCCTTCTAGCTATCTTGAGTCCAAAAATGTAAGGTTTTGTTTTTATAAAACAATAAAGTCTATAGTTCTTATGGTTGTGAAGATAACCTTCAAAATGTTAGGCATCTGGTATGCTGAGACCACTGCCTATCATGTTGACCAATATTGTCTCACGTTTTTCCTTTTACTCCTCTATCTTTCTGTTGTCTCTTGTCTGATACGTAGATTGAAATCTTGTTGGGAGAGGGGCCAACTTTTTGTTCTGTGTTTGTACAGCGCCTAGCACAAAGGGGCCCTGGTCCATGACTGGGGCCCCTAGGCACTACTGTAATACAACAACAATAATGGATACAGTGACGTCTGCCTGAATCCTCAGACAACCCGAACTTAATAGCTTCGAGGGGCATGCTCAGCTGAGTGATTCTGAAGCATAACGATAACGTAAATATCTGCATTGTTGGCTGTCGATTGAAGTATGCAGAAAAGAAGAGGGGCAATTGTATTACGAAGAACTGCACAATGTGCTCCGAGTTTGACCTCATTTCTTCCTCCAGAGTGGATGGAGCTTTGGCTGTGAGCGGAGTTCAAGATAATCCCACCCCTTACATTTTTTCCCATTCTGACCCCTGATTTCACCTTTGGATTATACCTAGACCTGAATAGTCACTGTAATGTGAACCAGCAAGCCTATTCAGCAGATGTTTTGAGAAGTTTTTAGAAAGACTTGTAGCCTAGAATTCTTGATTATGTCATCATGCGTGTTTTTTAATAAGGAACTGAGCCGACAGCGTTTGAATGTTATTACATGATTTTAAAATTCTCTAAGAATATCTATCTGCATATTTTACTCACACAATATGACCTTAATGGCTGGTAAAATGTTTAATGTGGTCACAGATGAAAAGAAGGCAGAAAGCACAAAGCTTGTTAACATATCTGCATTGTGGACCGTGTCTGCCATTTAGCTGACATTTTCAGCACACTGGATGCATTTAAAGCAATTTCTTGGCCATTAGGAAACTTACTTTAGACATATCTACTGCCAGTTTTCTTTCAGGTGGCTGAATTAGTTGTTTTGTCCTAGCATAGATCATCGTAAGCGTAATCCTAATAAAGCATTTGCGAGCAAATATGACATAGTGCACTCCAGGTTGCAAAGAATTTTTTTTTTGCCCCGGATGACAGAATCAAGGAGTCAATGCTATGTTCTTATTTCTTAAATATGCACTGGAATGTTATCAAATAAAAACAATGTGAGCCGTGGAGAATCAGAATGATAATACTTCCATGTGTCAACTGCATCTGTTTACTGGCAGACTGTTGTATTACAATGGCTGAAATCAAGCACAGCTAGAAGTATGGAGAATTTTCTTTCTCCCAGTTGACGTTTTCTTGTGGGGTCCTGAGTTGCACTTGACTATTTTTGTCAACATGGGGATATAGCAATATCCACACTGTAACAGATCATTGGACCACCGTCCAGATCATTGGAACAGATCACTGGACCACCGCTCTGGCCAGTGTAAAGGGACCTTTAAAGTGGGAATAAAGGCGTGAGCATCTGACCCTCTTGTCTGACAGTGGCTGATAGATGGTTCAGAGGAAGGCATAAACCTCCTATAATAGGCTTGATCCTGCACCATTGTAGTGAATGGGAGTCATGCCATTGACTACCACAAAGGCGAATCAAGCCCTTGTTACACAATGACAAAGTTTTTTCTTCCTGATCCTAGCTGGTGATTACTACAGTTTGAGGATTGACCATTTTTATAACTATCCTAGCTAGTGTAACTGTCCATGCTATCCACACATAGACACTGAAAATGTCTAATAATTTCTTAAACTTATGAAGCTGTTTGCCTCAGCAATATCGTGCCAGCACCAAGTTCCACCGTTTGGCTATAAATTATGTTGGAATGCATTTATTTTTATCTGTTTTCATAATAATAATAATTAATTAATAATACCACCTAGCTCTTACATATTACTTTTCATCAGCAGATCTCAGTGCGCTTTACAAAGGAGGTCAGTATCATTATTAACATTTCACAAATAGAGAAACTGAGGTACAGGAAGGGGATATGATGTGTCCAAGGTCACTCAGCAGGCCAGTGGCAGAGCGAGGAAATGAACCTATGTGTTCTGAGTCCCAGTTTAGGTATCTGTTCTTTGTTTTAAATTTTTAGTGTCCCCTTATTCTTGTGGTGTTGGACAGAGTAAATAAGGTCGACTGTAGGTGGTCTTGATGTCACAGCACCAAATGGGATACACAGGAATTTAAACAAGCATTCACCTCTGCATTCCATTCATACGATTTGGGGTCAAAACTGGGTTCATTCTTAAAAAGACAGAGATTCTTAGCAAATGAACAAGTTAAATATATTTTGCCATCTTCGTTCCAGATGAAACACTAAAGTTTGGATTGTGATCTGAATACGAGTAAATTTTACAAGGAGTATTTTAGAATCCTAAGCTCACACTTGTGCTAAGCAGATATGTTGAAGTTTTGTTGTTAATTTGTTTCTCCAAATTATCCAATGGACTGGATGGTTTGAGATCTTTGGCTATTTTCCCCCTCTCATCCTTAATTTTATTCTTTTTATGGTTATGTATTTTATTTTTTAAAGACAAATACAGTGGGAAAGATTTCTACCTTCTTGGTGCATGTGGAAAGTGAGAGAGCTGGATGGGAAATAAAGTTCAGAACTTATTCTAAGTACAGAAATTTTGTGGCAATAGCAATAAAATGTCAAAAAAGGAGAAGGATAGATGGATGTCCCACAAGCAATAGTCTTCTCAGCAGTCTGACTTTGTCTAGAATCTTGTATGAAAGAAAGATGTAGCAGATACATTCGCTTGTTTGGAATTCATCCAAACAACTGAAACGATTGTTAAAAATGTAAGGGAAACAAACTGCTAATACATAAAATACCAAAATCCAAATTAGTACCATCATCATCTACATCTAATACAGCACTTTTCATCAGTAGATCTCAAAACCCTTTCCAAGTGACTTCAGTATCATCTCCATTTTATAAATGGGGAAACTGAGGCACAAAGCAGTGAAATGACTTGTCCAAGGTCACCGAACAGATCAGTGGCAGAGCTAGGAATTAGGGCTGTCAATTAATTGCAGTTAACTCACACAATTAACTCAAAAAAATTAATCATGATTAAAAAAAATTATTGTGATTAATCAGTTTTAATTGCATTGTTAAGCAATAGAATACCAATTGAAATGTATTAAATATTTTGGATGTTTTTCTACATTTTCAAATATTTGATTTCAATTTACAACACAGAATATGGAGATATACCTATCTCATAGAGCTGGAAGGGACCTTGAAAGATCATCACGTCCAGCCCCCTGCCTTCACTAGCAGGACCAAGTACTGATTTTGCCCCAGATCCCTAAGTTGCCCCCTCAAGGATTGAACTCACAACCCTGGGTTTAGCAGGCCAGTGCTCAAACCACTGAGCTATCCCTCCCCCTTACAAAGTGTATAGTGCTCACTTTATATTATTTTTTACTACAAATATTTGCACTTTAAAAATGATAAACAAAAGAAATAGTATTTTTCAATTCACCTCATACAAGTACTGTAGTGCAATCTCTTTATCATGAAAGTGCAGCTTGCAAATGAACCTTTTTTGATACATAACTGCACTAAAAAACAATGTAAAACTTTCAGAGCCTACAAGTCCACTCAGTCTTACTTCTTGTTCAGCCAATCATGAAAACAAACAAGTTTGTTCACATTTACAGGAGATAACGCTGCCCACTTCTTATTTATAATGTCACCTGAAAATGAGAATGGGGTTCGCATGGCACCACAGCATTGCTAGGTATTTATGTGCCAGTTATGCTAACATTCGTATGCTCCTTCATGCTTTGGCCACCATTCCAGAGGACATGCTTCCATGCCGATGATGCCCGTTATAAAAATAATGCGTTAATTAAATTTGTGTCTGAATTCCTTGGGGGAGAACTGTATGTTTCCTGCTCTGTTTTACCTGCATTCTGCCATACGTTTCATATTATGGCAATCTCAGATGATGACCCAGTACATGTTGTTCATTTTAAGAACACTTTCACTGCAGATTTGACAAAATGCAAAGAAGGTACCAATATGAGATTTCTAGAAGTAGCTACAGCACTCGACCCAAGGTTTAGGAATCTGAAGTGCCTTCTAAAATCTGAGAGGGACGAGGCGTGGAGCATGTTTTCAGAAGTCTTAAAAGAGCTACAGTGTGATGTGGAAACTACAGAACTTGAAGCACCAAAAAAGAAAATCAACCTTCTTGGTGGCATCTGACTTGGATGATGAAAATGAACATGTGTCAGTCCACACTGCTTTGGGTCGTTATCAAGCAGAACCCGTCATCAGCATGTCCTCTGAAATAGTGGGCGAAGCATGAAGGGACATATGTATCTTTAGCACATATGGCACATAAATATCTTGTGACGCCGGCAACAAAAGTGCCATGAAATTGCCTATTTTCACTTTCAGGTGACACTGTAAACAAGAAGCGGGAAGCATTATCTCCTGCAAATGTGAACAAACTTGTTTGTCTGAGCGATTGGCTGAACCAGAAGTAGGACTGAGTGAACTTTGTTTTATTTTTGAGTGCAGTTACTTTTCGAACTTACAAATGTAGAGTTATGTACAATTTTCATAATAAAGAGCTTGCACTACAGTACTTGTATTAGGTGAATTGAAAAATACTATTTCTTTTGTTTCTTTTTTACAGTGCAAATATTTGAAATGAAAAATAAAGTGAGCACTGTACACTTCTGTGTTGTAATTGAAATCAATATATTTGAAAATGTAGAAAACATCCAAAATATTTAAATAAATGGTATTCTATTATTTTTTAAGAGAGCGATTAATCACGATCAATTTTTTAATTGGGCGATTAATCGCGATTACTTTTTTAATCGCTTGACAGCCCTACTAGGAATAGAACCCAGGTTTGAGTCAGCGTCTGATGAACTATCCATGGACCTCCTGAATGGAGCTCGCAGACCACTGATGGTCCGCGGACCACAGTTTGAGAACCTCTGGTGTAAAACACTATAGATCGAGCTGAGGATGTGGCCCATAATTTTGATGATGCATTTTTAACGTGTATTTTTTTGGGTGTGGAAATGTGGCAAGCATACAGCAAGTTGTTGTTGTCGTTTTTCCTTCTGAAACTAAGAGTAGGAAACTGCACTGGGCCAAAAGCATACAGGGGGAGTGCTTCCAGAGGAAATTTTACATGGGGAGTATAATATTCCTAGGCAAAGTTACTGGAGAGCAAGGAATACGTAGGAATAGTTTACTCTGTGAGAGCGCGTTTGTGCACAGGGAAGTTAAATGTCTTTGAGCATTAATTCCCCTCCCCTCTGTAATATACTGATGTTTACACTGAGGGTGGTAACGGGGGGCTTTTAAACAGTGTTTTGTGCCTGTGAAAGTAGGTACTGAAAAAGAGGTTTCTAACCATTTTTGTATTCTATTTTTTCCAGCAAAGGACAGCCAAGGGAATATGTGTTTCTTTTAGTGCCTTAGTGATTTTTCACCATAACTGGAGTTCCCTGTAAAGACAAAATGGTGCTTTTTCACCTGTATACAGTAGTTTACAAGACACTGATTCATAGATCACAGTTAGGATATGGATTCATTCTATTAGCCCGAGACAGTTGGAATTAGGCTTTACTTTACAGAAGACGGGCTGTCTGTAGTGTTCTACCCCCTCCACATCTATCATTGGTAATTGTGTAGTTAAGACAAAGGCAGATTGAGGTTGCAAACAATCAGGTGGTATTTATTAGTAACAATAATAGGCTAGGACCCCCTGCAAACTAAGATACACAATAAACAGCTCGGTTGTTAACACAAATGATGTAAATGGGGCCCTTGAGCCCCAAACCCTATACACAATGGGGTACACAGGAATGAACAAGAAGGACTATACCATGTCTTGCAGATACTGGACAGGAGAACAGGAACAGGAACACAGATGGGAACCAGGAACACAACAGGAACCAGACCTCAGGAACTTCGGTGACAGGTAAGTAGATCTTCAGTATGGTTTCTTCTGTC
Source organism: Trachemys scripta elegans (assembly GCF_013100865.1). NCBI lineage: Eukaryota > Metazoa > Chordata > Testudines > Emydidae > Trachemys > Trachemys scripta. The sequence continues at coordinate 117,442,138 of NC_048303.1, forward strand.
TTCTATTCTTGATCTCGTCATCCTGCATGCAAAAGGCGAATGCTATCTCACGTGATGATGGAACTGGTGAGTGGAGGTAAGTTAAGGGAACCTTGGTGGATGTTACTGGTTCACCTCAAGTCCTAATCCCTCAGGGCTCTAGCTAATAACAAGGCTGGTATTCTGTGAGAGGGCTTCTATGCCTCACTACAATGACCGGCTTTCACAGCATCCAGAGATGCAGAGCGCCCTCAGAGGGTGACACTCCCGTATATGCATTATCTGTTGCTACGCAGAGCCTACTGCCACGAGAAACTATCTTTCATGCCTTTTCCTTGTGTTGGCGTCAAAAGTTGAAGGAGAAGGGATGCCAAGATGGAGGACAGGTTGTGCTTTTACTAATCCAAAATGGAGACTATGTACACTTAATAAACTGAACCTTTCCACCCAACAATTCCAGGGTTGTGATCAGCTCCTGGCTCAAGCGCCAGCATTCCAAAGAATGGTCTCTAACACAAATCGTCTGTTGTGTGTATTTAAAGATACATAGGGCCATTCTTGGATTATTTACAATACAGTAGCATGCACATTTATTTATACAATTTGGGGGCAGGGGAGAATACATTTTTCTTTTCAGTCAGGAATCCTCTTTTAAAAATCATAATACATATTTTCCAGACGGGAATAAAAGTTGTAATAGAAACAGTTTTTTATAACGTTTCCCCATAATCTATCATGGGCAGGAGGGAGAACAGAATCATTAAAAGTAATTGTAACAGCCTAGCTTATACTGTGTATAGCTAACCCATCAATAAGCCTTTCAGTTTTCTTCTTTTTCTAAGTATAGAACTCAAGATTCAGTACATTTTTATGACCGGATAAAACATCTTGATAAAAATATGTTAATTTGTATTGCAGTAGCACATCAGAGGTGTCATGAACTTCAGCGTGCTGGGCACTGTACATAGACCTACTACAAGGCAGTCCTGACCCACTGATGAGTTTACATCATAAACAGACAAAACAGAGAGTGGCAGAAAGGAAATTTTATCCCTTTTTTACAGATGGGAAACAGAGGCAGAGAAGATTAAGTGACTTTCCCGAGGTGAAACAGGAAATCTGTTGCAGAGCCAGGATTGAACCCAGATCTAGAGTCTTAACTACAAGACCATCCTTCAAATTAGTGAGTGTAAATTAAGTACAGTGCACTTTAACAGAAGGTATAAACAACCTGGTTACTTTTCTTTTCTCTTAGGCCATGTATACACTATGGGCACTATAGCAGTTTAGCTATGGTGCCGTTGCTTTGCTGTGTACATGTGTAATATAGATGCAGACTACAACAATCAAAGGAGTTTTTTCATTTGCTGCAGGAACTCCAACTCCCCCAGCAAAGATACTTAGGTCAACAGAAGCATTGACCTAGTTACGTCTATACTGGGGCTTATGTCAACATTGCTACGACGCTTGAGTGTGGGTTTTTCACACCCCTGAGCACTGTAGCTACGTTGAACTAACTTTTAAATGTAGACTAGGCCTTAGACTTTTATTTCAGTGGAAAGGGGGTGTTTGGTAAACTCATAGCCAAATAGACCATGGCTCTCTTTAAATTTGGAGAGATCTTACCACTTGAAAACTTGACATTGCTGTTTTCTAATGCATTTACCCTATAATGACAGTGAAAACATCTGGTTGTAAAGACAACCCTTTCTGATTTGCTTTCTTTAGACCTACTCTCCTGGACAAAGTTTCCAGGCCAAATTTTTGACTTTGTTAGAATTACTCTGGATTTAGGACAATGTCAAAAGAGAGAAAAAAATTGATCTAGCTGGACTTAATTCCCTCCGAAAAATAGATGTTCAAGACCTTTGCTTTGGTGGTCTAAAAGGAGAGAAAAAGAGGAATCTTGTCTCTTATTAACCTCATAAAAATCAGTGCCTTTATTCCTTTTGATAAGTTTACTTTAGCTTCAGGCTTCCCAATAATTAATAGACTCCCCCCTCTTTAAAAATGGATACAGCTCAGTTCACTTAAGAAACAGGTGTCACTCTGCATAATCCTGCATGTGGACAAGCAGTGATCAGCACATCTGACCTGATCACCCTGAGTAAACCTGGGTTGGTAGAAGTCTGGAGGAAAATGTGCCTGGAGAGAGCGATGATATGCCCAGTCTTTGTTTCCTCTCCCAACTGAGTGCCTTCTATGACCTCAGAGGAGGGGATGAGGGAGGCAGCTGGCAGGAGATCTGCAGGCAGTGGGTCCTGTCCATGCATGGATCATGGGCAAAAGGGGGATAAACCAAACAATGACTGTTAATAACATCCCTAGTTTTGCATGTTAAGATAAGAGTAATCAAATCTCACCCTTCAGGGCATTAAATGATTGCAGCAGGTGTCAGGAAAAAAAGTTTCCCTCACATAGAACATTGTGCAATTACCTAGATGCATGATTAGTTTTCAAAAACCTGGCATGGATCCTGGGTACGTACTCCACTCACTAGCCCAGGCTCCAGTCCACACTGTGCTGTCTTCACTGCTGCTGTTACCCCATGCTAGCTGGAGTCAAGCTAACTCAAGTCAGCTGGCCTATGCACAGATATTGCCGTGTATATATACCCTAAAAGGCAGGATGGACCAATGATTGGATGTAGTTTGGCCAACCCCCTGTTGCTATGATTGAAATTGGTAAAGTCGAAAACAAAGCAAGCCAGCAGCAGAAAAAATAAAAGCTATGAAATGATCTTGCGGACAAGCACAAGCAAAGCAATGCCAAAGTCCAGCAAAAGGAAACGGTATTGTTCAGTGATTATAGCTCTGAATGGGATAAAAGGAAACCTAATTTCTATTCCCCGCACTGTCATTGGTTCACCTCTATAAACTATTGGGAGATTTACAGATGAAAAACGTTATCTAATTGCTGCATATTATTACAACTGGTAAGAAGAGACCACAACTTCATTCACTAGAGTAGAACAGTATCTGGTTACATCAGATCTAAATTTAGCCTTTCAATTTTATAAGCCTTTTGCAAACAGTGTGACTTGGAAAGATGATAAAGGTGAATTGAGTCTCCCAACTATTTTAAAGGAATTATTTTATAACCCAAACCCTGATCATAAATCATTCTTCCCCAGGACTCTAATGAATGGAAATTGAACTACTGATGTCAAAAGAGCCAGGATTGCAAACAGCTGGAACAAACAGGTAAAAATGACATTTCATAGTCTATTTACATGTCTAATTGAATATGTGATCAAAAATAGAAAGAATTCTTGAAAACATGGTCTTAATGGAACCACCCCTAGGAAAAACCACCACCTTATGCACATTTGATTTTTTTTTAACCTCATGTTAAGAAACAATGAGTCCAGGTGAATAACAATAGTCAATTGCAAACAAAGAAAAATGAACGGTGAAGAGTTACAAAGGGATCTTGCAAAACTGGGTAACAAAATGGCAGATGAAATTCAGTGTTGATAAATGCAGAGTAATGCACATTGGAAAACATAATCCCAGGTACACATGCAAAATGATGAGATCTAAATTAGCTGTTACCACTTGAAAGAGATCGTGGAGCCATTGTGGATAGTTCTCTGAAAACATCCACTCAGTGTGCAGCAGCAGTCAAAAAAGTTAACAAGGTTAGGAATGAATAGGAAAGGGATAGATAATAAGACAATAAATATCATAATGCCATTATATAAATCCATACTATGCCCACACCTTGAATACCACATGCAGTTCTGGTTACTCCATCTCAAAAAAGGTATATTACAAATGGAAAAGGTACAGAGAAGGGTGGCAAAAATGATTAGGGGTATGGAACAGCTTCCATATGAGGAGAGATTAAAAAGACCGGGATTGTTCAGCTTGGAAAAGAGACAACTAAGGGGGGCTATGGTAGAGGTCTATAAAATAATGAATGATGTAAAGAAAGTGAATAAGAAAGTCTCATTTACCCCTTCACATAACTCAAGAGCCAGAAGTCACCTAATGAAATGAATAGGCAGCAGGTTTAAGACAAACAAAGAAGTACTTCTTCACACAATACACAGTCACCCGTGCAACTCATTTCCAGGGTATGTGTGAGAGCCAAAAGTAGAACTGGGTTCAAAAGCGAATTAGCTAAGTTCATGGAGGACAGATCCATCAGTGGCTATTAGCCAAGATGGTCAGGGATGCAACCCCATGCTCTGGGTGTTCCTAAACCTCTAACTGCCAGAAGCTGGGATTGTATTACAGGGGATGGATCACTCAATAATTGCCCTGTTCTTTTTATTCTTTGAAGCATGTTGCATTGGCCACTGTCAGAAGACAGGATAATGGGCTAGATGGTTCACTGGTCTGACCCAGTATGGCCATTCTGGATATTCTTATCCTGGCCTTATTTAATGTTTGCTTTGATTACATCAGAAAAAAACCACCCATGAATGGATTTATTGAAGACACTGAACTCTCTTTAAAATTTTGCCTTGACTTGCATTTCACGATAACGTTACAGCCATTAATCTTACAACATCAAAGCGGTGAGATAATAGATGTGCTGGATTGTGTCTAATCTGTCTTCAAAGGAATAAAGTATAATGGCATTGACAGGGAAATTCTCTGGAAAACTTGCACAGCAGTCTCATCTATGAACTGGTCAAAACACTGATACTCAAGACTGCATCAGTTACTGATTACAAACTGCCTTGTACACAGTGGGCCCAATTCTGCTCTGGTTGAAGTTGATGGGAGTTTTACTATTGACTCCACTGTGAACAGGATTAGGCAAAGAAGTATTGGAATAATTTACTGCGTAATCTGCACTGTCAAAACATTGAGGAAATGCAGTTAGTCAGTGTCCATCATGAATGAATCTCTCTTTATGATGAGAGTGAACCAGTGTATGGAGCTCAGCAGCTGTTGGACAGGGCAGTCTCTCTGGTGCCCATCACCCTCGTATCTGACCTTTTTCTTTACCAGGAGATTCCACAACATTGAGATCTGACTCATGCTAGCAACTTCTACATGTTCTGTTTGTTAAAACCAGATCTTCATGGCTCTGATTTAAGGCAAGTGAGGCTCTAGGGAGACACATTACCTCAGAGGTATTGAGGTTGTGAATAAGATTTAATAGAACTGATCTGGAGGCTCTTGGAGGGTCATTTGGAAGCAACAAGGGAAAGCTCTGATGAATAAAAGACAAAATTGGTAATAGATCTACCCCGGCCTCCACCATGGTAGGCTTTTAAATCGCTCGGGTGGGCTGCAGGTCTCCTAGGTGCGCACGGGGTGGTACCGGGGGCGGCGAAGGCAGCTGGGTGGGCATGTGGAAGCCCTGGCCATGCCGGAAGAGCGCCCATTGACTGTTCTGCCCTGGGGCCCGGGATTGCTGTCGGCGGGCCTGTGTTTGACAGCCAAAGGAGTGCAAAAAGGGAAAGGTCCCTTCAGTGACTGAGTGTATTGGAGGGAGTACGTTATGCCTCTGCAAAACATAATGCCTTCTAAGAAGAGCCAACTGAACAGTGGCACTGTTGGACCTTTGGAAAGGCACAGTCAGTGTTCCCTCAGTGCATCCCTGCAGGAGCTTAGAAGTGTGCAGCAGTGGGGCTGGGTTCTCTGGGAGATGGAGTGCTGCAGTCAGCCCTGGCTAATCTGCCCTTGTGCTTGTGCCCTCATGTGCTATGTAGCCAGACGGTGGCAGCTTTCTGCCTGGGTGCACAGGGGAGATGGGTCTCCGGTCTGGCTACCCAGACCCAGGGGTAGCAGTGGGGAGGGGAGAGCTGCCTTGGTGGGGCTGCTATGTTTCTTAGCCACATGGACATAGAGCAGGGAATGGGTAGAGTCTTGTGTAGTGATAATAGGATTTTAAATATGGGGTCAGGATCTACTCAATGTATGTACCTTGACCTGTAGTAGGTTGTTTTTCAACACTGACGTTTTGAGCAAGGAACCAGTCTAATTGCTTTTATGGTTTTATTAAAAGAATAAGCAATCAAATAAAACTAATTTACTTCCAGTTTCCTTAAACTAACCAAATGTAACCTGAGGGGCAGAGATGCCGCCTCTGGATACTCTCTGGTGCTTTTTCGATTTCCCTTGGCAGTGGAGTTCTCCCTACAGTCTGGGCATGTAGACTGTTACCTCTCTGTGTTGCTGTTCTGCTCGATTTTGAGTGGTCCTGTTACCAATAAAGCGTTCCCCACACTCTATGTATGCAGGTAGGCTGTCTCCTCTTTGGATTCCCAAAAATTTTTAAATACATTTTTCCTCACATTCATTGTGAAAATCACCTCTGTGTACAAGGCCCATACAAGCCTATGCATCATGTGAGTCCTACCTAAATTGTGGGACTTAAGTGATTACGGATCCCCTGCCTAGGGGATGGCATCCCTTTGCATGGATTCTTTGTTGTATTGAACTTCATTCATAGTAAAGCTTGCCTCACATTCAGGGCATGTCAATGGTTTGCTCCTGGGTGTGGATTCTTGGCTGTGCTTTGAGATATTCCCTATGCACATAGCTCTCCCCACATCCCATGCAGGTAAATGGTTTCACCCTGATATAGTCTCTGTATTTTGACATATATCTTGGATTAACAGCTTTTCCTACAGTCATGGCATACAAATGGTGGCTTTCCTATACGATCTATATTGCGTTTTTCAATGGCGATGAAACTTTCCACCCACTGGGTGAATGAAAATGGTTTCCTGCTGCATGGGGGTCTCTGCTACATCCAATGAGTTCCTTTGGCAACAAAGCTCTTCCCACATGGACTGCATCTGAATGGGTTCTCTCCTGGGACAGAGTCTCAGATGTGTTTGGAAATTTCCCTTCTGAATGAAACTTTTCTCATACTTGTTCTTTAGGCCAGATCCTGAGCTGGTAGGAAATGGCCTAACACTACTGAAGTCAGTGGTGCCACGCTGATTTACAGCTGCTGAGCATATCTGGCCATATTTCTCTTGTGAATTCTGGGTTAATGCATGTAGTCCAGGGGAGACATTGATGAGAGTGCTCTCTATCGTTTTCCATTGGGAAAGAGATTGCATCCTTTTCTTTCAGACTCCGACCTCACCATGATTATCGGTGTGTGCTGCCTCAATGATGAATGATTTCAATATGCTATAAATAGGGCTACACCTTAAAACCATTTGCAAATTACAGCTAGTGCGGCAGGTGGCTTGCCAGCTTATTCAATAGTGGTTCCCTCTGGGGGTACACATGATGTTCAAGGCCCTGTGTTCGTCAAAGGAAGAAGGAGCTAAATTCTCCATAGGTGTTGTCCTTTCATTATATTTTCAGTTTCACTTGGATTCCAAGCTCCTACGAGCAGGGATCTTGGGTGCCATTGTGTTCTTAGTTACACTAGTCTTACTCCCATTGACAACACCTGAGTTACATTGATGTGGATGTGGAGTAACTAAGATCAGAATCTGATCCCTGGTGTGTTCAGTAATGGTAGTGAATCTCCTCAGAATGATTGTATTAGACATTTTGTGTCAGGATCCCTCCTCCCTCCCCCGAATATTCAATCTCCTGTTACCTGTATCGGGCCAGGCATTTCTTGTCTATTAATATATCTAGATTGAGACATCCATACAAATCAGTTATAATCCTTCTAGTATGATGAGGATTTTGTCTTTGGCTTCTTCATTTCTCTGCCTCAGCACAAATCTAGGCTAATACCTTGTAAAGGTTGGCCCATTTTCTGTGAGTGCAGTCATGTGCACTGCATACCACGATAGATGCTAGCCGTATAGCCTTACGGCAACAAAAAGATTGAAAAGATTCCAAGTAATTTCAACTTTTAAGTGAGAGTGAAATATAGTTTGAGTACAGGATGTGGAGACGGAAAAGTCTACTTTGCCCTAGTCACTAGTACCAAGAGTTTTGATCTTGGGTGCTTAAAATTAAGCACATACGTCCATATTTAGGACACTTTTGTGTAGGTGCCTGGATTTTAGAAGCTTAGAGCACCTGGATCAGGACTATAACCCCTTTACACAGGGACTGTCTCTCACGATGTGCTGGTACAGCATCTAGCATATACAACAGGCACTGATCTCAGTCAGGACCTCTGGACACAAATGTAATAATAAAGATAAGTAATAACTTATGTTCTAATAAGTAATATTAAACACAATGATCCAATCTCACTGATAAAGGTAAAGTCATTTTTCCCTGGTGCAACTTCATAAACTTGGTTGGCATAAGGTAGGGATTTGGCCCAGCTGTTTAATATTGTTTGCTGCAACTTAATAGAAATAACCATTATAGCATCTCCTTCACTAAGGGTATGTCTTCACTACCCGCCATATCGGCGGGTAGCAATCGATTTATCCGGGATCGATATATTGCGTCTCGTTAAGATGCGATATATCGATCCCCAAACACGCTCACCGTCGACTCCGGAACTCCACCAGAGCGAGCGGCGGTAGCGCAGTCGACAGGGGAGCCGCGGCCGTCGATCCTGTGCCGTCTGGACCTCAGGTAATTCGATCCAAGATACTTCGACTTCAGCTACTCTATTCACGTAGCTGAAGTTGCGTATCTTGGATCGATCTCCCCCCCCCAGTGTAGACCAGCCCTCAGAAATGTGGACGTCTTTATTTAATGTCCTTTTTGTTAGTATACACCACATTATCTGAATGCTTGGCAGTTATAAGAGCTGAATTGGCCTATGTTTTTCTCAAAGGTCTGTTCGCTCATGCTAAGCTACATCCTACAATACCCGGCAATAGTACAACTTGGCATTTGGCATGAGCAGATAGGAAACGTGTCAAAATCAAGATACATTTGTTCTATGTCACTGTATAAGCTGGGGAGATATCTTCACAGACCAGTACCTGGAATGCTAGTAGATAAGGAAAGGTACAGAACAACAAATTAAGGTACTGGGATGAACTGATGGGTTGGATTTTAGCGGTGCGTAAAAAGTTTTGTAATGTGTACGATCATCCTATAAGTACTTTTAGCTGCAACGTGTAACTCTGAGAGCACATCTTCTGTGTAAGGTGAATTTTTAACAATGCTGCATGAGATAGTTTCCCACAAACTGGTATTGTATTGAACCTTTCTTCCTCTACTCTACTATTGTTGACTTTTAGTAATAAACCTGACTGATATTGGCTATTTTGGACTCTTAAATATATTTCATACTGAGCCAAAGTGTGGTCAAGCAATTGACTGTACAACTTAACAATTTCAAGGAGGGAAAAAATCATGACAAAGAGAAAGATGCAGCATCTCACTGTCTGTTCTATATGCCTTTGGTTAAAAGATGCAGGGCTTTTTCTGTACATTGAAGAGTGAGTCCTGTCAAAAACCACTGCCCAGGCTGTACAAGCTCCGTCCTGGCACCTCTCACGACTCAAAAAGTGGTGAGGGATCTCAACTGGACCTAGTATTTTCCCTGCATTGCCCATTTACATGCAATGTCTTTTCTAAAAAGTGCAGGGGGTGATTAACTTAAAGGAGAAGATACGCTTCCCAGACATTACAGAGGAAAAATGCAAGATGAACAAGAGGTTTCTGGCACTGGAGGGTCTCCTGTGATTTTTTTCACAGGAAACCTGTTTGATGGATTGTGAATTGGAAAGAGAATCTCTGGAAATCGCGATAAAACTGACCCGTGGGAGTGTACAGTATGTTTGAGATGTTTCACAGCTATTATTTTCTAAGAGACCTAGTAATGAAATAGGTCTTGCAGGATCAGAGAATTTTTTTCCCCTTTGCCACACCAAATGGTCTTGTTTGGGAGTAGTAGCATGAAGAAGGAGATAAGCAGAGATTGTGCTAAGACTAGTAGAGAGGTGCTGTCAAATGCAGTCATTTAGGTAGAACAATATTGTTTTTCTTCTTCTGGCACAGCGGGCTGGGGAGCATTGCTTTCTCTAGTGCATTACTTTGCTGACTGTGTTGTTGGAAACAATGCTACCCACCTGTTCTATGTTGGGCTTAATTGGCACCAAGAGCAGCAACATCTCCCATCAGTGCCTGACATGATGGATGTACTGCATCCAGAGGAACTGACAATGAAAAGTGTGAGATTAGCACAACTGGGGGAGGTGTGACAATGGGAGAGGATTCAAATGTCTGAGGTGACAAATCTGTGGCCATGTAGCTTTTTTCTATGCGAGAGCTTTTAAACTTTACTTTAAATATGCTCCAAGTTTGGATACGTCGAGGAGATTTCTAGACCCAGGAGTTTGGGTGAAGTCAAGTATATTTTGGAAAAGCTTTTGAAAAATATTTTTTAAGTTTTTAGTTGCTTTGAGAAGGAGTTGGTGCTATGGTTTTTGACGCTAAAGAAATGTATACCAGAAATTTGTTTTTTATTGTTCCTAATTCGATGTGAAACAGTTCCACAGTTATTGCATTACACATGAACTTAATCTTGATTTCTAATCCAAATTCACCTAAATCCCAGAATCATTCATAAATTTTCTGTTTTGCCTCCTTACTGATTCATTGTTACACTTTTCAAGTGTGAGTTCTCAGATCCACTGCAGTTCACCTACACTCTGCCTTGCTGCTTTGTTGTTAACTTCAGTTTCATGCCTGGCCCATGGGCAGCCTCCTAGTGAAAGGAGAAATGTCTATTGAATTGACTGATAGAACACCTGCTGCAAATCCTTCTAAACTCAAATTTAAAATAATCCATTTTAGTATCAGTGGATGAAGTCTTCTATTGGAAAAGTTAAAATTATAAACTATCACTTTACATTTTTAGGGTATTCCTGGTCCTGCTTTCAGGCTAGGGCAGGGTGGTCAAACTTTTTGGCCTGAGGGCCACATCTGGGTGGGGAAATTATATGAAGGGCCATGAATCTAGGGCTGGGGCAGGGGCTTGGGGTGCAGGAGGGAGTGCGGGGTGTGGAAGGGGGTGCAGTGTGCAGGAAGGGCTCAGGGCAAGGGGTTAGGGTGCAGGAGGGGGCTTAGGACTGGGGGTTGGGATGCAGGAGTGTGGGGTGAGGCAGGGGTTGGGGTGCAGGAGGGGGCTCAGGGCAGGGGATTGGGGTGCAGGCTCCAGCCCAGTGTCACTTACTGCTCCCTGCCTGCCCTGGCCCCGCGCTGCTCCTGGAAGTAGCCCCCATATCTAGCAGTGGTTCCTGGGGTGAGGCAGGTGGCTCCGCTGCATGCTGCCCTCGCCTGTGGGTACCACCCTGAAGCTCCCATTGGTCACGATTCGCTGTTCCCAGCCAATAGGAGCTGCAGGGGGCAGGGCCTGCAGGTGAGGGCAGCTCGCAGAGCCCTCTGCCCCTCCTCCCGGGGCCGCAGGGACGTGGTGCTAGCCGCTTCACTTCCAGGAGCGGTGCAGGCAGGGACCCTGCCTTAGCCCCGCTGCGCCACAGGGCTGGCAATCCCACTGGACGGATTGAAAGCCCTGACAGGCCAGATCTGGCCCGTGGGCCATAGTTTGCCCTCCCCTGGGCTAGGGGCTCTGTAAGAAAGCATGCAATGTCCGTAAAGAGCCAACCTAGAGTAAGGTAGGGTGAGTTATGCCTCTTTGCATTAGGGAGTTGACAGCTTTCTCTCTGTGTTTTTGGGTTCTTGTGTGTTTAATGTTCTGGACTTCAAGAAATAAAGACAGTAGTGTTATGTTGCAACCTTTCAGAGAGATGAAATTTTCTCACTTCTCTGTTTGCAAGCTGTGAACATAAAACAAGGAAAGGAAAAATGGTAGAAGCAGGACAAAGCAGGGACACAGGCCTCCTGTGTTTAAATGCATCCTAATCCTCTCCCAATAAGCTTCAAGGCCTGCAGTCTCCAAAATAAATCTTGGTGTCTCTTGAACCCATTTATCTTGATTTACTGCAGTCACCTTCTTAAATAGCCCAAGGTCATAGAACAGAGAGTGTGTTATTTTGAAAACCTTCTCCAGGTGCCAATACGGTGCCTAACTGAAGTGGCCTTTTACTTAAAAAAATAAAATAAAAAAAAATTAGCTCCTAATTGTGGTGATGTTGACCATTTTTGAAAATCTGGTCATATACATTTATCACCCTTCTCATGAAGCAGTTCTGTGTGAGTTCTCTATTTACTCTTACTGAGGTATGATTTCCCCCTAATTTTTTGAAAACCTCCTCAGAGTAAAAAGAGTGGGCCTGATCCTCTACTGCAGCCATTTACATGCATGCAACCTGGGTGTAAAACATTACTCTTGCATGCTCAATTTGCACAGGAGTAATGATACACATAATATATTCCACTGTCTCCCAGGGCCCCCCGATCAGGATCAAGGCACCATTGTGCTAGGCACTTTACAAACATATAGACAGACAGCTCTAAAATACAACCGCACTAGTAACAAGGCTAAGGGGAATCCGGTGCTATATCTATATCGACTTCACCAATCCCATTCATATTTTTGAAAATGCAAGGTAGGTCAACTTGAAGTCTGTGCTGTCTTATTTTATTCCTCTCAGCTTCAGAATACAGCAGGTTCACAGTTTCACCCTAGATAAGTCTTGGGCAAACTTAACCAAATCTCTGCTTTTGGACTCAGACTGGATATTTTGTCAGAATAGAGCTGTCCAAATAAGATTTCCATTAGGCTGCAGTTTCACCCGGAAAAGAGACAAGACAGCTTAATTTATTGGTATTTTGCTAGTTTTGCTTCTGGAACTGGACATAAACAAGAGGAACAGATGTCCAATGACAAAATAAACAACCAAGAAAAAGTTTTTTTTGGTTTTGAGAAAAAGAAAATCTAAGAGGGGTTTGGTTCTTAGTTTATTTCAGCTGGTGTGTCTTATCCTGCCAGTTAAAGAAGTCAGAGGTTACAAAAGACTGCTCTCCAGGCCTTCTGTTTTGTTTGATCAGTAGGGTAGGAGGAGATCCATATTTTTCACAGCTGTGCTTCCTTATCCTGCAACATCCATTGCTTTACCATGACCACTTAGGGGAGCAAGAGAGCAAGCTCTGTATAGTGCTGGAATCATTAGTAAGGCATCAAAATGCAATGCAGACATAGTCAGACGTTTCTGTATATTACCTGGTGTTTACCATACCATCTCTCCACTTAACTCCATTTCTTACAGGGCTAACCAGTCTACCCCGGCAAACCAGCAATGTATATTTTTAAAGAGTCTGAAACGAGGGCCTTGCAATAAGTCTGGCTGATTTCAGACGTGCTGCAATTTTACACAGGTACATTTCTGCTTTCCTGCCAATAGACCATGCAGAATGTTAAAGTTGGCTGGGCTCACTTTGGAACAGTGTGTGGATTAAATGCTTCCTTCTGTAAGAAAGCCCAATAACTTGGGATTCTGGGAATGGGATTCAACCTCTCCCCCAACCCCATTTTACAACATAGCAGTGCCAGCTACTCCAGTCCATAGGCCGGTATTGCAATCTGTCATTCCACACCCCCTACAAATGTTAAGTATGAAGATCCACTGGCCCTGTTTTCCCAGCTCTCACCTACCCCTAACCCGCTCTCCAGTTTGGGCCCAGCACAACATCCCTTTCTGCAGTGCCTTGGAGAATGCCTGAAAAGCCCGAAAAGCCCTATGCATAGCCCAGCCTCATGGCTTAAAAGGGCAGGGAGAGAAGAGAGCTTTGAGATGAAGTTAGCTATTGCAACTCAAACAATCCCCTGCTATATGCTTTTGTAACCTTTGGGTGGGCTAGAGTTTTTCATTTCCTGTCTCCAGTGCCTTTAAAAAAAAACCCAACTCCCCTAGAAACTAGCTGGAGACCCAGAGTTCAGTCTCTAAGTATTTTCAGCAAGGATTACAAGCTTCCCCACATTCAAGTCCCAAAAGGAACTAAAGAAAAGATTTTATAAAGTTATTTAATTAAATTCATATGATAAACAAATTTAATTTTTATAGCATGACATAGCTATTTTATAATCCACAGACATTACCTTCACATTTATTTGGGCATAAGCTTTTTGTGGGCTAAAACCCACTTCATCAGATGCATGGAGTGAAAAATACAGTCAGCAGTGTGTGATATATCTATCAGCACATGAAAAGATGTGAGTTGTCTTACCAAGTAGAGGGTCAGTGCTAATGAGGCCAATGCAATCAAGGTGGACATTGCCCATTCTCAACAGTTGACAAGAAGGGGTGAGTATCAGCACAGGGAAAATTACTTTTTGTAGCAACCGTCCACTCCCAGTCTTTATTCAGGTCTAATTTGATGGTGTCTAGTTTGCAAGTCAATTCCAGTTTCTTGTTGATGTCTGTTTTTGAAGTTTTTTGTTTGAAGAATTGCCACTTTTAAGTCTGTTATTGAGTGTCCAGGGAAACTGAAGTGTTCTCCTGGGTTTTGAATGTTACAATTCTTGATGTCTGTTTTGTGTCCATTTGTTCTTTTGCATAGAGACTATCTGGTTTGGCCAATGTACCTGGCAGAGGTGCATTTGCTGGCACATATCACATTGGTAGATGTGCAGGTGAACGAGCCCCTGATGGTGTGGCTAGTTCCTATGATGCTGTCCCTTGAATAAATATGCAGATAGAGTTGGCAACGGGGTTTGTTGCAGGGATTGGTTCCTGGGTTGGTGTTTTTGTTGTGGGTAGTTGCTGGTGAGTATGTGCTTCAGGTTGGGGGCTGACTGTAAGAAGGTAAGCATCAAGGTTAAGAATAAAACTAGAGGGAAATAAGGGTCAAACTTACACAAGCGTAATATCAGGTGTATCACACCACAGGGCAGCTAACTGCTGTGCAAGTAATGGAGTTTTGGTTTGTGGCAATTATGAAAAAATAGAGTTGTTTGGGGTTAAATTGACAGATTTACTACTCCCACATGAAATTTCATTCTCATTGTTTAAATTTAATAGATGTGAAGGAAATGTCAAAAATGAAAAGCCATTTCACAATGTCTTAAAGTATCAAAATGAAATGTTTTGACTTTCAGAATTACATGCACAATTCATCAAAACAGACAAAATATTTTAGTGCTGTGGAATTTCCATTTTTTGGAAGAAAAAATTTGAATTGCATCCACCTCTACTTGCTCCCTCCAGATCAGCTCTCCTTTCTTTAGGTACCTAGATGTGAAAACTTTGTCCAAGGGGCATTAGGTGACAGGGTAGGGCAAAGGGAAGTAGATTTAGCTTGAGAGCTAACTTGGACAATTTGACTATTAATTAGTCCACAGGTGCTAAGCTACAAGAGTTGTTCTCCCCATCACTTAAACATTACCCTCATAAAACATCAGCATTAACATATCTGTGCTGTAACAAGACACTGTCTTTGAATCACTAACTGATAGTGGAACATAATATAGTCCAGTATGGATGGATGTTGGGGAGAAGAGATGCTCTTGGCACAGATATACTAAGTTGGTATACAAACTTGGAGTAGTTATACAAAGGCAAATGGACATTATATATGTACAACCTCCCCTGCCCCCCCCCCCCAAAGCCTTATGGCTTTGCAGAGATGCCAGAAGCATTCAAACTAATGCATCACACCACTACCTAATCTGTTTTGCAAGCCATTTCATAAGCTAAAGTGAAAGGGTGCTGTGCAGTGATCAGGTATGGAGATTCATCTGCAGGAGGAAGGCAATATAGTATGAAAGAAGGGAAAAATATCCTTGGTACCTGAGCTATAATAAGGTCACTAAAAAATGAGTTCAAGGGAAACTGACAGTGGCAGCCTTTACATTCTGTGGATGTTCTGAGTGGTCAGACTGCCACATCTGAAATGACATGTATTTCCTATTAAACAGGAAACAGCTGATATTTTCTGTAACTAGAATGGTAACTAACTAGTGTTTAGTTACTAAAGCATTTGTAAGTTAGCATAGTAGTAGTGGCAACTGCTGTATGTTGAGGATACAGGGATAGATTCAGGAAGTCAATCTGCAAAGTACAAGCTGAAGTGATCTCTCTTAACTGGCCTCCAAACTAAAAGGATAGAGACTTAAGTAACCATTGAACTTGAAAGAATTGCACCTGTGTAGAAAAATTCAATGGCAATAGTAATATATTTGCTAACCTTTCCACTGAAGAGAATCCTTGTGTATGAGGGGTTCTGACAATTTTAGAGGTAATATTAAAAAAAAAAAAATCTACCTTTTTGGGGCACAGTTTTACAAAGCCACCAAAAAAAAAAAAGTGAGGAATTCAAGTGTAACCTCTCTGCCAGGTGCAGGCAGCAGCAAGCAGGGCTAGGTTCAATAGCTAGGCATTCCTCTCCCTCAATACAACATGGAACTGACTTAAGGGCCCACCCAGTAACCTGGGAAAATTACACACCACTCCTGGGTGCCTCTAGAGGCAATGCTTCTTAATTTGAAAAAACACTGCAAACAGGGTTATAAACAAACCATGACCAAAAGTCCCTTTCCCTCTCCCCCCCTGCCAGAAGTTGGGCAGTGTCCTTTTCCCCTCAGGTTCTTAAGTCCAGCAACCAAAAGTCCCTTTCACATGCCTGACCCCTTACTGTACCCCACTCAGTTGTCCTTTGTAGTGCAGGCCCAGAGTTTGTGTGTGTGATATAAGGAGGCTCCTTACATGCTCTGCTACTCGAGTGCTTGGTTGCTGCCCCTGTGTAGGGTTCTGCTCTGGTCCTCTACCAGCTGCCCCACTAGCTGCTCACCCCACATCTCTGCAAGCCACCCTGCTGGCCACTTGCTCACCAGCCAGCTATCAGTCACCTGCTTCTCTCTGTGTGACCTCTGCACATCAGTTTTAGTAATTTCCAGCTGTTAAGAGGTTGGGAAGTAATACAGCCCCACCTCAAGTGATTTTAGCTCTGATTTTTAGTTCAGAGCAGGCAAGGCAAAAAACAAAACAAAACAGAAAAAAAACCATGTCCTACCACAACTGGTTTCAGTGCTGATTAAGCAATTAGGCTTCATTAGGAATATCTGCTCTATTTTGCTCTATTCTTTGAATAGTTACGAGGAACAGGTTAAACCTGTCTGAACCTTCACCAAGAAGTCTTCCATAAGCGCCTATCTGGGCTCTGTCCCCACCCCTCTTACTTTCACCACGGTTGGGCATTCAGGCCCCTCTTAATGAGGTTCTTTCAACTGAGAGTGACCCTTTATTTGGGGCAGGTTAAGCAGTCATGCTTTCCTGTATTCCTACAACAATTAGAACTTCGTTAACTATTGCACTATCCTGCATTTAGTATCAAGGTGATTTGTAACTCAACACCAGCCAGAGTTGGTCACTGACACCAATCTGTTTGCTCCTGCTCTGCTATTTACAAACACACTCAAAGTCTCTCCTCCTCCCAGCTAGCTATAAGGAAACCAGGGTCTGAATGAATGCTTATACCAGATATTGATTGGAGTTTAAATATGCCAACACTGCCTTTTGCTTGAGGTGAACTCATTTTGAAATGCACCAAAACCTGCAGAAAGTCTTATTCAGAAGGAGGACCTGCTCCCAGAGGGAACATAAGCCCACTGTTTTTCACATCAATAGTTTTATGCCTGGTCTCTCCTCCTCGCTGTAGCTTCAATGTATAATTGTGCCACATTAGAAAGTAACTTTCACATCCTTTCCACAGGAAGACCTGCTCTACAACAGTAGCTAGGAAGGTTACATAGTTATCCTCAGTTTGGAGGAGGTAGTCATGAGAAAGGGAACATTGATCAGAATGGTTCTAGTAAGGGAAACTGAATGGGACACTTTCAGTTGAGAACATCTGCTCATATCCAGCTCTGAAGTGCTCAGTGAGAGTGGTCTTCAAAGAGGTTGTTGTTCAGTGCCTAGTAGTTGGCAAGCTTTACATCTTGTTTATGTGAGGTCTCACTCTTGCCAACATTTAGGAATTGCTTAGTGCTATGAAGCCCTTGCTAGGCCTTCTGGACCAGGATTATGCTATGTTTGAAGGAATCAAGGAATGAAATTGTACATTGCTATCCAAACCAAATTCTCTAAGAGAAGTTTCTTAACACTAGAGAGTGATCATTAAATCAAGAGACTCATTTGAGAATGCAGGTAGTATTTATTTTATACAATATTGTTTGACTCATAGTAGTGGCATGTTAAGCAGAACCTATCGCTTCCCTTTAAGGGAGGCAGCAAGACAGTTGTTACAGAGAGATAAAGTCTAAATACAAAATAGGATTAGAGTCTAGTAGATTGACAGCCATTGTTAACTTGTTTTGAAAGGGCAGGCAGAGTGCAAGCAAGGTCTTTTGCACTAAGTCTCTACAGGTAGAGGGTTTCTTTCCTATATAAGATGGCAACTTGAATTGGCTCTTTTACCAGAGATATTACTGCAGTTTCTGGGAGAAATCAGCTTCTGACCAACACACTGACTTTTGGGCATTAGGGTTACAAGTTGGAGTTTGCTTTGAGCCTCACAGGCAGCCAAACGATCATACACTAGACCTGTTCATATACTCCTGCATGTGCAAACAGTCTAAGTGCCAACAATTGATTTGAGACTGCAAACATGGAAAAAAGTTTCAGCATTTAAGAACAAAGGAGTTCTGGGCCCATTGAATTGGTCAAGAGAAACTGTATGGATGTCAGTTTCCTGCAAGGTAAAGGCAACAGGTTTATATTATTCTCTGAAGGAGGTCAAATGTAGGCTGAAGACTAAGACCTATAAGTCTGTCATGTCCTTTACAAGGAGAGTTCAGAGCTTCTGTTGTCCTCCTTTGTCTAGAGGCGGTGAGGATGGTCTAGTCCTTCTCCACTTTATCATCCACTGCAGAGTCTCCAGATGAAGCAAAGGGTCCCACAATCCATGTGAGGGGAATGTTGTGCACCACATACTCCAGAAGCTCATTCAGAGACTCCTGTGCTTTGGTCACCTTCTCTCTGCTCTGGGAGAGGACACTGCTGGAGAGATCCTGGAAGGAAGCAGCAGTAGAGAAGGAAGCATGGAGGTCTTCTAGGCCGCTTAGGATCTGTTGGACCCGGTCCTGCATATTGGCTGGGAGGCCCTGGATGCTGGATACTAGGGTGAGACAGATGGCCTGCAAGTGATGGATGATGCTACGTGAAACAGCCAGTGTCTGAGACTCAATCAGCTGTGAAGAAGGAAGTTAGCAATTAATGGGAAAAAACCCCCATGTATAAAACATTCATACATTATAATTAGAGTGCAGGGTTGAATGCATGACATCTGAATACTACCTCTAAATTTAACTACTAATAGTCCTGTGATTTAAACACTAGGATTAACCTCAAATAATTCTAGACTTTTTCAGTAAGGGTGATACCTCTGGCTTTGCAGAGTCTTTGTCCTCATTTGCTCCTATCTCCCTCCTGCTCCACTCCTGCCACATTTGATTCAGCTTCTCTTGGCCATCATGAAGCTTCAGACCCACAGCCTCTTTAGCATAGTCAATCTGGAGAGATTAAAAGAAAACAAAACAAAAAACCCTGATGAGATGCTTGAAGTCTGACTTCAGTGAGAAACGGCAATGTCTCTAGAGAGCTGTGGATTCCTGTCAAAATTCTGTCACTCAATACAAAAAGGTTGGGATGCTTCTGCTGCCTTGGGGCGATGGCTCTTCTGGTTATTGGTAGATCACCCAGCTGGGGGCGGGAGGGTGATTAAGGAAAAAATGTCCTCTGGAATATGCCAACTTATGGATATTTTAAAATCCAAGACTGACAGGAGACATCTGAGCTCTCCCCATCCCATGTCATAAGTTGTCCTGTATACTATACTATCAGCATACTAAATGTTTTCATGGAAACATTCATGAGAATCACAGCTCATTAGAGGTCGGTCTGGTCTTGTCTTATGATAGGGTCATCTTGCAGAGTACATGGGGGAGAAATGGAGTTCTGCAGTGTGCTGTGAGCCATGCTAAAATTCTGCTACAGCTTCATTTTGACTAGAAGTTGAAGTGAACCAGTTACAAAATGGAATGTGTCAGTACAATGGCTGTGTCTTTTATATCTAACCTGGGAGACATGAAAGGCAACGTCTTGTGTAAGAACATTTGTATAGTCTACTGAAGTGTTTAGCAATTGGAGGTGTTGGCATCTCATGTTTTAGTGTACTCAGATCTCAAGGGGCAGTTTGTTTTAGAAGGTGTGATTTAGGTGGTCTGCAAGAGATTCTTTTAGATCAATTTCTTGTCCCCAGGATTTGATGGCAACACTGGAAGTGTCAGAATCAGTTTAAACTGAATCAGACTCTGGAGCAGAGGCTGTATTTCACAAGACATGGCTGTGAAAGTGAGTACACAGGGCCCTGCTTAGAGGTGAGCAAAAAGCTTTCTCAACCATATTTCCTTAGTAGATACATGCACCACATGGCAGGTGAATCTGAAAGTATTTGCAAGATTAAAAAAATTGGCAGCAAATCTTGAGGAAGTAGTATTTCCCCACCTCTCCAATCCCCCCTTGCTTTTACAGACTGACCTGTGAAGAAGCAGGCTGTACCACCACAGTGACAATGCTCTAAGTCTTGCTATTGTAGACAAATATAGGCATCCCACAGAAAGCTATTCATATATAGGGTTCATCACTATACAACTCCATGGCAATGCTTTTAGGGGGACACCCCCAAACCTATGATTTGCATTCCCTACCAGATCAATGGTTTGCTGAAGCTGGAAGAGGGCCTCCTTTGTACTTTGTCCAACTTGGTTCACCTTGCCCAGGGAGTGCTGGTAGGCTCGTTGGCGGAGTTTGGTTGAAAGGGAACCCAAACGTACATAGTAACTCTTTGGCTGTCTCTGCTGCTTTACCGAGGCCACTTCAAACCCCTCTAGAGATGTTGCAAACTTAACTGAAAGGAATGAGAAGAACAAGGTTTAATCCTAGTCAAGGCTGAGAGTCAGATGAAGTACCATTGTGACTGGGGGGGGGGCAGGAGGCCATAATTTTGATCTGTTGTAATCACTCCCTGGTGCTAGGAATCCTTTCCCTAATTCGTGCTTATGCAGCACAAACTCATTCTTAGTTAACTCAGTACCCAGAGGATTTCATTTGATACATCAGAGGGCCAACAAGGCCACATAATTGAACTAAAATAGGATCAGTAATTTACAGCGAAGGACAGGTGTTTGTGTTAATTTAGTCACTAGAGGATTAGTATTTGTGCACTAGTGTAGTAAGAAGCAGACTCCCAATGACAGCCTATAATAGGGGCTATTCCAGTTACAGCAAAGTGCTTGCAGCCTGTCTCAAGTCAGCCTCTTTAAATAGCTTTAGTACAAGATGATTTGGGTAGGAGGAAGTCACTATCTAGTGGAATAGCAGGCTAAAAATTCATCATTGGAAAGGTCTGACAGGTTATCCAGATTAAGCAACTGCCTTTGAGAGCTGATCAACTAGTAAAGAGTTCATGCTGCTAAGATACCCTGTATCACTGGTCTACAATTTGAGACGAAGTCATCAGCTTCAGAGATAAAATGTGCTATTTATTATGTATTTTGATGTGCTGAATTCAAATATGACAATTAAAACAACTGATTGGCTACTGTTTAAGATATTTAAGTTTTTACATTTTATGTCTGTAGATAGTAGCGTTTTAATCCTAAATTGTAAACCTAGGTCTTTTCATGTGTGTTTGGTTGCTTTACATGATATTTCACCTGTCCTGTTTATGTAACACTTTAAAAATCAGCAAAAGGGTTATATAAATAAAATTAGGAAACAAAAGGCAAAAAATTATGTACATAGTTTAGTCCTATTCAGTGTCTACTCAGCGCTTCTTGGCTTGTCTCTTGTATTCATTAAATGGAGCATCTCGTCACTGTCCAGCAATAGTCTGCAAGCACTGATGGGCTCCATTTGCCCTGATAGCGTTTCTCCATTGTTGCAATGTCCTGGTGAAATCGCTTGCCGTGCTCATTGCTCACTGCTCTGCAGTTCAGTGGAAAAAAAAAAACAAACAAAAATCTAGATGAGTTCAAAAAAATGTATCTTTAGTGACATGTTGCAACCAAGGCTTTTGTATGCCTTGAGGAGGTTTTCCACCAACAACCTGTAGTTGTCTGCCTTGTTGTTTGACAAAATTTATTGCCACTAACTGGAAGGCTTTCCATGCTGTCTTTTCCTTGCCATGCAGTGCATGGTCAAATGCATCATCTCGAAGAAGTTCACGAATCTGAGGACCAAAGACACCTTCCTTTATCTTAGCTTCACTTAACCTTGGAAATTTTCCATGGAGGTACTTGAAAGCTGCTTGTGTTTTGTCAATGGCCTTGACAAAGTTCTTCAGACCCAACTTGATGTGTAAGGGTGGTAACAAAATCTTCCTTGATTCAACAAGTGGTGGATGCTGAACACTTTTCCTCCCAGGCTCCAATGACTGTCGGAGTGGCCAATCTTTCTTGATGTAGTGGGAATCTCTTGCACGACTATCCCATTCGCAGAGAAAACAGCAGTACTTTGTGTATCCAGTCTGCAGACCAAGCAAGAGAGCAACAACCTTCAAATTGCCACAAAGCTGCCACTGATGTTGGTCATAGTTTATGCACCTCAAAAGTTGTTTCATGTTGTCATAGATTTCCTTCATATGGACTGCATGACCAACTGGAACTGATGGTCAAACATTGCCATTATGCAGTAAAACAGCTTTAAGACTCATCTTTGATGAATCAATGATGAGTCTCCACCCATCTGGATCGTGAATGATGTTGAGGGCTGCCATCACACCATGGATGTTGTTGCAGGCTACAAGATCACCTTCCATGAAGAAGGAGACAAGATCCTTTTGACTGTCACGGAACCCCTAACATCACCTGCCAGGAGATTCCACTGCTGTAGTCTGGAGCCCAACAGTTCTGCCTTACTCTTGGGTAGTTCCAAATCCCTGACAAGGTCGTTCAGTTCACCTTGTGTTATGAGGTGTGGTTCAGAGGAGGAGGATTGGAGAAAATGTGGGTCCTGTGACATGGATGGTTCAGGACCAGAAGTTTCATCCTCTTCTTCGTCTGACTCAAGTGAGAATGATTCTGGTGCATCAGGAACCGGCAGTCCTTCTCCATGGGGTACTGGGCGTATAGCTGATGGAATGTTTGGATAATGCACAGTCCACTTTTTCTTCTTTGACACACCTTTCCCAACTGGAGGCACCATGCAGAAGTAACAATTGCTGGTATGATCTGTTGGCTCTCTCCAAATCATTGGCACTGCAAAAGGCATAGATTTCCTTTTCTGTTCAACCACTGGCGAAGATTTGTTGCACAAGTGTTGCAGCATATGTGTGGGGCCCACTTCTTGTCCTGATCTCCAATTTTGCAGCCAAAATAAAGGGGATAGGCTCTCTTAACCATAGTGGTGATACTGTGCTTTTGTGATGCAAGTCACTTCACCACAAACATAGCAGAAGTTATCTGCACTGTTCACACAAGTACGAGGCATCTCTGCTCACTTTGGCTAAACAGAAATGTGTCCCTTTGCAAAATCAAACACTGACAAATGAGAGCACGACACTGATTTCTAGAGCTGATATAGGGCAATTTGTTCAGCAGAGTGATGTAAGCTTTGTGATGATTACATCATCCATGACTTCTAGGAATAACATGATGCAATTCATATAATGTATGATGCAATACCAGCTTCAGATTGCATCATTCATTGTTTTGCCTAAAAAGCAAGTACTGTCCAAACCCAGTCAGATTTATTCATAGATCCAGTCAAAGATGTATTTTAGTCATTTCTGGTTTAAATTGAGATCCCTTCCCTTTGTAACTCACTTATCCTCTGCCATTCCCAAGTCAAGGGTCGTATATACACTGACCCAATAGCATATCTTGAAAACTAGAGCCAGTCAACAATTTTAAGCATCATTTTTGTTCAGTGACCCAGAATTAGTAAAGTTTGACTACATTTCAGAAGCATTTTGGCTGTAGAGCAGTGTCAGAGTCCAGACCAACTGGGAAATCTATGCACTTAAGAGATTTTATACAAAGCATTGCATAAGATGGGCTACCATGGATCAACACCTGCATAGTACTCATCTGTTTAGAAAAGGAAGGGGAACAGGAGCAGTAAATAAAGCTTTTTAGCATATATTGTATACAGTAAGCTTTGGGATGGTAGAGACCTAGATGTGTGAACAGTCATCAGCTCTGTAGTACCTGCAGGTATACCCATGAAATCCTAAATTAACTCAAGTTTGCTGCAGACAATGCAGTACTAGGAAGCCATGCCAATCAGCCCCATGTTATGGGTGAGAAGCTCAAAGGCTGCACCAGGTAGCCTCAGTGAAGACATGTTAATTAACATCTCTAATCTCAAGATGCATGTTCATTTCAGTAGAGTCAGAGTTGTAGTTCTGATCCTGCATGCCAACACCCTCCCCAACTCCCGGTTGAATGCATGCTTTATGGGAGGGATGTTTGTGAAGATACTTAAGTGACAGATAATTATACAATTAAGGTATGAGTAGACATTTAACATTAGAAAAATTGAGATTCTCCAGGCAGTCAGCGTTATATCTCCTAGATTTAGTGTACTGTGAAGAGTGCACTGACCTAATTCTTCATCTGTTATAGGGAGGTAGAAGTCCACCAGTTCCTCTGATTTCCCTAGCAATGTGTCAATGCTGCTCACAACCTTCTGCCCCACACTTGATTCCATGACAGCACTCATGCTGCTAGTCATTACAGATCTGGTGGCATCCATACTACCCTGCACAGTCTCTTTTGTCTTGCCCATCATTCCAGTTACTACATCCTTTGCTTCTGTGACAGCACTGACAACTGCATCCTTGGTGCCTATTACTGTGGAAGATACTAGCTCCTTGGTGTTTGAGATCACCTAGAAAAAAAAAGTGGTGTTAACAGATTATGAATGAGTACAAGAGTGGTTTTAATGGGGGATGTGCCATGCTCTGTCCATACAGTTTTTTAGTCTTAGGCTTCAGCACCAAATTCACTTCCTTATTTTCCACTAGTAGTTTCTTCCATCAGAACAGCCTTCATTTGGGACAGCTCCTTACTGCCAGCCTTTGTTTCAAGGCAGCCATGTGGTTTGGCCAAAGCCTTATGACCAGGGACTGCTCCCATGACTATGACATCAGAATCCACTCATTTAGATTATTCTAATCAAAGTAAGACTGCTGCATCCTTCTGTCCAATAGTTCTCTTGACAAAAAAAGTTACCTTATCAGCTGGCTGTTGAAGAATTGGCAGTTTCTCCTCCAGCTTGTTCAGTCCTTTACAGGCATATTCATTTACTGCTGCAACTGTAAAAAGCCAACTTTAGTCCCTCAAAGTTCTTTTCAGTTTTAGCAGAGTTCCCTGGAGTATCAGAGAAAGCTTGGAACTGGGACAACTGATTTCAAGAGACTAAGTCAGAGGAGGTCTTGTTACAATGTTTACAGTGCCTAGACAAATGGGATCTGGACTGTATCATTTAGGACACTGAGGTGCTCCCATACTACAAATAAGCTGATTGTGGGTGAGAAGTCTATGGCTTGCTATACTGACAGGCTCTTCCTGGAGGTAAGTTAATGTTTAATTATGCAGGCAGTGTGGAAAGAATGTTTTAGAATCCTAGGACTGGAAGAGACATTGAGAGGTTATCTAGTCCAGTCCCCTACACTCATGGCAGAAGTATCTATACCATCCCTGACAGGTGTTTGTCTAACCTGCTCTTAAAATCCCCAATGATGGAGATTCCACAACCTCCCTAGGCAATTTATTCCAGTGCTTAACGACCCTGACAGTTAGGAAGTTTTTCCTCATGTCCCACCTAAACCACCCTTACTGCAATTTAAGCTCATTTCTTGTCCTATCCGCAAAGGTTAATGAGAACAATTCTTCTCCCTCTTCCTTGTAACAACCTTTTATGTACTTGAAAAGTTATGTCCCCTCTCAGTCTTCTTTTCCAGACTAAACAAACCCAATTTTCCCTCAATCTTCCCTCATAGGTCATGTTTTCTAGACCTTTGATCATTTGTTGCTCTTCTCTAGACTCTCCAGTTTGTCCACATCTTTTCTGAAGTGTGGCACCCAGAACTGGACACAATACTCCAGTTGAAGTCTAATCAGTGTAGAGTAGAGCAGAAGTATTACTTCATGTCTTGCTTACAACACTCCTGCTAATACATCCCAGAATGATGTTTGTTTTTTTGCAACAGCGTTACACTGTTGACTCATTTGGCTTGTGGTCCACTCTGATCCCCAGATCCCTTTCCTGCAGTACTTCTTCCTAGGCAGTTATTTCCTATTTGTGCAACTGATTATTCTTTCTTAAGTGGAGTACTTTGCATTTGTCCTTTTTGAATTTCATCCTGTTTATTTCAGGCCATTTCAAATTTAATCTTATCCTCCAAAGCACTTGCACCCCCTCCCAGCTTGGTATCATCTGCAAACTTTATAAGGGTACTCTGTGCCATTATATAAATCACTGAATATATTGAACAGAACCAGATCTAGAACGGATCCCTGCAGGACCCAACTTGTTATGTCCTTCCAGCATGACTATGAACCACTAATAACTACTCTCTGGGAATGGTTTTCCAATCAGTTTTGCACCCACCTTTAGTATCTCCATCTAGGTTGTATTTCCCTAGTTTATGAGAAGGTCATGCGAGACTGTATCTAAAGCTTTACTAAAGTCAAGATATGCCATGTCTACTGCTTCTCCCTTGCCCCCCCAAGGCTTGTTACCCTGTCAAAGAAACCCCATCAGGTTGTTTGGGCATGATTTGTTCTTGACAAATCCATGCTATTACTTATCACCTTATCTGCTATTGTAAATTATAAGTTAGTAAAGCCCTACTTAATTTGTGATATTGAGGCTTCCACACTATGAGGCTTCTGCAACATTAGCCTTCCACTGCAATTTTGCCTGTAGGAGCTCTGTGCTACTGCTGACAGCAAACCCCCTCCCCCTACTCTCAGCTGTGTGTTCCTAACAGTGAAAAATTGCAGAACAGTAATGACTTAATTACTGCAAATAAGGACCATTACTACTTTTCTGCAATTTTCCCATACCTTGTCCACAATTTTGACAATCATCCCACAATTCAAGTAGGGCCTACGAATTAGTGTGTTTGGCTACAGTAACTCAAACTAGGTTTTTAATGTTGCTATATTGCCTTTAGAATCTAAAAAAATTGATCCTGCTCTCCATTAAGTCACATGACAATAGCAAGACTTGTGTCTTCAAATTAAGAAGACTGAACAGTGAATCAGATTAGGGCTGAAGAGACCTCAGGTGGTCAGCTAGTCCAACCCCCTGCTCAAAGCAGGACCAACCCCCAACTAAATCATCCCAGCCAGGGCTTTGTCAAGCCAGGCCTTAAAAACCTCTAAGGATGTTGATTCCACCACCTTCCTAGGTAACCCAATCCAGTGGATCATCACCCTCCTAGTGAAATAGTGTTTCCTAATAGCCAACCTAGACCTCCCCCACTCCAATTTGAAACCATTGCTTTTTGTTCTATCAATAGACTAGCTCCATCCTCTTTGGAACCCCCCCTTCAGATAATTGAAGGCTGCTATCAAATCCCCCCTCACTCTTCTCTTCTGCAGAAGAAACAAGCCCAGTTCCCTCAGCCTCTCCTCATAAGGATTGTGCCCCAGCCCCCTAATCATTTTTGTTGCCCTCCATTGGACTCTCTCCAATTTGTCCACATCCTTTCTGTATTGGGGCCCAAAACTGGATGCAGTGCTCCAGATGTGGCCTCACCAGTGCTGAATAGAGGGGAATAATCACTTCCCTCGATCTGCTGGCAGTGCTCCTACTAATGCAGCCCAATATGCTATTAGCTTTCTTGGCAACAAGGACACAGTTGATTCATATCCAGCTTCTCATCCACTCTAATCTCCAGGTCTTTTTCTGCAGAACTGCTTAGCCAGTTGGTCTCCAGCCTGTAGCAGTGCATGGGATTCTTCTGTCCTAAGTGCAGGACTCTGCACTTGTCCTTGTTGAACCTCAGATTTCTTTTGGCCCAATCCTCCAATTTGTCTCGACAGTGGTTTTATTTATGGACATTTGTCAGATTTATCTGTCCTGGCAAAACCATATTGCAATCAAAACTGCTTAAGGTTTACCTTCTATACTGCTGGCTGCATTTCATCTGATGTATGTAATTGTTTTTTGTAGGCCAGTACTGTAGTATTTAAGGTTATGCTTTAGCTGGTTAAGTTAAACAGCAGTTTATTGGCTGATAAGTAAGCTGTCAACTTGGACAGGAGTAGATAAACTTGCTGTAGGTTTTACAGATTTGTCTGTAAAGCTGAGCAATATTTGTTTGGCATATTTACTAATAAGACAGAATTTGTCAGTTTTGATGAGCAAAGTTGCCAAAGGTCAAGACAAAACCCAACTGCCAAGAGTTAAAACCTATAAGGAAAGACCTGTTAATAGTTGTCTGCCATCCCTCTTGTTTGTCTGCATGTTTATTTACATTGTGGGTTTTTCAGAGCAGGATTGGTCTTAAATGTCTATGTTGCCTAGTAGTTTTGGGTGCTATATAAAATATATTTTAATCATCATCCTCTTCTTTGGAGGTGATGTCAGCACATACAGAGCGAACCTGCACTATTTCACATGGAAACGATGCTTCACCTTCAGCTCCCTCCCAATATGCCTTTTTGCAGAAATGGGCATCACCCAGATGCAGCATTACTCACTCTGAGGTTCAAGCGTGGTCAGAATTGGTTGTACACCATCAACTGCAGCAGTAGCAATTGTCTTTGCTCCCATCTCTGCAACACCACAGACTGACTTGATGAGTGAATGGTCTTCTTTAGTGGCAGTGTAAGTAGTAGAAACCTTGTCATAGGTAGAGCTGACCAGTGGCAGATTGGCCACCCTACTCACTACACTCTAAGAAAGGGAAGAAAGTTAGAGTCCAGCTGGTTAAACAGATTCTCAGTAACACTTGCATAGGTACCCTTTCCCACCTGAGAATCTTAGGGCTGTTGAATCAGTACCGCCTAACTTTTTCAGGGACTCCAGCAAAGGTTTAGTTTCTCCTCCAGATACCTCCTTATGGTAGTTATAGTGCCCAGAAGTATTTTGCTGAGAGGCCATGCAATTTAGCAAGAACTAATCTATCACTTACTATTAGTTTTGCAAGTCTGTTCCTGGGATAGAACTAGAAAGTTTGCAGACTGAAGAGAGACTTATGTCAGGATGTCCCACCTAAGATGCTCTACTAGCCTCTAAAGTCCAGGAAAGCAATCTTATTTAGATTCATTTAAGGTGCTACTATCCACACCTGTAGGTAGTGTTGAAGCTTGCCAATGGTGTACAGTAGTTTGATCAGTAGGTACAATTAGCACCAATCAGACACAAAAGGTAGGACTCTTCCTTCACCAATCCCAAGAAAGCTTCAGATAATAGATAAGATTGTGACATGAGCTGAAGCTTTGGGGACCCCTTATCAGCTACCAATTATGCTCAACTCCCAGTGAAGTCAGGCTCTGACAGACCCAAAGGGAATATGTTCCCGAGTTGAAGACTACATGTTAGAGAGATCTGATGTGATTTCATTCCAGCAGTGGTTGTGTTGTCATTTCTAGTTTAACACTCATGAATTATGAATTGGTTTAAGGCAAGAAGGGACCATTGTGACCTAGTCTTGTCCTGCAAGAGACAGGCTGTAGAATTTCATCCAGTAGTTTGTTTCCATGTCTTCTGGAAGAATTAAAGTATTTCTTTTGGAAAAAACACCCAAATCTGATTGTGGTTATATAGGCTAGTTTACAAGCCTGCTTTAATTCTACCTACTTAGCAACCAATAATGTACCTACCTGATGCTCCTGATCAGTCTCTAGACAAGCAGCATTTGTTTTGTTTTCGTCTATAGACATGATGAAGTTGGATATCACTGAAAAGGATGAAAAGGTGAGGCATTTTATCCTGAGCCATACCATTCTCTGCAAGATAGAGCTCTAAGTCCAACAGGCTAAAGATTGCCATCTACGCCTTCCTGCTTTCAAAGCTTATTGTGTAAAAAAAAAAAAAAAAAAAAAAAAAAGGGGGGGGGCATTAGATAGTAGCAAGTGCTGTTCCAAATACAGAGGGGAAGGGGGAAAAGGAGAGAGTTCTCATCTACCAGGAATGAAATTATCAGGAGAATTTTGGAGAGGATAGCGTATTGCATATAGCACCTGACATGCTATAATGTATTTGGAGAAAAGACATACCCAGCAATTCCTCTGTTTCCTAGGAGTGTAAGAATCACTTAGGAGGTGCTGGTTTCTCTAGTTCTGGTCACAAGGTCAATCCCACCTTCCTAATTGGAGAATCAGTGTAGAACTTGGTAAGTGGGGGCCAGGTGTTGTTACTCAGATAGGGCCAGCTCTGGGAGTAGGCAAATACTGACCACCAGAGGGTCAGCCTTTGGTATGTCCAGTTACAGTGCTCCTTCTGACAAGTGGTTAGGGCTAGGTCAGGAGTACACAGTGGGTCAGGTTTTTTTTTTTTTTTTAATAAAAACTTGGAGGTAGTGGGCAAACCCCCTAACAGTAACTTAGCCAAAGGAGTTGAGACTTAGTCCATCTCATCTGTTCAGATGGAGAGGAGTACACAAACTAAAAAGGGAATATCGAGGGTTACAGTTGAATTGTGTTTGGCAGACAATTATACCACTATCATGTGAATTTGATTTCCGGAAGATGCTTATTCAGAGAAGTCTTGTCTCAACTGGAATTTCTATTCCTGCTTTCAAGGTCACCCATTGCCTCCCCACATTCAGATGGGCATTTCTTCTGATTTTGTTGGAGAGTCAAATAAGTCAAGACACCACCACATTAGTGTTAGTTTGGCCTCTAAAAGAGCTAGTACACCGTATAAATCTAAATAGGACTTTTCATAGCCATCTAGTCCAATATACTGTCTCCAGTAGAGTATACTGGGTAGAGCCAGATGTACTGTTATAAGTGTTAATTCAGATGGGAAGAGGAGGTTCTTAACCCAAATAACTGATCGCTGGGCATTGGGTGCTGAAGCACAAGTCTAGTTATCCTTAGTTACCACCATGCTCGGATGCAAGTCTAAATGTTTAGCATTACTAAGCTCTTTCCCAGTATGTCATTACAAATTGGAGAGAGTCCAGCGGAGGGCAACAAAAAACTAGGGGGCTGGGGCACATGACTTATGAGTAGAGGCTGAAGGAAACTGGGCTTATTTAGTCTGCAGAAGAGAAGAGAGGAAGGCTGCTATCAAATCCAACTACCTAAAGGGGGGGGTTCCAAAGAGGATGAAGCTCGGCTGTTCTCAGTGGTGGCAGACAACAGAACAAGGAGCAATGGTCTCAAGTTGCAGTGGGGGAGGTTTAGGTTGGATATTAGGAAACACTATTTCACTAGGAGGGTGGTGAAGCACTGGAATGGGTTCCCTAGGGAGGTGGTGAAATCTCCATCCTTAGAGGTTCTTAAGGTCAGGCTTGACAAAGCCCTGGCTGGGATATTTAGTTGGGGTTGGTCCTGCTTTGAGCAGGGGGTTGGTCGAGATGACCTCCTGAGGTCTCTTCCAACCCTAATATTCTATGGTACACAATGCATTACTAACCTATAGAACTTGCTGTAAGAGGTACATAGTTTTAAATGAGTTCCTGTATAGTTTTTCAAAACTTCCACCACATTTAAAAACAAAACACAAAAACTAGATGCCCTAATTTATTAATCTGTTCATATGGAAGTTTAAATGGCTTAGATACTGTGACTGCTGTGTGATCATTTTGATTACTGCTCTCTCTTTTTATATAATTAATTATCTTTGATATGACTAGAAATGAACACTGTATTTGAGGTTAGCTTTTAATACCAGTTTACAGAGCAATACAAGTTCAGCCTTTTGCATTTGTTTCAGTGTAATATTCTTTATTGAAGTTCCACATTTTGTTTTATCAGTACTGCACTTTGTTGGTCTCTTCCCTATATAGAGAAGTATATTTAGAACACCGTTGGATATGTTGATGTTGAGTCTCCCAACATGCATTTGATTACATGGATTTGATCCATCCTAACTTCTTTATTTTCAAAATCACTAACATGCTTCATGCATCTAGTTTTAGACTAAAATTGATGTCTATTAGTTCCTCCTCCCCACCCCCAACTGCTGACTGCTCACCCCCTGCTGCAGCCTAGTACATGAAATATTAACTATGTTGAACAGGGGAATGCTTCACTTCTGGTCAGTTTTCAGCATAAGAAGTTTATCCTCAGTTTCCCCTTAACCAATTTAGAATTCAGGACAGACCTTTGCTTCTCACTGCATGTGTTTATTTTGCTTAATAACTTCTTGTGAAGCACTCTCAAGAGCCTTCTGAAAAACCTAAATAACTATCTACCACTTCTGCTTTTTCCACTAGGCCCTCAAAGAATTAATAGGTTTGAAAGGATAATTTGCCCATACAAAAGCCACACTTGTTTATCTGATGCTTATTTAGATTTTAAACTTGGCTTTAGTTTGCCCAGGAGTCAAGTTCATTTTTACTGGCCTGAGTTCCCAGGATCATTTGGTAGCACATTTTTAGGAGTTATATCAGCTATCAAATATTCACACACTTCAAAATTAGATTTCACATCTGTTATCAGTTCAACCACTTTGTCACATTGCTTTAGAGCCTGTGGTTGAATGCTACCCTGTCCTCTAACTTACTGTAACTTGATAAATCTATTAATATCTTAAGAGGATGTGCTGGAAGAAACTAGAACAAAAAGTCATGGAATGAATCCCCAGTAGTTTCTCATGTCACACTGCTATTAGATGCAACTTTCTTAAGCTGCATCAGGTATCTCTGCACCATTTTTATATATATACTACTTTATACACAACCTCTGTTTTCCCCTCAAGCTTCCATTTGTAGGAAGCTAGGTTTAGTACTACCCATCTGAATAGTTAGATTTAAAAACAGGATTCCACTCAATGGATTTGGAAGCTCCTGTGCCCTACTGCAACATAATCTCACATTGCTAATTGCCCGTTCCTTTGGTGAATTAACAAGATCCACATTTGGGAGCAAGTCATACCTGGTTAAGAAGAACTAGATTGGCCCAAGGCTCGATTGCCTCTTAAATTAGAGGATTAGTAACAGGTTTTGAATCTTGATTTTCAGTTTCATAGGTTCAAACAATTTGGCCACTTGTTATTCTTCTCTGTATGTTTCATGGTCACAGTATAAGTGACATTCACCCTTTTAACAATTTAGAGCTAATATGTTTTTTGGTTAAAAATCTCAACCAAATCAGTGACATGTTTTGTACCAGCACAGAAAACACAAAAATGGAAAGCTCCCTATGGCAGGGAAAACACTACAGTGGCCCAACACTGTAGCATTTAATTTCAGAAAAGGCAACTACACAAAAATGAGGTTAGTTAAGCAGAAATTTAAAGCTACAGCACCCAAAGTAAAATCCTTGCAAGCTGTATGGAACCTTTTTAAAGACACCATAATAGAGGCTCAACTTAAATGTATACCCCAAATTATAATAACCAAAAGAGCACAAAAGTAAAAGCATTGAGAGGCAAAAAGACCTCCTTTAAAAAGTAGAAGTTAAATCCTGGTGAGGAAGATAGAAAGGAGAATAAATTCCAGCAAATGAAGTGTAAAAATATAATTAGGAAGGCCAAAAAAGAATTTGAAGAACAGCTAGCCAAATATTCAAACACGTAAGAGCAATTTTTTTAATTCTATCAGAAGCAGGAAGCCTGCTAAACCACCAGTGGGGCCACTGGACGATCAAGATGCTAAAGGAGCACTCAAGGACAAGGCCATTGTAGAGAAGCTAAATGAATTCTTTGCATCATCCTTCACAATTGAAGATGTGAGGGACATTCCCAAACCTGAGCCATTCTTTTTAAGTGAAGAATCTGAGGAACTGTCCCAGATTAAAGGGTCAGAGGAAGTTTACCAATTTGTTCCAAAACTAAGTCAATAAGTCACCAGGACCAGATGGTATTAACCCAAGAGTTCTGAAGGAAATCAAATGTGAAATTGCAGGACTACTAACTATAGTCTGTAACCGATCATTTAAATCGGCTTCTGTACCAAATGACTGGAGGATAGCTAATGTGATGCCAATTTTTAAAAAGGGCTCCAGAGGGGATTCCAGCAATTACAGGCTGGTAAGCCTGACTTCAGTACCATGCCAATGGGTTGAAGCTATAGTAAAGAACAAAATTGTCAGACACAAAGATGAACATAATTTATTGGGGAAGAGTCAACATGGTTTTTGTAAAGGGAAATCTATTAGAATTCTTTGAGGGAGGTCAACAAGCATGTGAACAAGGGGGATCCAGTTGATATATAGTGTATTTAGATTTTCGGAAAGCCTTTGACAAGGTCCCTCACAAAAGGCTATTAAGGAAAGTAAGCTGCCATGGGACGAGAGAAGATTCTCCCATGGACTGGTAACTGGTTAAAATGTAGGAAAACAAAGGGTAGGAGCAAATTGCCAGTTTTCAGAATGGTGAGAGGTAAATAGTGATGTCCCCCAGGGATCTGTACTGGGGCAGTCCTATTCATAAATGATCTGGAAAAAGGGGTAAACAAACAGTGAGGTGGCAAAATTTGCTGAGGATACAAAATTGCTCAAGATTGTAGTTCAGTCCCAGGAAGATTAAGAGCTACGAAAGGATCTCTCAAAACTGGGTACACAAAAAAAAAATTCAATGTTGATAAATGCAAAGTAATGCATTGGAAAACAATCCCAACTATACATATAAAATGGTGTCTAAATTAGCTGTTACTAAAGAAACATCTTGAAGTCATTGTGGATAGTTCTCTGAAAATATCCACTCAATGTGCAGTCAAAAAAAAAAACCCCACACATTGGGAATCATTAAGAAAGGGATAGATAGTAAAACAGAAAATACCACATTGCCTCTGTATAAAGGCATAGTATGCCCACATCTTGAATACTGTGTGCAGATGGGGTCACCCTATTACAATATATAATATAAGACAGAAAAGGGCAACAAAAATGATTGGGGTATGGAACAACTGCTGTATGAGGAGAGATAAGACTGGCACTTTTCAGCTTGGAAAAAGAGACTACTAAGGGGATAGGATAGAGGTCTGTAAAATCATAATTGGTGTGGAGAAAGTAAATAAGGAAGTGTTATTTACTCTCTCATGACAAGATCTAGGAGTCACCAAACAAAATTAACAGGTAATCAGTTTAAAACAAAACAAAAGGAAGTATTTTTTCCCACACAAGACAGTCAACCTGTGGAACTCCTTGCTAGAGGATGTTGTGAAGGCCAAGACTAACAGGGTAAAAAAAAAAAACTAGATAAATTCATACAGCATAGGTCCATCAATGACTATTAGCAAAGATGGGCAGGGATAGTGTCCCTAGTCTGTTTGCCAGAAGCTGGGAATGGATCACTTAATGATTACCTGTTCTGTTCATTCCTTCTGGGGTACATGGCACTGGCCACTATCAGAAGACAGGATACTGGGCTAGACAGACTTTTGGTCTGACCTAGTATGGCCACTCTTATGTTACATTTTTAATGAATCCTGATTAGTCCCTAGTTTTTTACCTTAAGGCCTAAGGCATTGGGATGAGTAGATTTAGATTTTTATAGCCAGAGCTTAGTTTAAGTACTGCTGTTGTTAATATGTTTTACTCTCATCTTCTGCTAGCTTTCTAGAGAGCAAATAAGCCAGGTTTCATAACATACACACCAAATAGAAATAACTTATTTGCTACTTATTCTGCTACCAACATAAGAAAACATTCCTTAATACTAGAATTAAAAAGCATTAAACTAGTTTTAAATAATTACATTTTACTGTTCAACCCAACTAACACTATAGCCCCCATAGTGCATTAAAGTTATTCTCACCAGACTTTTCCTGCTTGACTCATACACTGCCCTATGGGAGTAACACTTGTTCAGCTTTTATATGAGACTAGTGATTTCATCACAGGGTGTGGCAAACTGGCAATGTGAGAAAGCAATCAGAAAATGACAGTCTCCACCCTGACTAATGAGGGCTGGAACCTGTGGTGTGCTCAACAATTGTCCTTCCTCCCTCCAGAGTAGGAGCTTCTGCTCCACTCCAGCCACACCTGGTCCATCTTCTCCTGACTATTGTGAAATTTCTGATCATTTCCCGTAGTTCATTTTTAGCCTACAGAGGGACAAGAGATTCAAGAGCTTGAAGGGAGATAGAGCAAAAAAGGACCAAGGAAAGAAGCCAGAGCTATATGATTTTCCACCTACTACATACACAGACCCTTTCTGGACAGGGTCTTTTCAGAACCCAGGTTAAGGTGACATTACTGCAGTAAGGTTGCTAGAGTGAAGGAAAACAAAATGGTCTGAACATGAATGGAAATCTTGCAAAAGGGTAATACTAGCATATATTTATGGTAAGGGAATCTCATAGTTAATCTCAAAATAGCTCCAGGAAGAGTGTTTTAAAGAAAGGGGGAAGGGATTCTTTTCCCTACCAAGTCAGTTGTTAGAAGAAGGTGAGAAAGGTCCTCTGGGTGCTTTCCCTGACATGTCTCACCTTGTCCAGGGGCGGTTAATAGGCAGTGGAGTTTGGTTAAAAAGGAACTTAAATGCAACATGTGTCAAGGAGTCACAGTATACTGCCCAATTGCGTGGGGACTCTTGGGTTTCTGTGTTGCCACATAATCAGTGTCAGGGATGTAGATAGCTAGCTGAAGGTGTCTTTACAGTTAGGATGAGAAATCAGTTGAGAATTTGAATTTTATTACTGCTAACTTCAGGATCATAACCTACACATAAATGTGTCAAGCAGCTATGGTGGCAGTTTTCCAGTCTATGTACCTGTAATGGGGTATCCTATCAGTCTGGTATCAAGGAGACTCTACATATGGGGTCACTCAAGAAGAGGTAAGTTACAAAACTCCTTTTTCAGTGGAGTTGCTTTGCAGTCATCCAAGACCAGGCAGGAAAGAGTTAAAAGGCCAGGCAGTTCAGCCAATCAACACTCATCAGCCAAGCTAGATGGACCTGTCCTTTGAACTAGACTGGGAGCATGGTAAAGGTAGATATGGATAGTGACTTTAGATCAGGAGGAGAATGTGCTGGTTCAGACTAAGAATGGGTTTGCTCAGGCTGACTGGCTTTTGCAGTGTGGAGAGGGGAAACGTTTTCAGTTTTGACCAGCTTTACCATTACAAATATAAGGTAAAGTACAATTTTATTATGAGCGCCTGTGATATTTTTTTTCATCATATCTGGTGCTCTTTTAATATTGTTTTTTTTATTGCCTTAGCTTTTGCAGCAAAGTGATCATATGATAATTGGTTTTTGCTTGCTTTTTTCAAATAAAATACAGCTTCCAGCCCTCATGGTTAAGGAGAAAAGTTTGAAAAATGTGAATCTTCAAAGCTCAGAAATCTGAAGACAAAAATTTAAAAAAAATGTATTTGACTTAAAAAACATAATTTTAAGGGGGCTTCCCCATAACTTTTGAATGAGTGTTGTTAGAAATAGTGAGTCTTAATACATTTTAATTTGAATAAAGATACTGTCAGTAATTAAACATGCTAGAATCTATGATGTTAACATTTCAGGATATGGCCTCAGAGGAATTAATAATAGGTTAGAAGGAGTAGTAAAGCTGTACATATTGGGTTCCGGGAAGTGGACCCCGCTTTGCCCCCCCACTGCTAAAGGATCACCCCACCCCAGCCTAAGGGGAGGACCCACAGGGCCTAAAACCCAAATGATTAAGGGGGACAGTTAGTAAAGCTGTAGGAAGGTATTTTCCATCTCAGATCCTGAACTCCTCACATTCAGAGCCCTTATATTAACTATCTGGAAATGGCTTTTAGACACACATTTTTTGTTAATGTATAGATGTCAACTACTTAGACTCCTTCTAGTGGTCTTAGTTTAGCTCACGGCAGCAGCAGAGAAGAGTTTTTTTGGCCTGAGTCTCTTCTTTCTTGCATTAATTGGAACTACTCATGATGTATATCAATGTAAGCAACAGAAGAACTGGACTGTGCTTTATATCTGAGCTAGCTAGCTAGTACTCAATCCTTGGGTACACTAATGGGTTAAGTGGCTACACCTCCGACTGTGATGTTGTATGGTCATACAGTGTTTTTGTGCTGGCTTTTAGGCCAGTATAAAAGCAGGAAAACAAGCTGTTTTACAGCAGTAGGCCTATGTACTTTATGTGTATGTAACTCATGTACCTAATAGGGAGATGTCTCTTTAAGAGACCCATTGGGGGAGGTAGGAGTGAGTTGTGTCTGGGTCATTTTTCTTCCCTTCCATTTCCGATTTTCTTATTGTGGACAAAAGCATCGGGTCATTTGAGATTCAGATCAGATGTGCCCCCTATTCCCCATCACCTCATTATGTGGAAGGGGCCAAACCGTTAGGCTAGCCTACAGCAGCTCCTTCCCCAACACCCCATGTAATGTAGTGTTTGTGAATCAAAGGACTTTTCCTCCCAGGACAGTGGCACAGGATTTGGCACCCGTATTGGTCACTGCCGGGCACAACCTGCTGCAATGGTTATTTGTCAGTCCCACACTGCAAGGGGATCAAGGGAGGGGCTCCATCTCAGCAGCTCGAAAAGGACAAGGCACGCTGGCATTCAGTGGTCTGTGAAGTTTGCCTTTCTCTTCTCCACAAAGGCTGCCATCCCTTCCTTCTGGTCATCCGTAGCAAAGGTGGCGAGGGAGAGCCTCTTCTCCATTTTATCCCCCTCGGTCAGCGACTTCTCAAAGGCTGCATTGACCGCTTCCTTGGCCATTGATGTTATAAGCTTAGAATTCCCTGCAATCTTCTCCCCACAGCTGATGGCTTCTTCTAGCAGTTTCTTCATGGGGTAGATTTTGCTGACCAGGCCTGCTTTTTTGGCTTCCTGAGCAGAGATCCTGTCTCCTGTGAGGACCATTTCCATCACCAGGGACTTGCCCACTGCTCTCATGAGTCTCTGAGTCCTGCCATCTCCTAGAATGGTTCCCAACAAGATTTCAGGTTGCCCAAACTGCGCTTTCTCGCCAGCATAGATATCACATCACACATCATGGCCAGCTCACAGCCACCGCCCAGAGCATATCCATTCATAGCTGCTATGACCGGCTTCCTGATCAGAGAAACTCCGTTCCGGTGTGCAAGAAAATTGCCACCGTAACATTCCTGGAAGGTTCTGGTCTGCATCTCCTTTATATCTGCTCCAGCTGCGAAGGCTTTCTCGCTGCTGGTGATGATGATGGCTCCCACATGTGGGTCCTTTTCAAAGGAGTCCAGGGCCTGGTTCATCTCATTCATCAGGCCATTGCAGAGGGTATTCAAGGCCTTGGGGTGGTTCAGCTGGATCACGCTTCGCCCCCTGCTTCTCCACCACGAGGTACTGGAACAGAGTGCCTGCCGAGCAGAGCTAAGCCGGGGCTCGCAGCAGCAGGCGGGCTGGGGCCCGGGCCGGGCGGAGCAGTGCGCAGAGTGGGACAGCCATGGTGGAGCTGAGCCAGGGGCTCTGGGTCACTGTTGCTAGGCAGATTAAGCACTCCACATCCAGAAGCTTCTGGAATTGGATGTGGTAGTTTTTGGTCTGCTCCAATAGGTTCCCTGTTGTTGGAGTCCGACTCTGGGAGTGAGAGCAGTAAGGGCAGCTGCTTTGCAGGGGGCCATGTGCCCTGGGTGAGTTGGGAGAAGCTGAGCCAGGAGCGGGAAGCAGGCTGTTGGCCCTAACTCGGAAGCACTTTGCAGCAGGTTAGGGATATTGTTATCCTCCAACGGGGAAGCCTGGGCAATGCTAATTATAGCCAGGGGAAATTGGGAGGGAAAAAGAACTTCTATTTTAATTGTACGCTTTGAATGTTGTTTTGATTTTAGTCAAACTGTTCTAGTTAAATTGTCTCAATTAGTCTGATTCACCAACTTTTCTTTAAATGTAGTAACTGCGTGGATTCCAGCTGAAGGTTCCTACAAGCCAGGGAAGGGAAGATGTTGTTTTAGACTCAGCAGACTGTAGGGATTTGGTGATCAAAGACTCTAACTGAGACTTAGGTGAACAAAACCTAAGTGGGAACTTCCAGTTTCTTCTCGCTGTGTTTCTGTGAAGACTGAACTGTTCCAATTTTAATTTGGTTTTTTATTTATGTTTATGTATAACTGAAGGGAATGTCTGTGGATTATAAAATCGCCATGTCATGCTGTAAAAATTAGATTATTTTTTTATCATAAGATTTGATAAAGTTATTTGATTAAATTAATTTCTATAGTTCCTTTTGCGACTTGAATGTGGGGAGGTTGACCCTGTTCAATCCTTGCTGAAAATCCTTAGAGACTGAACTCTGGGTCTCCAGCTACTTTCTATGGTTGTTGGGTTGGTGGTGGTTTTTAAGGCACTGGAGATGGGAAATGAAGTGAACTCTAGCCCACCCAAAGGTTACATATGTGTCACAAACAAGCTAGGATTTTAGCAAAAAGGAAATGGTGTTTAAAATATTAATTTGAATCCAGTACCTAAAGTGTATAGTTTATACCAAGGTGGATAAAAATCAATTTTTTTAAATATTAAAAAAAATCTGATTTTTTTTTTAATTTAAATAGGCTTTCTCCTCAAAAAGTATTTTATCCAAAAAATCTGATCTAAAGATTGAGTTTAATTAAATGTGTCTTAATTAAACTCAAAGATGTTTCATACTATAGAACTAGAATTTATAATCCCTATTCCATGGTGAGATAATATATTCATGTAATGTTTAAGAAAAAATTTGTAAATGAGTTCCAATAGTTCATGGATTAGGGACCCAATTTTATGAGGTTCTAGGGACTTCTGTATAGATTAACCTAAATAATCTTTCTATCTACCCAATGGGACTCAGTGCTCAGTCTAGACGATACCATCAGAGATGCTTAGTTTTGCAGTTCTCAAACTGTGGATTTGTCTCTCCAGAGATAACATGCTTGTTAACAGCAAAAATGTTTTAAAATAAATGATATATAGAGGTGAGAAATAACAGATCTCAATCCCTCTGCAAATTTGTGTACACAGAGTTAATCCCTTACCTCTCTCTAAAAGTGCAAAGTTTCAAAAAGTTCAATGAAGAGAAGATTTTTGGGGGCAGAATAGAATGGACAAGGAGAAGAAGTCTGGAGATAAATGTGAGAAGGGAGGGACAGGCAGCAGAAACAAAAGTGAAACTGTTTGAACAGCATATGCAAGAAGTCTTGAGGTCTTTCTGAGCGTAGCCTTCATTGATTTGAGACCTACCATACCATTCTCTCACTAGAAGAGAGAACCTAAAATGGCAGCAGGCCGTAAAAGAGACCCAGTTTGGGAATATTTTAATGAAGTTCCTCTAAATGTAGGCAAGACAGGCATGCGTGCAAAATGCAAACAGTGCAACAAAGAAATGCAAGGCCTGGTTGCCGAATGAAACAACATCATGAGAAGTGTTCCTTCTCAGGAGGAAGCTGCATTGAAGATGATGAAAGGAACATGTCTGAACATGCAGGATCTTCAGGTTGGTAAACTTTTTTATTTCATACTTCTTTCTTAAGGACTGCCTGTCTTCCTTCTGGACTATTCTTGAATTCTCATGTTTGAGCAAAAAATATAGTTGTTACTTTATGGTACTAGCATTTTAGATGCAGTTGTGATTAAAAAATAAATAGCTGAAATAGGCAGATCTTCCTTTTACAATTTCACCTTTAAAGTAGTACTGAGTTTCAGTGAATGCAATGAGTAATACTACATGAGCAGTATGGTAATAATAATAATTACATAACTGCATTGACTTATTTTGTTTAGGAGACTCCATCTTCAACATACAGGATTCTGAAGACTATCCACCTTCAAGATCACCATATTTTCTATAGTTTCAGAGTTATCTGCCAATGATAGTGTTTCAGTCACATCATGTATGTCATATAGCCACAGTATATCACCTATAGCAAAAAGAGAGAAAAAAATCTCCATCCAGAAACAACCATAGATATATTTGTGATAAGAACCAGCAGATTACAAAAAGAGGTAATTGATGAAAAAATTTCCCAGTTTGTTTATGCAACAAACTCTCCTTTCCATGTGATTAAGAACCCACACTTCATTAACATGGTTCAGTCATTAAGACCAGGGTACAGTCCACCCAACAGAGCAGATGTCGCAGACAAATTGCTGGATAAAGTATCTGAAAGAGAAAGTGAGCAGTGTGCAAAAGGTCTAGAGGGTGAAATTGTTAAGTTGAGTCATGATGGGTGGAGCAATGTCCACCATGATCTTGTTGTATGTGTTTGTGTGACAACAGAAGAAGGGAATGTCTTCCTTACAGAAACAATTGATACATCAGGAAATGCACACACAGCAGAATACTTACAAGAAGTAGCAGTAAAAGCTATAACAAACTAAAAAAAAAAAATTAAAATGTCTAGTACGCAGCTTGGTCACAGACAATGGTGCAAATGTATCCAAGATCAGAAGAAATTTAGAAGAGAGTCCCAAGCTAATAACATATGGTTGCAGTGCCTCATTTGATGCATTTCCTCGCCAAAGACTACGGTGTTCCAGAAATAAAGGCTAATGTTGAAACTGCAAAATACTTCCATAACAACCACTTTGTAGCTGCTGCTCTGCTCTGCAAGCTAACTCTCCTACAAGACATGCAATGGAACTCAGTAGTGGACTGTTTTGAGCACTATATCAACAACTGGCCTAATCTGATGAGTTTGTGAACAAAATCGTGAAAAAATAGATGGCACTGTCACAGCCAAAGTTCTCAACATTGGGCTTAAGAGAAATGTTGAACACATGCGGAGTACAGTGAAGTCTATTTCTGTAGCCTTGAACAAAATGCAGGGAAATAGCTGTTTTATTGCTGGTGCTGTTGAAATTTGGAAGGAACTGAGTGAGAACGTGAAGAGAAATATGCAATGACAGAGTTAAGTTACAAGCATTAAAAAAACGAATGGGGCAAGCACTCTCTTCAGCTCATTTTCTTGCAAATATTCTCAATACTCTGTACCAGGGTCAAACCTTAACTGCTGAAGAAGAGGAGTTGGCTATGACATGGACATCCAGCAATCATCCCTCCATAATGCCAACTATAATAGACTTCAGAGCTAAGGGTGAACCATTCAAGAAATGTTTGCTGATGATGTTTTAAAGAAAGTCACACCAGTGAACTGATGGAAGTCACGTAAGCATTTGGATTCAGAGACTGTTGAAGTGATAATCTCACTTAACAGCAGTAGCTTCTTCTGCCAGTGTAGAAAGAATATTTTCTTCCTTTGGACTAATTCATTCCAAATTGAGAAATGTTTGGGACCTGAAAAAGCAGGAAAGCTTGTTT
Organism: Trachemys scripta elegans; assembly: GCF_013100865.1. NCBI lineage: Eukaryota > Metazoa > Chordata > Testudines > Emydidae > Trachemys > Trachemys scripta. Next base: position 117,485,215 of record NC_048303.1, read on the forward strand.
TTTCTTTTCCAGATTATGAACAAACAGGAAAATGAAGGTGAAGACAACTGAGTTAGTTGCAGAAGCAATATTTTAAGTTTCTCATGTTGACCTGGCTGACAGTCAATTTAATTTTTTAAAATATTTAATTAACTATTTTAGTTAAAACCAATTTTAACAAAAACAATCCTGAGTTTAAAAAACTTGAATGTTTAACTAAATTCAAAAATTCATAGGCTTGTTTTGTTAAAATATGATGTTTGCTGTTGAAGAAAAAAATCCAGAATACATAACGTTGTTTTAGTTAAATAAAACTATTTAAATGTCGGTCTGGTGATGTTCTCCTCCTAATACAGCAGGGCAAGAAAATCCTCCAAATATTAATGACAGTTCACCTCCCAATGACTTCATAAATATCTGCTTCAATTACCTTTCTTAAATGAACTAACCAAACAATTATTCATTTTCTGATATAGCTGTAAAACTAATCTGAAAAGTGTTAATGATTTATTTTGAAAAATGTATAGTGTGTACCTTCTAAAAATGAAATCTACATCTATCTCTGAATTGTGATGAATATGTATTAAGCTTATAACAACGAACAAGAATGCAGTTTTATGTAGAAATCCGTTATTAAATCGAGTCTTCCTGACTAGTGATTTAAATCAAATGGACCCTGGTTTATACCCACTGAAAAGTACTTCTCACTGGTGTGGGATTCTCTTGCCTAGGTCTGTGGATTGGATTCTCAGCTGGAGTAACTTGGCATAGCTCTACTGACTTCAGTGGAGCTGTACCCATTTAAATCACCTGAGGATCTGGCCCTGTCCACCACCGTACCTCGGGCATGATTTTGTGCACTCTTTATAAGAGAGACTGTGGCTCTTCAAGCTATAAGCCGTATACTCCCCTCAACACACGCAGGCCACTGTCATTGATGTGATGGAGTTTTACTGTTAATCAAGCTCTGGAGAAAATCCAAAATTTACAAGAAAACCCCGTCTTCGCTGCATACTCATACTGCATACTCTCATACTTAGGATCCTTATACCTGCTTCCTCCCTTCTACACGAGTGCAAGGCCTAGGCAAATCCAGCACTCTGGGTGTAATACACCAGTCAGGTGAGAAGCTTGCCTGAAAAGTGCCAAATGTGGTTATTATTAACATAGTGGGAAATGGCTGTATTCCAGCCCTGTTAAGGGTGAGGGGAAGGAGGAGGAGATGTTCCAGCCAGGAGCTGGCAAGGAGGAGGCGAAGGTGCTAGGAAGTTTGATCATCAATTGACACAAATGTGTGTGAGGCAGAGATGGGGACAGGCCCTGGGACAGAAGCCAAGTACCAGGGAAAATGAGTAGCTCCCAGCACAAGGGATAGAGAGAATCTCTGACTGGGTGATGATACTTCCCGCTACCCCAGTGTTTCTCAAACTGGGGTTGCCGCTTGTGTAGGGAAAGTCCCCTGGCGGTCTGGGCCAGTTTGTTTTCCTGCCCCGTCCGCAGGTCCGGCTGATAGTGGCTCCCACTGGCCGCAGTTTGCCGCTGCAGGCCAATGGGAGCTGCTGGAAGCAATGGCCAGTAAGTCCCTCAGCCTACGCCGCTTCCAGCAGCTCCCGTTGGCCTGGAGCAGCGAACTGCAGCCAGTGGGAGCCGCGATCGGCTGGAACTGTGGATGGGGCAGGTAAATAAACTGGCCCAGACTGCCAGGGGGCTTTCCCTACACAAGTGGCAACCCCGGTTTGAGAAACACTGCTCTTCCCTGCTGTGACACTGGCGCTAGCTCATAGATGGTGTTTTGTGGAAGGAGCAGGAGGGGGTCTCCCTTCCGTTTGGTAGCTGGGCGCAGAGAAGCATTTGGCCAGTGCGAGGCAGCTAGAAGTTGTCTTTCCATTGGAGACTGCCTCCTTCCCCTGCAGAGTTCAGCAGCTCTGTGGGAATAATGAGGCTCCCTAGATAGGCTACCTCCTCCCCCCACCAAGCTCAGGGAGGCCCTTTCCTGCAGCTGGTGAGGGATGGGGAGGAGATGGGGGATGTCATTCAAATGAAACAGAGGCTTCCCCTGCCTAGGCCTCCGATTGTAGCGGGAGTCTTCCATTTGTCCCTCCTCTCTCTGCGCCACCGCCAGCTTTCTGGCAGAATCTTATTTTTAATCTTCTGGCTGGCAGCTGCAGCCAGCAGCCACAACAGCATCTCCTAGCTCCCTGGAGAGCAGTGCTCTCCACAGGAAAATAGGGCAGGTGGCTGCAAAGGAAAGTGAATCCTCTTGTGGTGAAGAGCAGCCTAACATGTACTGGAGGGGGAAATTGTTCTTGTGTGCTGGGGTGGTGGAACATGACCTCTGGAAGAGGGAGAACATTGTTTTTAGGGGGCGTTATTTTGTGAGGGAGGGGCTTGCTATTTAGTCAAGAGGATTGATTCCATAGGCAGGAATCTGACTACTGTGAGAGGGGTGTTGAATTTAGGGAGGCAAAGACTGTTTTTGTCTCCAAAAAAAAAAGCAAACTAACTGTAACTTAAGGTACATGAATTGTAGGCGTGGCATGTGAGGGGAGTTGTGGCTTGGCTTGGGGGAGCTGTTAAATAATTCAAAACAAGTCTCTTCCCTGAAGGGCTGCATATCTAAAAGTTTGTTTCAGCATGCAGAAGAAGAGACCTCTAAGTAGGCAGGCACGTGACAGTGGGGAAAATACCAAAGACAGACATAGGGAAGATAGCAACAAACTTGCAAATATTAAGGGTTAAGCTTTAGGATGGGCCAATGTAAGTAGGTGGGCTTCCCCCTCTGGACATCAGTAGTTTGTCATGAGGAAGCGGGCACCTACAACTCCCATCTTGGAGGATGAGGTGCTTGCTGGGAGGCTGCTCTGCCCATCCTGCTGAGAGCAGCTTTATTCTGCAGGATGTGACAGTCTGTCCTCTCGCCTTGTGCCGCTCCTCAGTTCTGAGGGTAGATGGTGTCACGGAGTCCCCGGGCGATGCTCTGGAACTGCTCCCCACAAAGCCAGTCAGGACTTTGGGGAGCCTCCTCTCCCTTGGAGCAGACTGTCTTCAGGGCAAGAAGCTCACACAGCTTCACCTCCCTGGGTCTGACCTTGGAGCATTTAGCATATGCCCCTCCGTGCGCTTCCCACAGCGAGTCCGCCCAGGTGGGGTCCTGGGGAAGCCACAGGGCCCTGCACCCCAATTCCGCAGTCAGACGTGACTCTTAGCCAGCCAGTAAAACAGAGGTTTATTAGATGACAGGAACATGGTCTAAAACAGATCTTGTAAGTACAGAGAATGGGACCCCTCAGCCGGGTCCATTCTGGGGCCCAGCGAGCCAGACCACCCCATCTGCCCTCACTTCCCGTCCCCGGCCAGCTCCAAACTGAAACCCCCTCCAGCCCCTCCTTCTCTGCTGAGTTCCTTTCCCAGGCCAGGAGGTCACCTGATTCCTTTGTTCTCCCATACCTTTAGCATTGCCTTGCAGGGGGGAAGGGCCCAGGCCATTAGTTGCCAGGAGACAGAGTGTCGGCTGGAAACTGAGGCACCCACACAGTATTCAGAGGAAACACTAAGAACAGCCCCACTTCGTCACAGATGAGGATTCCTGCCATCAGCTACAGAAAGCAGAAAAGCTTCTTTGTTGTGTAGAGATCCATGGCAACAGGTACTTCAGCCTGGTCCCAGCTAGGAGGCAGAACCAGACCTGTTAGACACTGGCAGCAGGGGAATGCCCTACCTCCCTGAAGTGCCTGCCAGTTCCATTCTGCCAACACAGTAGCAGGTAGGCTCAACCAGACTGCCCTGCTGTTTGGGCTCTCTTTGAGGAAAATCCTGAAGTATTATTCCAAATTTCTGTCTAACAACTCAGCTAATATTTTGGCTCTCCAATTCCTAGCCATTTCTCAGGACTGTGTTCTGCTTTTTTTGGAGATGGGGTTGGCACCCTTGGGGAGTTTTTTTTTTTTTTTAGTATAGTTCTGCACCCCTTTTTCAAATGCTGTGTGGCTGTTGTCCCTGAAAACTTCAGGGAGAAAGGTAGGCTCGGGGAGTGTCTCTTTGGACAGCTGAGCCTTTGCTATTGGAAGAATGTGGCTTGCCCCTCAGTAGTCTGGAATAGGCAAGGATTGCTATGGCATACGCCCCAGGCCAGAAAAAGAGGCAGGCAGGATTGAAAAAGCCAGTACAGTACCCAGTTGCACCCACTTTGTCACTCTCCATATGGAGTGTGACAACAGAAGGGCAGCGTGCCAAATGGAAGATCGTGTCTAAGGGCTTGTCTACACAGTGAGGCAATGTGCTCTATGGGGTATGATTTCTAAAGAGCACTAACATATTGAGCATTAATTGGTCTGTAGACCTGTTGGTGAGCACTAAAGGTTCCATAATCCATAATGCTGTTTCAACCAGCATTGCATTAAAGTGCACCAGCACTGTCTACACAGACAAATAATGCACAACATGTGCTTTAGAAATCATACCCCCATAGAGTGCATTACCCCACCATGCACACAAGCCCACATCAGCAGCCACCACTCCAAAAAAATTTAATTTTGGAAAAAAGTGTCAATAGCTTGTTAATTTTTAAAAATACTTTCTACTCGGTTCTGCCAGTGACAGACTGGTCTGGTTCTCTTCCAAAACTCCAATCACACTGAAATACTCATCATATTGAATTTGTGACATTACTGTTTGAAAGAAGGAAAGCAACAGAAATCAGTGGAAGAATTTGAATACAGTTTAGTGACATTTCCATTAGGGATACTGTAATAGTCAGTGTAGCCCACACCTCCACCAATAGGTAGTGCTGTATCTTTACATTGTGTTGAAATTGTGTGGCTGTATCTGAATGGGGTGCAGGCAGTTTTAGACCTGCTGGAGGTGTTACTTACAGTGTTCCAATAAATCCTTTGATTTCTATCAGAAAGCATTGCAATATTAATGAACAGACACTTTCTTCAGCAACTGGTGAGGGAAGGAGGGGACTAGAAAGGTGCATATTTCTCACTGGGTATTGCAGTATTTTTTTTTCAACTGGTTCCAGTTGATTACTATGGTTTTAACCAAAAGAAGAGCCCACGTCTCTGCTCTTTCCTGATGACCTGGGTTTCCATGTTGAGAGGTTCTCAACAGCAAGAGAGACCAGTGGAACTTTAATGGAAGTCTACTGGAATGTCCACCAGGGATATTAAAAGGATGAGAAGTGATTTCCCCCCATCACCCCTTTCTGACTGCATAGTACAGCTACTCCTCTGGAGGAAAAAGGCATGTTCCCACTGCCTGCTGATGGCACTCTTTCCTGGTTGTGTTGCTCAGCAGGCACCTTCCCCTCTTGCTGCTGAGTTCTCCAGATGGTCTGGAAGAGATAATTACCCTCCAGCACGGCAAAGCTGATTCTTTTGGCAGAGCTAAAGAGGACCATCCTACCATCTTCCAGAGCTCTGCATTTTGGCAAGAGAAGTGGGCCTTTATCACAAAAGGTGCCCAAATCAGAAGCAGTTTGAGGCGATGAAGGCAGGCTCTTTATTAACTCCTAAATCCCCCTTCCTGTGCTTTACCTTTGAGAAACCTATTTTTCTTCTTTCTTTAATTTTATATTTCTTTCCTGCCTGATTCACACTTTTGTGCCTCTTCTCCCAAAATCTCATTCTCCTGTTCTAGTGTATTCCACCTCAGATCCCTGTGCCTCTTAAACTACATTGACCCATCCTCCTTCATATATATTGGAATTCATATTTATATCCAAGAATCATGTTTACAAGCACTTCCAAATGGAAAGTTAAAATGGGAGATATAGATTCAGATTAGATCTTAGGGGGATGGTACATAAGAATGGCCATACTAGGTCATATCAAAGGTCCATCTAGCCCAGTATCCTTTCTTCTGACAATGGCCAATGCCAGGTGTCCCAGAAGGAATGAACAGAACTGTTAATCATCAATTGGCCCATCCCCTGTTGACCATTCTCAGCTTCTCGCCAACAGAGGCTAGGGACACCATTCCTGCCCATCCTGGCTAATAGCCATTGATGGACTTACCCTGCATGAACTTATCCAGTTCTTTTTTTAACCCTGTTATGGTTTTGGTCTTCACATCCTCTAGCAAGGAGTTCCACAGGTTGACTGTGAGTTGTGTGGAAAAAAATGCTTCCTTTTGTTTGTTTTAAATCTGTTGCCTATTAATGTGTTGATTTTGGGTTCTATCTGGGGGGATCGGAAATGGGACTGTAAGCAGTATGAGAATTTTTTATTTTAAGTGGCTGACTCATCTTATAAAGTCTTTGTATTTGCATACCTGATTGTTCAAAGGTCCATATTTATTTAAGCACTGAACATTCCAAAAGTACTAAGAGTCATTTACTGTCAAAGAGGAAAACCGAATACAAGTAAGTTGGAATTTTTGTTAATTTTTGTGTTTGTAATATACTTTTTCCAAAAACTTGTCAGAAGACTTTAAAAAATGAGAGAATAAAAAGAATCACAAGTTTTGTTAAATGCCACATTCAAATCATCTTGTATTTGGCCAAAATATTCTTATGCTGCAGAGGATAATGCATGAAAAATTTAATTTAGATTGGTCTATGTAGAATGATCAAAATGGGCTTGTAAAGTGAAAACTGGTAACAGACCCTGACTTTTAAAGTCTGTGTTTTCCTTAATCTCTGGAAGAATTCTGAAACCAAAGAATTTTTTTTTTCTTCAAATCTGGCAAGTCTGACATCTTTTATAAACCTTGTTTGGTATGCTAGAGTTAGTGGTGGACCTGGGATGTCCATAACATGCCAACTGTACATTGTTACTTTAAAAACTAATGTTTTAAAATATGATGATCGGCGTCTTCAAAGTGCCAAAAACACTAGTGCCTGCCAAAATCTAATGAACAAACCCAATCTGAATTTTCTATATTTCACCTTTGCAGAGAGAGATGTGACAATCATGGCATTATATGAATTTCCCATACAGGAAAAACACTGAAAATATTCTATTTTTATATATTTCAAATAGCTTGGCCAAACTTGACACCACCTTGCATGTAAGTTTATAATTTGAAAGGAACTTTTTCAGAGGATTTGAAAGGAGTAACATTTCTCCTCACAGTGGAAATGGTGTTACAATCTTAACTGCAGCATTTGCTGCCCCTCTGGATAAATGTGAGATGATATTGCAGATATTGCATCTGAAGAAGTGGGCTGTAGTCCACGAAAGCTTATGCTCTAATAAATTTGTTAGTCTCTAAGGTGCCACAAGTACTCTTGTTCTTCTTATTGCAGATATAAACACTTTTATGAAATCACTTAAATGGGTCTTTCAAATGAGGCAAACCCATATAAATCAGTTACAGATACCAATATATTTATTTTTATATACAGAAAGCTTTTGCTGCCCTAACTCTATTTTTACATGCTATATAAAAATCAGAGAAAAATCTTGGTGAGAAAAATCATATTTACATGATTATTCCCTAATACTTCTCAGGATAGGTATTGACACATTTGAAGAAAAGTGTCCATTCAATTTTTTTTTAAATTTGGTTAGGTATTTTTTCAGTTACATGGTATTACTACAGTATAAGGACTATCGGTCACTAGGAGCCCAAGGTAAGCAAAGTCTTGAACTTTTGAAAAACACTATCAAAAGACTAATTTTTTCCTTCAGGAAAAAGCCCGGATTTATTAGCATTTTGGATAGCCCAAGACAAAGGACTCAGGACTGTACCCATACAGTAAAGTAAATTCTGCTATATAACCTACTTTTTTTCCCTTTAAATAGGTAATATTACAACACAATATAGTTTTGGAGCTTCTCTATTTTACTACCTAACTATCAAAAAGATGATGCAGCATTTCATTCAGTTAGCAGCATCTATGGTCGTTTCAGAAACAACAGGCAAAGCTTTCTAATTACATTATTCTAAAAAGATGGTTAAGTAAATGTATCATTTTAACATTTTCTTTTCTTCTGCAAGCTTCCAGATTACAGCTTTGTAAGTGTGTGTCATAAAGGACTCTTAGCTAGACATTAAGGTAGAAAGCCTTATTTGTTACTCCAGTTATGATTTTTATATTTAATCTCTGCCCAGGTGTAGTTCCTGGGTTGGGGTGAAACAACTGGCTGGAATCACAGGAAGGACTTCCCCACTCCTTAAGTCTGCCTTAATTTGGTGGTTCTCCCTCAAACTGATCTCAGGTACCAGGTTTATGGCTTTCCCCTCTGAATTTGGTGCTGGACTCTGCAGGATCTAGTGGACATCTTTAAAAAAGGGAAGAAGGAGAATGCAGGGAACTACAGATCGGACAGCCTCACCTCAGTCCCTGGAAAAATCATGGAGGAGGTCCTTAAGGAATCCATTTTGAAGCACTTGGAGGAGAGGAAGATGATCAGGAACAGTCAACATGGATTCACCAAGGGCAAGTCATGCTTGACCAACCTGATTACCTTCTATGATGAGATAACTGGCTTTGTGGATATGGGGAAAGCGGTGGACGTGATATACCTTGACTTTAGCAAAGCTTTTGATACGGTCTCCCACAGTATTCTTTCCAGCAAGTTAAAGAAGTATGAATTGGAGGAATGGACTATAAGGTGGATAGAAACCTGGCTAAATCATCGGTCTCTATGGGTAGTGATCAACGGCTCGATGTCTAGTTGGCAGCCAGTATCAAGTGGAGTGCCCGAGGGGCCTGTCCTGAGGCCAGTTTTGTTCAACATCTTCATTAATGATCTGGATGATGGAATGGATTGCGCCGTCAGCAAGTTCGCAGATGACACTAAGCTGTGGGGAGAGGTAGATACACTGGAGGGTAGGGATAGGGTCCTGAGTGACCTACACAAATTGGCAGATTTGGCCAAAAGAAATCTGATGAGGTTCAACAAGGAGAAATGCAGAGTCCTGCACTTAAGACTGAAGAATCCCATGAACTGCTACAGGCTGGGGACTGAGAAAAGGACCTGTGGAGTACAGTGGCCAAGAAGCTGGATATGAGTTAACAGTGTGCCCTTGTTGCCAAGAAGGCTAATGGCATATTGGGCTGCATGAGTAGGAACATTGCCAGCAGATCGAGGGAAGTGATTATTCCTCTCTATTTGGCACTGGTGAGGCTACATCTACAGTGTCCAGTTTTGGGCCCCCACTACAGAAAGGATGTGGACAAATTGGAGAGAGTCCGGTGGAGGGCAACGAAAATGATCAGGGGGGTGGGGCACATGACTTATGAGGAGAGGTTGAAGGAACTAGGCCTATTTAGTCTGCAGAAGAGAAGAGTGAGGGTGGATTTGATAGCAGACTCTCAACCACCTGAAGGGGGGATTCCAAAGAGGATGGGCCTCGGCTGTTCTCAGTGGTGGCAGATGATAGAACAAGGAGCAATGGTCTCAAGTTGCAGTGGGGGAGCTGTAGGTTAGATATTAGGAAACACTATTTCACTAGGAGGGTGGTGAAGCACTGGAATGGGTTACCTAGGGAGGTGATGGAATCTCCATCCTTAGAGGTTTTTAAGGCCCGGCTTGACAAAGCCCTGGCTGGGATGATTCAGTTGGGATTGGTCCTGCTTTGAGCAGTGGGTTGGACTAGGTGACCTCCTGAGGTCTCTTCCAATCCTAATCTTCTATGATTCTATGACACCCACAGATGTCCTATACACTCCTTTGAAGGTAGAGCGATGCTTTTGTCTGACCAATGAGTAATTCTGCCTCTCACTGAAGTATTGAGTTTTCAGTCATCAGTTTCTGCTGAACTAGGTCTGAGAACCTGTAACTGCCAGCGTAGGCTTTCACCCAAAATATTCTTTAATAGTTACATACTATCTTGTCCAGCTGCTGGACTTTCATTTATTCCTTTCAACCTCCTTCTCAGTCTGTCTCCTTTTTCTTAAAGTACTTCTCTTTCTTTTCAGAAACAAGTTCTTTTCTTTATCCCCTCTCCCACAAAACATTATATTACTCAAAACAGATAAGGGTCTTCTAACAAGACTTACTCCTCTGGAAAATGTTCTTTTATTTAAGAACCTTCTGCAGAGGACACTATTTTAAAGGACAAAAATACACACCAAACTTATCTTTAACTCTAGTGAAATAAGTTTTAAAACATTTTTGCCAGTGTTTGGTATATGTGCCTGTGTTAGTATAACAATCCTGACTTGTTATATGAGAAAATTCAGATTGAATGGGTTATGACAGTGGGGATGTAGAAGATTTAACTTGTAGGTCAGATTAGTAGACTTAACCCAGGCCAGTACAAAAGTTATTATCTTCAGCACCATAACCTACTATTCCTATGCGTTGGTTGTATTAGGAATACAGAAAAAGAAAAAGATGAAAAATAAAATAGTGATCTAAATCCAGGTCTTTGTGTCCATATCACAATGACCACAGGCATCTTTGGGGTCCGTTTCAGATTAGTCAAAGACATTGAGCATGACAGCTCAGCTGCCTTCTCACTCTTAAAAATGGTTCCTTCAGATCCGGGTGGGGGCACATTGCCCTGACCATGTGTTAAGCTGTTCTCTGGGTCTCTATGCTTTATCTGTTCTTTGGCTAATTGGGAAGTTCAGTATGCTGGGTTGTCCCTCAACACCTTTGAACAGTGCTAAAAAACAGAGAAAGAGACCGAGAGAAAAGCAAGCAGCGAATATAGTAAAACTTGTTTTCAACAAAAAGAAGCAATTGCTCTTTCATTATATCAAAAAGATGAGTTTAGTCACTAAAAATATAGCAACTCCATTATCAGCCTCTTGTATGTGATTCCCCACTACAGTACAATAGTGCAACTCTAATGGTACCATTCCATTCAGAAAAATATTCTCTGATTTTTGTTGCAAACCTATATAATGGTAAAGCCTATTCCAGTTCTAAATAAAAGGACCCAAGTATGTGAGTAGCATAAGTAATATTCCTGATAAATGAGAACAGTTGAGACAAGAACATGTTGCTTTGCTGACAGTCTGCTCTTTCAGCTTTCAAGGTTTTACAGAAAATGACTATATTTTGTAGGTTGGAATGTTGATGTCCTGGCTTCAATATAAACCGTTCCTTTATGTCATCCCTTTCTAAATAGATGTGCTTATTGGGTATGCGTGTATAACCGTTTAAAGTTCATGATTCAATTAATTGCTTGCTAATGGGACATTGCTGCTAGTTGTGCTTGACATAAAATTGCACCTTAAAATCAGGCACTTGTAAATTGAAGGAAACTCCAGCTAATAGTTTTAACCTAGAAAATGTGTTACAACTTAAAAGAGCAGGATGAGTCTGAGAGTTTGTTGGGGTGACATTTCTGTTTCCATTGCTGTAAACTTCCTGAGCTAGAGTTCATCAGTCAATAACTAATTCATAATGCCGGTCAAAAGTTACTCAGAACAAAATAACCTTCTGTCTTCTCAAATGAGAAAAACAATTTAACAATTCCTTCCCAGTCCTACTCTTAGAGTAGCAGAGGCACTTAGTCTTTAGAAATACAATATAAGAACCACCTTCTCAAGATTAAAATATGAATAGACAGAAAACTTCCAGCTTATTCAAAAGCAGGAAACTTATAAGTATTGGAAAAAGTCACTTATACACTGAATTTTTATTATGTTTAGGGACAATATACATTAACTAACTACCAGATTTGTAGAATGTTTCATGTATAAAAAGCTGAGAAAAGACATTGGTTTATTGAAAGACTAAACTCTTGATGAAGTAAACACATACAGCAAAATACTTGCTCCCACCCCACGCAGAGCCAGGAAATGCCAAAGTTAAGCAGATTTACTCTGTCCTCCTAGGTATATCTATTACATGCACAATTTTTGTTCTGTCTTCTTTTGTTGTATCTTTAAACTGGGCATTACAGTCATGCAACTGTAATATTCTCTCAGTTTAGTTTTTTGTATGGAATTTCCGAGGTTTATTATTTTTTTTTAATTGAAACAGATAGGAAAAAAAGGAGTTTCACTCTTCAGGACTTGAAAGCTTTTCTGACGTGCAAAAATAGTAATGATTGGTGGAACTATTTGGTTAGACATCACTGGAATGCCCTGTTCCATGAACTGTAGAAGATCCATGGGGGTGAGCTACTGTCTTGCAAAATGCAGGTGTTATGAAGCTCAGAAGCAGGGAATCCCCTCAGACACATCTTCCAAAGCTTGTAAGAGCCCTCATTCTATCTGCCAACTTGAAGCATTATACTTTTTGCTATGTGGCTCAGTTAGATATGCAATGGATTATTTCTCTGATACCATCCACTGTTATCACTCCTGCCTTTTAGCTTCCTAGCAGGATAGCTGCACATGCATGCCCAAAAATCTTAGTTGCATACTTCAGAAAAAAAATATCTACGGTGCAACCTCAGTATGCTGTTTTCAAAGGCTCATAACTGAGTCAATTCAAAACCAACTTTCTCTGGTATAAGCAAAGGCACGTCTCCAAAGTGAAAGCAATTCCATGCCAAAATTAACCTTTCAGTCCCCTGCTAATTTGGCTATAGAGCAGTTGATAAAATCAATCCATCATCGTCATCATGGGAAGGCTGTATTTCTCTTTGCTCTTCTCCCACGTGTAAAATGGTTAAAATATTTTCTTCCAAATATATATGAATTTCACAAGCATATACATATACATGATTGAAAATGGGGGTTAGAATGGAAACCATTATACAACCTGATCTCAAAACTCACTGTTGCTCTAATTTTTTTTTTAAATTTCAAATACAGTTAAATCTTAATCATCCCAGTATGTATTATTCTGGAGTTATTGCCTCAGGATCTATCAAGGACAATGAAACAAGCTGAGATTGGGGGAGTTGTCATGAAAATGTAGCAGCTCCGGCATAAAATGTACTCATCCATTCTAAACTAGATAGTGATAATGAAAAACCTAGTCATAGTTTACTGGTTGTTTAAAAAAAATTACTTGCCCCAGGCAAGTAGAACTTTGCAAGGCCATTGAATCTTATTTATTTAATTGTTCTTTCAGGCTGCACAAATTAATTGCAGCACAAAGGTTTTTAGCTAAAAAACAGAATGAGTAATAGAACAACTTATTTATTTTGTAGTAAAGTGTACACTTTTTCTTGTTTCTTACTCAGAAGCTTTATTTTTCATTCCATGAAAGCAGTATCTCTCTCTCTCTCCTTTTTTTTTAATTGATTGAAAGAGAGGTTTTATCGCTTGGGCAGATACATACCTCCTGAGCTCATTATTAAGACAATTTTTAACAAAGTAATTAGAAGGTCAAGTAGCAATGATACTGCAGTGTCCACTAAACTGCAGTGTAGAGGATAAAATAAAGCCATGAAAATGGTGAAGTGTATTATTATATTTTTTTTAATTCAGGACTACTGCAGTTGTGACTGCATATCCATAGCCCACCATAGCAGCCTATGCTTTTTGACCATGTAACTCCCAAGGCCCAAGATGAAGGATGTGAGAGACAGAGATAAATCTTCCTAATTGTTAGATACATTCTGCAAATTCACTGCATTTGTAGCAAATCAGGTTCACTGAACTCTTTTAGTTCAGTGCAATAATGTCTGTCATAAAACAACAAATGAATTCATACCTCTGCTCTCCTGCTATATATGCTAGAAAAGAACGGAAGAGTTACTCTTAGCTTGGAAACATCTCCTTGCTAGGATCAGCTGAGCCAAATCTTGGGTAATGCATTTAGAATTGGGAGAAATATGGCAACTTAACAGAGCATTTTTTCACATCTAATTTTTATACAGTCACTTGTCATGGCATCTGCGGCATGGTCGTTTGTTACCACGTTCACTACAGACATGCAGTTTGGATGTGCCCAAAATTTTGAGTGTACCTAAAATTCAGGCAGCTTAAATTCAGGGAGGAGAATCAAAGACTAACACTGTGAAGTGTTATTTGAAAGGACATACACATTGATGGTGAAAAAGGAAGATGGAGTCTCTCTCTCCAGCTCCTTGGAGACTATTTGGACCAAGTGGCTTCTACATTTGCATGGCTAACTTTATGCACTAAGTGCTTTGGGCACCCCAAAACTCATGTGTTTATAAGCAGCTGTTATAAGCGGAAGGCACAATCATGCAGCCTTTATTTGTCTAGGTGAGCACTCTTTCACTGGAGTAATGTCAGTAAGATTATTTACATGACCAGCATGAGCATGGGTTTCAAAACTGGGTACAAAAAAGACCAAATTCTGCCTTGATCCACCATCCAAATTGGTAGAAATACATTTTGCTCCTCCCTCCCCTATCTCTTGTGATCCTTTGAGCCCTGCTTATCCGTGACTTCCTCTTCAGAGGTTGTTTTGGGGGAAAAGGCCAGAAAGTTCACAATTTTTTTTTTCACTGGCCAAAAAGCCTCACAGGGAAGCATTGCAGAAGCCAGTGATGTCATTGCACTGTCCAGGGCACAGAAATGGCTGTGAAGAAGTTCTGGAGCTCTGTATTTAGGAAAGGAATGGAAAATTCTGTACTGAGGAACCCTAGGAGAAAGCCTGGTTACTCTAGCTTGGTGTGTGGGTTGATGCTTTAGCCCAAATTGGCTAGCTATACATTATCTAATTCCCAGATTTTGTTGCACAAATGCAGTCTGGCTGAGTGAATCCAATTTCTGGGTCTTCATTTTGTGACACTTTTGATGAACATAGTCTGAGATTCTGTTTTTGTCACAATTAAGGTTTCACTTTGAATCTTTAGTGAGCATTGCAAGAGTGGCTTCTGGATGCAGTCTCATAACAGTAATCGTGTCAAGAGTGAAATCGAGCTGTATTTGAATTATTGACCTTATATAAATCTATAGATTTTATATCTATTTAACTTTCTATAAAATAGTAGACTGATTATTTTTTCTCCAGTGTCAGTTCTCCTTCTGATAGGGAAATAGAAAAGATTGGCCAACTAATTTTTTGTACTGATTGTTTTGGTGGTTGTTTTTTATTGTATTAAAATAGGAATGGCTGGATAGATACGGGAAGATAGGTTATCTTTTTAACCAGGATAGGAAATGGAAACCTTAGGGCAAGATTTTTTTGGATTGCACAAGGGCATGTGAGGGGAGAACGCCCCTATGTGAGCTATTTGGACATTGTATCTAATCACAGATGTGTAAAGGGTGCTGCACATCTGCTCATGCAGATTGCCTCTGGAATAGCTGGGTGGGGTGTGAACAGAGCCTCAAATCTGTTTGCCATTGAGTGGAACTCTGGTGCACAGGGAAGGCAGTACTTTGTTTATGATATGGACCAGTAGCAAATTATTTGTCCACAGGAATAAGGAGGGGACTGTTGTTCCCCAAGCCACAATTCCTTCCTGGGAATCTTATGGAACAGGGCAGTCATGTACTGCACCTCATTATGGACTGTGTAAATCTAGACCTTAATTTCCCTTCCATGCAGAGGACCCCGTGCCACTTGGTCAATATGTGAGTGAATTTGTCGGTTCTTATTTATTTGCTTTTTCCAATTAATGAGTACCTGAGTGCTACTAAATAACATCCATCTTCTCTGTTCTCAAATGCGATGCTCATTCATGGTGCTCAGGTGAGTTTGAAATATGATCTATAAAATGGCTGGATAAGTATATGAATGGTAATATTTTCAGCCATGTCAGCTGAAGATGGGGACAGAAGGAAAACACTTCTCAAGCTTTGGAACATAGGCTAATTGTTTAAGTGGGTCAGGAAAGAATCGCCCTCCTCTGTACATTGCACAAATAGGTCGATCATAGAGAGGTTTGTATGTGTTGAGTTGCCTTCCTCTGAAGCATCAGGTTTTGGTCCCTGTCTGTAGCCAGGATACCAGATTAGATGATCAGATAAAGCGTGGCAATTGTTATCTTAGTTGGTTTCCAATACTCATACAGTAAGGGTACATCCAAACTACCCGCCGTATCGGCGGGTAGCGATTGATTTATTGGGGATCGATATATGGCATCTCGTTAAGACGCGATATATCGATCCCCGAATGTGCTCCCTGTTGACTCCGGAACTCCACCGTATCGAGCGGCGGTAGCGGAGTCGACGGGGGAGCCGCAGCCGTCAATCCTGCGCCATGAGGACGGGAGGTAAGTTGGAATAAGATATGTCGACTTGTTGCATATCTTACATCGACACCCCCCCACCTCCAGTGTAGACCAGGTCTTAGTGACTGAAGAAAGCAGAGTAGTTACTTCTGTTTGTTTGATTTGCCATGAAAAAAGATAGAACTCTGAACTTCAAAGTAATGCATTTCATATAATAGTTTCCTGCATGTGTCTGTGTACTTGTTAAGCCTGACCTGCAATAAATTGAAACACAATTAGTTTTATGCTAAAATGTCTTTGAACCAATGCCTGAAATATAGCATTAGTTATGCCCAATATTTTCACGAACTTCCCACACTATTCCTGCTTAATGAAAAAAAGGGTGGTGGGGGGAAGCTAACTTGTCCTGTTGTATCTCCATGTAAGCCAGTGAATGACACTAGAAAGTTACTGGGTCCATTAATGTTAACAAAGTCTTTTTGCAAAGTTATTCTTTGAAAAGACAAAACTCAGCTTTAAATAATTGATCACAAGAGTTTGTGCTGAACATGACAATCTCACAAAACTCTTTTTCTTACATCTTACTCAACATGGAAATCATTTTGCCACCCAGCAGAAAGTGTATTCATGTACCCCAAAGTAGTGTCTATTTTTCATCGCCCTTTGAACATGTTTCTGACAGCAAGTCCTCAAAAGGAATTAGTAGGGTTAGACGGGCTATGAAGTTGGACCAAGCTGCAAAAAGCATTGGACTCTTACATTTTCCTATCATCCCTCCCTCCTTCCTATTAGTCATTCTTGGTAGTGTAGCAATTTCATGTACTAAAGAACTACCGCTAAAGAGCATTCCAATCAAACCACATACATTACTTATACAAAATTGACCTATTTAAAATTGGTACAATCCAAATGCGCAGCAACAGAATCTAAATCAAACTTTACATGGTCAAGGAGTGTTGTCATATTGCCATAAGTATTGGGGAACAGAGATCACAAGACAGATGGGGTCCCCCTTATTCCATCTGAGCAGTGCAATGGAAGTGGAAGCCACTTCTGTCTCTTCAGCTATACTCCGGCTGTATCAGCTGCTAGCCAGCCCACTAAGATCTGTTGCCAGTTTACGCAGGCTAGAGCAGCTTCCAACCTATCTAACCTACATCAGGGATCCGGCTACGGTGGAGGTGAACAGCAAATTAAGGGGCTGTAATCGGCCCTCTCCATCACCCTTTCTACGACCAGTGCATCTCAGCAGCAGTATAGAATCTGGGTAGTTACTACAGTCCCATTGTCTCAAAGGTCTTCCTAGCCTGCAAAAAATAAGTTATTTCGCAATAGAAACGCAATAGGATTTGCTCTGCACAATAAACTGAATGTAATGCTTCAAAAGGATAGTAGTCTTCTGTAGGTAGCTGTTTAAATACATACAGTGATCATATGTAGTCTGTGAAAGATGATTTCAGAGTACGCATAGGCAAAATAACAGTATAGTGAAAGAATACACATGGACACTGGATGAGTTTCACCAGTTATAGGACTAAACAGAATAGGGGGATTGGGAGAGATCTGATAGAGCTACAGCTAATTGGCCTGATTCTCAATCAACCATAATCCCACATATGGCAAGTGCTTTGTGGTATCAATAGTAGCTTGTCCTCCAATTTGAATTATGGGATTCACTTCAGTGAATTCTGGTGCAAGGCAGTGTCTGGGTAAGCTTATCCTATTATTTATCTTAAACAATTAAAAAATAAAAGGACTGGAGGGGAAAGGTGGCCAATTGGGGTAGTGTATGCATCTTCTGTCCTCCTCCAGACTGGAAAGTGATGGGAGAGAAATAGGAGTAAGAATATGCTAGACAGAGCTGCAAGAGACCTGGAAACAATTCTGACATATAGAAATCCAGGATTCTGGAGTCAAGGAGGTGAAAGTGATTGAGTATGGGGCGGTGCACAGAAAAAGATGCAGACCCTTTGACAGAGTATGGATTAACTCCAAAGCAAGAGATCGTTCACCCTGCTACTATGGTGAAATGGAATGAAATGATTTTCCTATTGCTTTGGTGTTTCTAAGTCTCTTCAGTCTATTTCTACTGAATATCTTTCAGCAGGTTTTGTCAGAGCAAGTAATAGCTGAAGGTTAATGTCACTGATTGTGATTACATATACAGATTTATTTTATTTTATTTTTGCTTCCAATAAGAAATGTCCTCCTCAGAGAACCCAAAATGCCATAGTTGCCAATGGCTGCTGTGAATAACATTTGGGATATAGTCCTTTTGCCTGTGAATAAACAACTCTCCCTGAACAGTTCAGTTTCTTCAGTGCCACATAAAAATGTCAATTTATTGTGGGTAAGTGCCATAAAACTCCTCTTAGCTGGTAAAATTCAGAGTTTCTAAGTCCAGGAACTAATTTATTGCAGTTTTTGAATTTCATATTTATTGGGGCACCCATAGTTGCTGAGAGATTCAATTTGGAAGCATCTTTATACCCCAGAATATAGCATCCCTCTCTGCTATTCAATTTTTAGTTTCTCCTTCCACTCCTTTCCATTTTTTATGTTCTTCTCCTACCCCATTTTCCTGCTGTATATCAAGGAACCTTGGCCTCTCCTTTTGTTTTTTCTGGGTGCCTATCGATAGAATTGCATTTATGAGTGGTGATACTATTTCTTAGTAAACACCATCTGGTGTTATCTTCTCTCTTCCCCTGTTTTTTCCTGTTCCTCTCTCTATCTTCAGTTGCTGCCCTCCTTCCTTTCTCCTCCCACTCCGCTCCCACCTTCCCAGCTGTCAAAGTTCTTGTCACTGGTACAGTCGAACAGGAAGCCATATCACTCACTAACCAAGAGCCTCCGATCACTATAGCAACAGATAACATGCCCCTTACAGCAGCAAGATTTAGAAAGTTAGTTACCTTTCTAAGGAAGGAAAATGAGAGCTGACCTCCAGGGAGGGAGAAAGAGGTTTCTCCCTCCCTGGAGATTTAGAGGCTTGTCAGGGACGGAAAAAATTGGTCACATTGCAACCTGCAATGATTTAGTGGTCACAGTAATGCAGCAGGAGAAAGAAAATTAAAAGCCAGTGCTGGCTTAATTGTTAATAATTAATAATATTCACAAGAAATGTAACTCCTGTTTTGGTAAGCAAATTGTTTGCAACCCAATCCTGACTTTTTTCCCCCCTCTCAAATGTATTCATTACTTGAATAGTGTAGGCAGATAGCATTCAGACTATATGCTGCTCATAATTTCCCACCACCCTCCACTATTTGCCTTTCCTGCAGTGTGATTGATTGCTTAAGTCATGATACTGTTTATGAACGCTGATCCGATGACTGGAAAGTCTCAAGCAGGACATTAATGACAAGTGAAAAATGCAGCTCCCAGTTGGAGCTTCGAATGAATAATTGGTTGTGATGAAAAATGTGAACTTACAGGATTTGTGAATATTTTCATGAATATCCAGCAACGGTCTGTATCTTTGTGAATAATGAGTGACTTGTTCCTTATTTAAAGCAAACCAAGCTTGGCAAAAATAGAAAATATCCGAGTCTTGGGTGTAATTGTATATAAAGTTCTTTAACCGGGTCTAATTAAAAACTTAAGCCTGGGCTACTTTAGGGTATTAGGTCAATATAACTATGTTGCTCAGGGGTGTGAAAAATCCACGCTCTTGTTCGATACAGTTAAAATAATCCAGACCCTGGTATGGTCATATCTAGGGTGACTGGAGAATTCGCCTGTTGACCCAGCTACTTTCTCTTAGGGAGGTAGATTACCTATGATGATAGGAGAACCCCTCCCTTCGGTATAGGTAGCAGCTTCACTGAAGCTGCAGTGGTGCTGCTGTAGAAATGTATGTGTAGACAAGCCCTTAGGCTTGCATTTCCCATCACAGCCTAAATGTGTTAGATAAGCAAGGGGATTTGGATATCTAATTCCCTTGGGTTCCTTTGGAAATCTCAGCCTTAAACGTTAGTTCTTTGAGTGACATTCAGGGGACTCTACTACGGCTAGACACTACTTACGTTCCCCATAAGTGTCAATTGTCCTGTTGTGAGGGCAAAAGTTGTGTGTTGTCTTTGTGCATGCCCTCAGCACAGGGGTGAATTTCATTCTTGAAGACATATGTTTCAGTGCATGGATGGACCTTATTTCTATGAGCATTTATGCAGATTGCCGGTTAGCGTGCGAATACTGCACAATTCATGGGGGAAAATATTTTAGTTTTCACATTCAGGCCTAGAGTTTAGATTTAGATTAATTCAGATTGACAGGTAGAAAACAAACATGATGGTGTCTAAATATGTAAACCACATCAATTTCAGGAGACAGGATGGTGATTTTTTTTTTTAACTAATCTGAATATCATAAGAGCAAATGCCTCTTAAAAAGCAAAATGTGAATAGTATAAAATCAAAATTAACAGCTGGCACTGAAAGGAGGTGTTTGGCTTCCTGTTGACATTGACATCATTGCCAGAGACTTCTGTTGGTAGGGTCATGAAAGTCTGCAATGATGATCTATGAGAGTGACAACCAATGGTATTTTTGTCTGATTTTTTTTTGTAAGCAAGAAGTTTTTAAGTGGGATGAAACTTGGGGGTATGCAAGACAAATCAGACTCTGGAAAAGGTACAGTAATCTGGAAATGTTGAACGCTACTGCTCTAATACATGTATGTGCACACGCATAGCCCTCCCGACAGCACACACACATCCTAAATTCAAGCTGTTACATCTGTGAATCTATTTGTAAATCTATGTTGGCGATATACATGCTCGTGTGTGTATGTATGCACATGCATATAGACCTCCAATATGATAAACACAATATTTTCATTTTAGTATAAAATTGGAGCCAAGATGATATATGTGGCTATTTTTCAAAAGAGCCTAAAGGAGTTAGTCACCCAAATCTCATGAGTTAGGTACCCAACTTTCCTTTATACTCCTTTGAAAATCCCAATGACCTATATCCTCTTGGCTCCACCTTTGTGCCACCTTCTACCCTTACACCATTTCAATACCACTGGCTTCATTGAGATGCATGGATGTAATTTGTCTATTTAGTTTCAATCTGATAAGAGCAGAACTGACAGACTGTAAATTCTACCAGCTGAGACTTGCAGTACCAATGCCAATCATGGCAGTACTAGTGGTAGAGTAAACTTTGAGTGAAACATTATTAGGCAATTGGATTCTATATCAGTCTATACATTCAATCTGTATGTTTCCAGGAAGTGATGCTAGATAATTAATTAAAGACACATTTTTGATGCCATTAAACCTAAATATTATACCAGGCAGTTTTGTCACCATTCATATACTTTGCAATAACAGAAGACAACCTTATTCAAGTGATTGATTTTACCATTATGAATTGATTTAGTTTGGAAAATGGTTGGCTTGAGTCAGCCAGGGATACACAAGGGTGTGTGACTAAAAGCTCATAATTTGAGTCAGCATCGACTTTCATGTTTTTGACTGTGTGTGTGTCCGTGTATGACAGGGTTTATTTTTTTTTTTATAGCTCCATCATATGCCAGTACAATGAGAAAAATGAAAACCAGAGCTTGAATTTTACTTAGCTGCATTAGAGCCTACATGGAGAAGTGAACACTTTTCAATTTAGCTAGCTGAGAGTTTGCATTCCTCTGTTATTGGCATAATCATGAGACAAATGGAACACAACAATTCTCCATCCTAAAGAGTGGCACAAAAGCCTTGGTGCCTCTGTCCTCCTTGAAAAGAAAGGTGTGGGTGAGGAGATGTCCATTTTTTTTTTCTGAAAGAAAGAAGCAAACCTATTGGATGCAAAGTAGTTGTAAGTATCTCAAGTGCTCTTATTTATGGACATTAATGACTTTAACCAAAAGATGCTGTGATATAATTACTGCACACTGTGGGGAGGATTGCAAGTTTAACTCATCATAAGTGCGCTTGTAAAGAGAGTCATTTGCATTTAACTATGCACCAATTTATCATTTAAAACCAGTTGAAGTCAGGCTATTGAGAATCTGCTTCTTAACAGGTTCATTTTGTGTATGGTGCCTGGACATGAGTAATGTTAAAGGCACCATTCGGTGTCACAAAAATTAAGTACCTCCTCTATCAGCGCACCTTTGAATGCTATTTTTATTTGTAGACCTTTGTATTCAGCAAATAACTGGTTAGAAATTGCACTACAGTCGCACATTATTTTATTGCAGGAGCTACTGGATTTGTGTTACATTA
Organism: Trachemys scripta elegans; assembly: GCF_013100865.1. Classification (NCBI taxonomy): domain Eukaryota; kingdom Metazoa; phylum Chordata; order Testudines; family Emydidae; genus Trachemys; species Trachemys scripta. Next base: position 117,507,383 of record NC_048303.1, read on the forward strand.
TCATATTGCAGAATCTGGGGAAAAGGAGGATGTTTGTTTATATATCATGTGTGCACACACACAGCAGAACATTTCATCGTGCCTTTTTCATACTGGCAGATTTGTGCTTGGTCAGCTTCAGTGATAAAGAAAATGGGCAATCTTCCTTGCTCTACTGAATACTTATAATGTGCAGCTCAAATTTAGTTCAGGCACTATACATGGACTTGGAGGCACCTCCCAAGGCACAGAGCTATTCCACTGTTGCAAGAGCACGGGAATAGATTTCAATTAATATTTGGCCGCAAATAGTTGGATGCGACAAAACTCTGTCACCATTAATGGCTGAATCCTATGAAGATTTTTTATTTTTCTCCTTGAATTCACAAGAGAAGGGGGGGAAACACATGCTGTCCCTGGGCATGATCCTGCAGCTACTGCACAGGCAAAAAACGCCTATTTGTATTAGCCGTCTCTAGGATTGTAAATTACACAGTGCCAGCTTTTGCCACCCTCACTGAGTAGTGCCTTAACTCCAGTAGGACTACTTGAGGAGTATGACCAAACCATGAAATTCCTTCTGTGGCATTACTCCTGTTACTGGACAGGAATGATGTGGTCAGCCACATACCAGCATTCTCCTTGGTACAGAATTCCCATGCACTCCCTGTGTTGCTCATCATACGTGCCAGGTTCCACAGCAGCTCTGTGCAGGACCAAGCCCTAAAGGTAAGAGCCATCCGAGAGCAGCCAAATGAGGCACATGAAACTGAACTCAAATCCAGTATATTGGAAGAAAAAACATGCTAATTCATGATGGATTATTTCTAAAACGGTATCTAGTTAAATATAAGTTCCTGCAAATGACTTAGGGCCATATTTCTGTCACTCTTACTCACATTGAGTAGTATCTTACTTCTCAAGTAGTCCCATTGATCTCCACCATGGCAGTATTATTGGTCTATGTCTACTTACATGTGCCTGTTCATTCACAACCCTTTGCCTTTTTAGCTCTTACGCTTAAAAAATAAGGAGGTGAGCAAGGCAGGGTCTAAAATACTCAGCGCAGAGAACTGCCCAGTGCTTAACCTATCTTATGCCCATGCAAATCTTCTCCTCATACTTTTTCTCCAGTACATGTTCTCCCATGTTTAAAAAACTATTGACGACTATTTTTGAAAGGTGTTTTCTGTTTAAATCCTTCTTCTCGCTCCTCCCCCCCCATGTCAGGCCACCTCTTCTTTTTAATGTTGCCACTTTGAGTTCCGAACGTATTATTTTGCTTTTGCTTTATTTTAATACTATAATGTTAATTGAACACTTTGTGCATCAAACTGAGCACCTTAGTTCATGAAAATGTGCTATGAAAATATTACAGTAATGCTCTATCTACTGAGAACGATTGCTTTTAGATAGTCTTATTTAACTTCACATTATGGGCTAGATCCTCAGTTTGTGTAAACTGTCATCGCTCCATCAACTTAATATATTTTATAGCCAGAAAGTACCATTATTATAATCGAGTCTGGCCCAGACCATAGAATTTCACCAAGCGATTCTTGTTTTAATCTCAATAACGTGTAGTGGAATTAGAGCATATTTTATAGAAGGACATCCTGTCTTGATTTTTTTTTTAAATCTTAAGGGATGGAGAATTCCAGCCTCTTTGTAAGATATTCCAGTGGAGTAAATCTTTATATTTACAGTCTGAACTTTCTTGATGCCAACTTCCAGCCACTGGGTCTTGTTGTGCCTTTGACGCCTAGGTTAAAGAGCAGAAATGTTTTCTGCATGTAGGTTCTTATCGATCATGACCAAGTCACTGCTTAACCTTCATTGGAACTAGGCTTATTTACATTAGCTGAGGATCTGGTCCAATTCTGTCCTTCATACCTACTCAGGGCAAGCGGTTAGAGGAAGGATGGTGCTGAAGGAGACAGGGTTAATAGTAAAAGGATTGTTTTCCCTATGTATTATTAGAAGGGGCAGGATTATTGGCTGGAGGAAAAAGGCACCCAGGGACAGAACTGCAAGATAAAAGCTGGAGGAAACTCACATCAACAAGGAAGCTTGAGGATTCCCAAGGCAGCAGGCTTGTGGCAGAGGTAGCATTTTTTGTAGGATGCTGGAGGGGACCAAAAGCCAGATTGCTTGGAGGATCTCAGTACAGGAGACAAACTATAAAGAGTCTGAGGATCAAGGAGTCACATTAGTCCCCCTGCCACAAGCTTTTAAAGAATCTTCTTTATATTGGCCATGGGCGTGCATATTGTAGTTACATTATTGAAGCGATCTTTAACTTCAGGCTAGATATTCCGGTTACATTAACCAGGTCCTCTTGATTGCGAGCTACTCTTTAGACTTTCGTTATAATCCTTTTTTTCTGTGTTTCAATTTTTCGTCAAATCTAAAATATGTAGGGACACACTCTGCTCTCAGCTGCCTAAGTGTAAATCTAGGGTAATGCCACTCATTTAAATGGAGTCAGTCCATAGTTACCAGATTGTAGATAGAGTAGAACACCTGTCCAGATTAATTAACACAAAGAGAATGGAGGAGAAATGACAAAAGACTAGACCTTTCCCTGGGAGAAGCTCATTGAAGTCCAAGGGAGAAAACCAGGAATTAATTTTGTCTAAGGTCCATAAATCCAAAACAAATGGAAGCTGTATAAAGCCCAAGCCTCTTGAAGTCAATGGAAAGACTCATTAACTTTGTAGGGCTTTGTATCAGGCCCATAGTGAATTCAGGACATACAATTAAGGAGTCAGTTAAAAATGACAGTAACAATGAAGTTGTAAATCTATCCTCTACCCAAATAAATTAGGGCCTCAATCTTGCTCTTACCCTCTTAATCCATATTGCAAAGTTCTGGTATAGTGCTAGTCGAGCGGTGGTTCCCAGAAGCCCAGGGAGACTCATGCAGACAGAAGAAATTGTAAGGGGCCCAGACAACTGGTCCTTCGAAAAGAGGAGCATTATCTGCTTCCAGATAATGGGTTAGTTCTTTGGGAGCTTGAGAGGCACCCCAGGTATGTGGTTGCTTTCCACACTTGCAAGCTAGGTAGATATCCTCTTCTGCTACTGTGTGAGTGTACTGGGGGTAGGAAGAAGAGGATTCGTCTATCTTTCCCCACCAAATGACCTGAGCATCCTTTTTTTGGTACAAGATCTACCATTTAGGTAAGGGGCGTGGGCGTGTGCGTGTGTGTGTGTTGATGGCCAAGCTCCATTATGTTCTGTGAAGAACCAGAGCTGGCCAATGCACATGCTCTCATTTTGAGCTGCAGCACACAACAGGTAATGCCACAATCCAAGCCTCAGAATTCGCCTCCCTGGCCAATCTGATGGTGTCACTGTGAAACAGTTATGCACCTATACTCTGAACATAAAGATCTTCAAATCCTGCATGTATAAAAGACTAGAACACCGCAAGATATATTAAAAGTGGGCTGGTGCTACTGTCTATTATTAAGGTTGCTCAACACCTCTCATTATAAGAACCTGTTTTCAATTGCTTATAACTTTGCCAAACTACCATTTGGGTAGAAATTTTCCATGCTGGGTGACTTTCTCAAGCTGGATGTTTTGGGAGGATTTCAACCAAAACAGTTCAGCTGTTTTCTGGGAACAAGTTGAGGGGGAAAATACATTGGTTTGCGTATGTTAAAAAATTCGGAGAAGTTTTCCGTTGAGAAGCTCTAGTGCTCCCATACTTGGAACCAGGGAATAGAAATTGGCCAGGAGGGATGTGCCTTTTGCTGTCTTCATGAAAATCTACCCACGTTTGGTCAAATGAATCTTTGAAAAATGAGTTTGCAGATGTGCTCAGTTGAGACTTAGATTGTAGCCACTAAATGCCCTTAGGATTCTGTCTGCACTGAGCATGCTTTTCCTGCAATTACAGCTCTGGACTGCTGTGCACTATACTGGGTCTAGGCACTTGAATTGAGAGCAGGGACCATTTCTCTCCTGTGCTGTCAGGGACTCTCATAGAGGAGGAAGCTACCCAATGTGTATACAGAGGCAACAAAAGCCAGACCTGAGGAAGAGTGGGGGGAGTAGACTGGGACAAAGAGCTTGCGGGAGACTGGGACTTGGAGGCTATCAGGTGGAGCGGGGAGAGAAACTGGGTCTGGAAGTTGTGGGTGAAGGGGGAGATTGGGACTGAGAGTGAAAAGGGATTGGGGGGGGGGGACTTGGGAGTACTTTCTGAGTTCTGACTGTTTGATTTTGTAACCTTAATGTTTTTTTAACATAGTGGTTTGGGTGTAATTCACTAACCCCAAAGCAAGGTCTAACACTCAACATGAGGGCATGTCTCTGTGTGTAACGTGATAACTTTGGAACATTGCATCTGATCAATTCCAAAGTTTCAGGGAACTTTCCAGTCATTAAAGGGCACAACCCTGTTGATTTTGGTGAAAATCAGAACCCCAGAAAAGTCTAAATCACAGGAAAATGTAGGGTTCCCAGATTGCCTGGTACCACAGGGAGAGGAATCTCTCAGCCATTTTTGCTGATGGCTACTCACAGCAGAGGCCACAGTTTAACTTGCTCTTTAGGGAGACTTAGCTGTATCCTGGACTGTGTCTACACTGCAATTAAAAACCGGCAACTGGCCCATGCCAGATGACTTGGGCTCTCAGGGCTCGGGCTAAAGGGCTGTTTAATTGTGATGGCTTTGGGACCCTCCCACTTTGCAGGGCCCTAGAGCCAAAGCTCCAGCCCAAGCCTGAATGTGGGTGATGGAGAACAGGAGTGCACAAAAAGCCCTTGGCATGGGGGGATGGGAAGAAGGGGATGGTGTGGTGTGATGGAGTATATACACCTCAGACTGGGATAAAAGGCATTAAGGAGCAGTTCTTGGCCCGGGGGCCCCACCCCACCAGCAGAGCTTGCTCCAACTGGAGGAGGAGTTTAAAAGAGCCAGACAGCTCAGAAGGTAGTGGCAGAAGTTACAAAGTTGCAACACTTTAATATATAAACTAAAGACCCTTTCCAAAGCTACCTGGAGGAAACTTGGATGGAATGTTTTTCCAACTGTAAATTCAATATTTATCCGGCAGCCTTCTAGTTCTCTACTAGGAAAAGCCCTTTGGACACTTCTCAGAAACACCAGATTTAACTGTGATTTATCTCAGCTGAGTGGATTCTGTAAACTAAATCTAGGCACGATCTTCGTTGCTCATTAATAGTATTACAGAATTCTCCCATGCAAGTGTTTCAGCCTTTCGTCCTTTCATTCCTCAACTTTGTGATGCAGATTGAAAATGCCATGACTGGGACGAGGGCAGTCAGACTTAGTGGTCAGAGCAGGAGTCTGGCTTCAGACTGAGTCAGGTACAGAGTCCAAGATTGGCCAGAGGGTGAACCAAGAGGCAAGCAGGGTCAGGTTACCAGAAGATCAGGGTTGGGTACCACATTATAGACAGCAATCGAATAGCAAAGCTGAGGACAAACCAGGATCAGAGTCTATTAAAAGCAGGGTCTGGAGCAGAGGTGGGCAGGCAGTCTGGGTTGTAGCTCAGACATGGCGTCCTGGTTTATATACTGGTATTGGCTGGGTGGTACCTCTTGTGAGGCTGGGCTTGGCAGGGTCCTCCCAGGGGAGCTCAGCCTGAGGCCCCCATGGCAATTCAGCGGTGTTAGCACCCTAGACCCTCATGGTTCCTTTCCTGCAGGTTCTAACGAACTTTTAATGTCTGCTGAAAGTAATGCCAAAGCAGCACAAATCTCTGGGCATTTCTTGAACATAAAAAGGGGTTCTTAAGTCCTAAGGCTGGAATCAAAATGGTCTCTCCTTCTGTGTCTTTGCTAAAAACTAGCAACAGCTCACCAATAGTGGACATTCCTGGTAATGTTCCTTTGAGAGGTACTCCAATAGTAAACTCTCTCTTTGAAATACTATGCAGCAAAAGAGGATGGGTTTAAGGTTAAATCTTATATATCCTCCATCATTTTGTACTTGTGAAATGTGGGCAAAGTTAACTGATGCATTCCCATTGGTTTTAATGGATTTACGCCACAGATTTGACCCCTTGTCATTTCTTCATGTTTGCATTTTCCCCCCTCCAAGTGTTATTTATTATGGGCTGGATTCTACTCTCATCTACGCTAGGATAAATCCAGAGGAATTCTATTGCATTCAGTTGAGTTACTTCAGACCAATGCTGGTATAGTTGAGAACTAAGTTTGCCCACATATATTTTAGATTCAATTAAAAGTTTGAACACAGAAAAGATTTCTACATTTCATTATAAGAGTGGTCTATTTTTTTAAAATTGCTTAACAATCTCCATTAAAGGATTCCTGTGCCTTTTTTCCCTCAAGGAGCTCTTTCATTGTTTTCAGCAGGGAGAAAGCCCTTGGACTAGAGAAGTGCCTTTTCTTCCATGAAATTCCCTTCAGGTTTAGCTGGGTTATAAACTGTAAAGTCACCTTTTCCCTTCTGTTGCTTGCATTCCTCAGGAAGATTTTGGCAGCCTGCCAAAGTAATACCTGAAATACAAACATTTTAAAGAACCAGACCTATACTACCACCAAAGCAACAACAGCAGTGTACACTGTGCTGGGGCCTGCAAGAGTGGCTGGAGCAACAGGGGTAGAGGGCAGATAGGCCAGGTTCCCCAACAAACACCCACCTCCATGCCCCCAATTCAACACATAGCCCCAACATCCCATTCCCATCACCTTCTCCTCCTACCAGCTAACATACTTAATCCTGTTTTTTTTAGTGGTAGGTGTCTGTACTGCATTACTGAAGGCTCAGGGTTCAAACCCTGCTGTGGATTTTGTTACAGTTAAACATAACAGAATTTGTACGGACCTGTTTCTTCAACCTAGGAAATTACATACAAAAATCTATGCTAAAGGAAGGCAGTTAGATTGCATAGGTAAGCACGTGAAAATTAGGAAACGGCAGTTTTATGGCTTTTTGTGCAACTCCCTTTGCTTCTCTTAGTACACAGGATGGATGGATGCACAAGGGGACAGAATGAAGGTTACACAGGCAACTGTAAATATGGCACTTGCTAGCTTTTGAGCACTTGACTTTGCAATCTAAGCACCTTGCTTTGAATTTAGGATGTGAGTGCCCAGTAACCGGGAGATGTGGTTCATACGTGCGCTAGTTCTGCTTAAGCTAGCATGCTAAAATAGCAATGTGCAGGCTGTGGCCACGCTGCTAATGTTAAGTTCTAGCTCAAGCCGAGTTATCATGTGTATGTCTACCCATGCAGAGTATTATACTTCCCAGCGGTTGTGTAGACATAGTATTCTATGGGCTAGACTATGTGCAGTCAGTGACTTCAGATGGAGCTGAAGATAATCCGATGACTATTATACATTTCATATACTCTGTGGACCTGATTTTCATTTACAGAAAGACTGCTATACTTCGCTCTGGCAATGTAAAGGGGGCTTAGCATAACAGAGAATCAGGCTCCGTATATTCCATGGAACGATGCCAGTCAACACCAATTGAGAATCTGGTCCTGTATTTCTTAGTTATCGGTTTCTACTTTCTACTGTTTCTAGAGATTCCCTTTTAAGATAACCATAGGAGAGTGTTTTGGGGGGGGGGAATAAAGAAAATGCATATTATCAGTTGTTGCAGCCCTACAATTTAGGCTAAACACAAAAGACCAACACGCCGCTCCTTGTAGCACAGAATCGTTTATGCTAAATTTAAGCCCACAGTGAATGCCAATGGCCAATTTATAGCATACTTGACAATGGGTTTAGAATGGAAATGATGACACGTCCTAACTGTGCTGAGGCTATTGGTGCCAGTGTAATTATGTGGGATGTTGAAGTTAAACAAAAAGAATGAGCAATAATTGACAAAGGGATGTCCCTTTTAATCAGCTTTGCTCTGGATTAACGAAACGCACTACATTTTCACCAGTGGTAAAATGTACCTTTTATTGTTTAAGTCAATTAGGGCTATTGAGATCAATGGCCACATCAGACAAAGAAGTTAATCAGAAATTGATGTACTAATAGATGGCTTTGTGACAGAGCATAATGTCAATAGATAGGTTCAGTGCTGCGTATAAAGAGGAGCTCACAGTAACAAATGTGCTGGGATTTCTGTGCCTGAGTATAGCTGCCGAGAGCTGAGCTCGATAGATAGATAGATAGATTCAATTACTAAGAAGGCTGCTGTGCAGCAGGAGAGCTAAAAAATTCTTTTAAAGTCTTTGCTGAAAAGTTTGTGTTTTTTTTTTTTTTTTTTTTTTAAGAGTGGGATAGATAACAAGCATTTTCTGACATCAGTTCTGTGCAAGAGCCAGGCGTTTTCAATGTGACCAGAATATTCTTGCTTGTGTTACATGTAAAGATTAAATCAATTAATATTTAACTAATTCCTTCAAGCTCATATTTTTTCCTTGTCATTTTAAAAGATGGGGGAAGGAGGCTCTGAGGTTTTTTTTTTTTAAATTGCCTGCAGTACTGGTGGAGGCTTATATTAAATTTACTGCAGTACTTAGGGTATTTTTGTGATGTATATTTGCTATGTCAAGTGTGCCTAAAGCAGATGGGTGGGCAGGTGCCCTTCTTAGCACATGCATACATCTAAATAAATAAAAATAAGTAGTGAGAGAAGAGGAGGAAATGACGGATTTTAATCTGGTGTATTCCCACCCCCCGCGCCTGAAAATGTCCATAAAAGTGGAATCTCTCTAAACTATTTCAAAATTGACACTGTCAGGTCACCTGTTCAACCAGGCTTTCTGGTGGAAAACCGGACACCTGGCCACCCTGTCTGCAGCTGTACCGCTGTAGTGTAGTTGTTTCTTACAGCAATGGAAGGGGTGTTCTGTCACTATAGTTAATCCACCTCTCCAAGCAGTGGTAGCGAAGTCAACGGAATAAATGGAAGATACTATATAGAGTTGTACTGTAATACCTGCGTCTCAATTGATTTTTTTTTTCTGTCCTCCTGGGTCATATGCAGGCATATCCCAACTTCAGTATTGTTCTTGCAGCATTTGTTACAGGCTGGATTCTCAGCTGGAGTAAATCAGTGTAGCTACATTGAAGTCAATGGCACTACTCCCATTTCTCCCAGTTGTGGAATGGCCCATCATCTTTAATATCAGTATCTGCAGTTCACACAGGAACCCCACTATTCCCAGAGGATTAATTGCTGCTGGATTAGCAGTAGTTCTAGATCAATAGTACACTTTTTTATGTTAACAAAATTATTCTTTCATAGTGCTTGAATATATATGTATATTAAATCTATTTTTAAAATGAATTAAATTATATCATTAATATATTCATATGTGCAATCTACTTGAAATTATTAAGAAAATGTACTGCATGAGGCGTACATATTCTGTGAGAAAACTTTCCCTTTCAAGGTAAAAGTCAGCTGGCAGCAGTTCATTATTGGCAAACTCCACACTGAACAAGAACATACATTCTTCACACAGACCATTTGAATAATGATTACTGCATTTATTTAGGGCTTGATTGTTCACCCATTAAATATTACCATTGTTTCCAATGGCTGCAAATTCAAGCCCTTATAATGCACTAACATTCATTTGGCACTTTACATGATATATGAAGTTTACAAAGATATATGAAGTTGAAGGATATACACAGATCCTCGGCAGGTGTAAATTGCGGTTTCTTCACTCAGGTCAATAGAGCTGCCCGGATTTATATCTATTGAGTATCTGGCCCAAGATGCTTTCCCTTAGAGATTACGATCTAGAGATGCAACTACAAAGCACACGCTTAACTTTCCTCACATGGGTAGTGGGACTACTCATATGAATAAAGTTATACCAGTTGCTAATTTTTGTGTGCGCAAGATCTGGTTCTAAACAGCCCAGACACCCTTGTTGTTGCTTTGGGTTTTTTCACCGAAGGACAAAAGAACAAAGTGTCTCGCAAGCACTTTCTTAGTTCTAAAGGCTCTTTTTGGTTATTGACTTTTATTTTTAATATGTTTCTCAAGAAGAGCCAGTCTATTGGAAGTTACTACAGATGAGTGGCTGAAAACTCACATCACTTTACAGCCTCTACTGTAATGCTGAGAAGACAACATGAAGAACTTCCTGCCAGCTCATCGATTTGAAAGATACAGAGAATGAGGCTGGTCAGGACCTATCTTTTATGCAAGAGAGGAAGCGATTGGAGAAGAATCGAAGATGGTTTGAAAATGGACTATTAGCACACTGGGAAAAGATCCACATTAACTGGGATGAGGCATGAATAACAATGAGTATCTGGTCAAAATGGTGCCACCCAGTTAGATAAACAGCTGATAAGAAAAAAGTGCAGATGGGTATTACAGATTCTGAGAATGGAACAGAATCAGGTCTAAGATGCCATGATGGAGATAAAAGCAAATTCTGAGACAGTATGTCGAGACACTCTAATAAGTGGTAGAAATGCTATATTTCCTAAAATGACCATCTGCTGATAGTACAGTACTTTTATCTTGAAAGGAACACTGCTATAAGCCATATTCTCCTCTCAGTGCAAGTATATCAAGGTTCCATTTGCACTATTGGCCGTTTAGCTGAATACATATAAAAGAGAATAAAGCCTTCCATTCTGACTCCTGTGAGACAGAAGAAATGGAAGACACTGATTTTCATATTACAGTCATGTGAAACTTGTCAATTCTGGCTTGTATCTTGGGGTTCGTGGGTTCTTGAGTTTTTCTTTACCTTAGTTCACGTCCCCTGAGTTTTTGGGTTTATTTAAACTCCATTCTCAAGGGGAAACTTGTCTGTTCCCATGAAGTTTTCACTTCATTTTGCTTCACAGTTACAAAGTGGCCAAGGTTCTCCTCTGATTAGTTCCAGGGTCATTTGACAGCTTTATACATATTATTAAAACTTTCAGTAAAGGTGGTCTGAGTCTCAAGTTTCTAGTGAATCCATAACATTTCCCCTAATCATCCTAATTTGCAAACCTTTCCCATACACATTATTGATCAGAATTTTTAAATTTTTTTGAAGACTTCCATTTTTCCAAATCATTGTGACTGTAAACGCTAACATATTTCACTTTCAAAAAACATTATGAATATTTCTACTGTAGCTTAGGAAAACATATGTTCAGTGGATGTGACTTTTTTCAATAACTTTTCACAGAGCCTTAATGAGTTACTCAATAGTACGGTATCATCCTCTTTTTTACAATTAGATTTTGCTTAAGTGTTCCTCCATGTTATGGAGTTCTACACACATGGAAGAAATCTTGTTGTTGGCTTACCAAACACTAATGCTATTGCAAGAGCCTGTCTTGCCAGAGTGCATTTATAACCACATGATGCTATAAGAAAGGAAAATGGCTCAATGAAGATAAAACCACTTGCCAAAACACTCAAAGGTCATTGTGAAGACGGCTCTCCATTCTCCCTGACGGCACATGCAATGTATTTTTATTAGCATCTAATATTCATCATTCTTCTGGTTACCACTTATAGGAAAACTACTGAACAAGACAATGTTTATGTACTTATGAAAGATTGCTCAACCTTAACATGTCAATGTATTTAGGGGGTTAGGTGAATAAAAGAAACACAACAAAGCTGCCTAATGTAGAGAGAGGTTTTTGATCCAAGTGAGAGGCGTTCTGGCTGACGGAGCTACAGTAGAAGTTGCCATTTAATTTAAGATTCAGGGTTTCTAAGATTACAGGTGAAAACAGAAAATGGAAAAAGCCATTTCAATTTTAACCATATCACTTGCTACTGTGGTGCTATTTAACATAAGCTATCATTTATTATTTTTTTATTTGAAAAGGTGATATTTCCTGCATATCACAGCTCATTTATTTTGCGGCTCTCGCATTACAAATACTCAGATATAGATGCAGACTATGATTTGTATCAATAATTCAGCACTTGAAACTCTGTGGTCTATTATAGTCCCATACAACACTAAAGGGAGATTTTTCAAAGAAACAGGACAGGGTGTTAAATTTCCATTGAAAGTGAAATGAGAGTTGGATGCCCAACTGCTCATTGACTCCTTGCAAATCTCACCCTCAGATAATTGATAAAGGAGACTGAAATGTTGTAAGGGCCCAGGCCTTATGGACATCCTACTCTGTACTGGCCTAATCCAAAGCCCACTGTCATGAATTGAAAGATGCCTACTAACTTTAACATGCTTAAACTTAGGTTAGCCACTGTATGGCCTCATCTGACTGTCCACCATGTTTATAGCTTAAGTATTTCTGTGTGTGAAATTACACTTGAAAGACTCTGCTATAGTTTGGCAAATTGCACACTGCAAAATACAACAAACCAAATTTAAGCCTAGCAGTGAATTGCAACTGCCTAAACCAGGGGTCAGCAACCTACGGCATGCATGCCAAACACGGCACGCAAGCCGATTTTGAGTGGCACGCAGCTCCCCTGACGCAGCCCCCAGCCCCACTCAGCCCCCCCTCCCCCGCCCACCGCTCTTCCCTGTGGGGGCAGGAGGCAGAAGCTTGGTCCTGCGGCAGCCAAGCTTCCCCCCTTCCCCGCTTCTTCCCCCAACGTGGTGCTTTCCGGCCCCTCCTCCTCTCCGTCCCTGCGCCAATCAGCTGATGGCCCTAGTGAGGGGGAGGGGGAAGAGCGGCGGCGTGCACACAGCTCCGTAGAGGATGCAGAGAGAGGTGGGGAAGGGGGTGGAACAGGGCATATCCCTTCCAGCCCCCTGTCCTGAGCCGCTCAGGACAGGGGGCTGGGAGCACCCCCACGAGCTGAGCACCTCAGCCTTCTGCCCTGCACCCCTCACCCCTCTGCCCTGAACCCCCCACCCCAACACACACCCAGCAGGCCCTGATCAGCCCGCTGCCGGCCTAGGTGAACAGAACCCCAGGCTGGCAGTGGGCTGAGCAGGCTGGTGGCGTAAGATCAGCATTTTAATTTAATTTTAAATGATGCTTCTTAAATGTTTTGAAAACCTTGTTTACTTTACATACAATAGTTTAGTTCTATAATATAGACTTATAGAAAGAGACCTTCTAAAAACGTTAAAATGTATTACCGGCTCGCGAAACCTTAAATTAGAGTGAATAAATGAAGACTCGGCACACCACTTCTGAAAGGTTGCCGACCCGTGGCCTAAACTCATGATGAATCTGGTTCAGTGTCTTTCAAGCTAAGTATATAAATCCAATGAAAATAGAAGCATTGCCTAATTTCATCTATATTTGTGAGACCTTAAAATAAGAATCAGAGGGGTAGCCGTGTTAGTCTGAATCTGTAAAAAGCAACAGAGGGTCCTGTGGCACCTTTAAGACTAACAGAAGTATTGGTGCATAAGCTTTTGTGGGTGAATGCCCACTTCATCAGACCCTTGCCCGGAGCCTCCTCTTGCACTCTGGACCTCTCATTTTTGGCCCCACCCCCGAGCCCTCATCCCAGCTGGAGCCTGCATCCCCTCCTGCAACCCAACGCCCTGAGCCAGCCTGGTGAAAATGAGTGAGTGAGGGTGGGGAGAGCGAGTGACAGAAGGAGGGGAGGTGGAGTGAGTGGGGGGTGAGGCTAGTCCCGAGAGCAGCCAGGTGGAGGTGCCCCTAGGGGTGAGTGTATCCTGTGACTGCTCCATGTTAAGTAGAGAGCTAAAGGAGAAAAAAAAGTGTCATATATATTTTGTTTTCTTGTGCTTGTAGTCAGGCCTTATATTGTAACTGGGACACTTGATCCTTGATGAATTTTTTTTTTAATCTAAAAAAGATAAGGGAAAGGCAATGTTTTAGCATGTAGCTTGAGAACGAAAGATCTACCTAGATGCTCTTCAGTGTAATTGTATGCTGACATGGAGAAAATTTCCTTTGGGGGTCAACCTCAATCCTCCAGCTGTCCAAATAGTAAAGATCATGTAGTGTAAAAATGATATACAACTTCTCTCCATGATGCTGGTGATTCATGTCAGATGTCACTTTTCCCTTTGAGTAAGCACTAAAAAAATACCCCAGAACGGTGCTAGAGGGAGAAGAAGTTTTGAATATGCTAGCATTTGACTGAGATGTACAACTAGACTTCTGACCACTTGTGGTACTTCAAGGTCCCATAGTATTTTTCACAAGAAAGGGATTTTAATCCCAGTGTCCTGGCCAAATTCAATAGGTAGCTAATTTCTGCCTCTCTGAAACTCTCCTTAGAGTTTTATTTTGATGTGATCTTCCGTTGTCCCTCCTAAACCATTGAAATAGTGTAATTTGACGCTATTCTTTAGATTCTCCCTAGAGATGGCTTTACTTCAATAGTGGGTGAAGTATTTTCTGCATGAAACCAGTAAACTCTTAAAAAAAAGCTTTCAGACCATTTTCAGGAATGAAGACCCCGCATAAAGAATTATTCTCTGGATATCATTGTCATGGTACCGGCTGTATGCTTTCTTCCTCATCTTCTAGCATCAGTAGCCTTAGGATTAGTCTTTCAGTCTAGGATGTTTGTTGTTATGCAGTCATTAACTCAGTTGTGTAGGACATTAAATTGTCTTGCAATATATAGAATGCTCATGTTCAAACAAGCCTCATATTTAATTGAACTAGAGGCTGATGTGTTGTTTATTGAATATGTAGATAAGCTTTCTTTGTCCTTCGTATCCTATTACTAGCTAGGTTTGACTCGAACAATCTAAACTTGTGAGAATGAACATTATGAGAATTAGGAAAAAATATATTCTAACTAGAGATCTCTATATTTATTTGTGTGATGTAGACTTGATACAGTTTGTGGGTTACCCACAATTTTCCTTTTAACTGGGGAGATCTCTATGCAATAAACATCAGGAGTACGGTGGTACAAAATAGATGTATGGCTTTAAAATATTTAGTTTGAAAATGACCTTGCTAAATCTTGCTAAAAAGTTATATTTCATAGTGCAGTGATAAAATGCCATTGTCCTGGAGGTTTTTGTATATAAATGACTTTTTTTCATTTGAGGAAAATACAATGCAAGTTCTATTCATATTACAAAATGAAAATGTAAAACAATGTGACAGAAATTCATTTCTGGTAAAAGGTTTCTTGCAATTCATAGGTCAGAGTCATCTGTAAAGATACACTAGGGCAACATTCCTGCTGTATGTCAGCCTTCACATAGCTGGAGAAAATAACTAGGCAATCCCATTTTAAGTAAAACTGTTCAATTGAATTGGATTCAATAAAGATATTAAAAATAATCCACCCAGTAATGCTTCAGATTTAAGACCATTTGCATTTGAATAGTTATAGTCCATGTAATGGAAAGCTTCTTTTTAGAAAAGACAAAGGCACCGCTGGAGCAAATCCTAATTTATGAGATCAGTTCCAGTAAGAGTCCACGTTTCGGATTAAAGACCCAACCGGCATAACACTTAACTTCTCTGATCCGAAAAGGCAACACAGAGTAACTACACGACTTAGTGTGTGGTGGTATGTTTTCCAGAGCCCCATCACAGAGTGGGATGGTCCGTTTGAGGGAGTTAGACAAAGCCCTGCTCATGACTAACTAGGCTCCCTTCCAGGTCCTAAGACAAAAGACAAGTAACTTGGAGGGGACAGGGATACTGGTGATGCTCACCTTGGCTGGAAGCCCTGAGGTCAGGGAAAGGTTCTGGGAGAGGGGCTTACCACAGCAGACAGGTGAAAGACCTGGCTGGGGATACCTGCTGCATAGGAAGCAGCAGGAGCCCTATGAGACAGGCTGGAGGTTAGACTTGGTCTGGTTTACCTGTCTTGTTTGATGTAGAACTGTGTGTGCGAGCAATAGACGAATCCCTTGGGAAAGGGAATGGAATACTGACAGTGGCAGGAGCTTCATTAGTGTACTGACCGGTGACTTGATCTCTTGGCTAAAGTGAAGATTGGGAAACTGAGGCAGGGGCTGTGTCTGATGCTGGGTGTGGAAAGAAATTGTTCTGGGCCTGATTCTGCCATCTTTACTTGTGCTGAATTGTACCCTCAATTGGGCTAGATTTTTGGGGGGAAAGAGGGTTTATTTTTGTTTCTCCCCAGTTACCGCTTTCTTTCCTCCCCTGTTTTTGCCATTGGAAAGGAGAAGGACAATCCAGAAAAATGGAAAACATCTTAGGGTTTGGGGTTTTTTTTTTTTTTTGGCACAATTTTGATAAAATATCTTTTCAATCCAAAAATTTCCATGAAAGTTTCTCACCATTTGATGAGCTCCCGTTATCACCTCTAAATCTGTTTATAAGCCCTAATTTGTATTAATGTATTATAGAAATAATAAACTGATTAAGGTTGGAAGGAAGGACACTTGCATGCTGTTTTCTTCCCTGTAACTCTTTCATATCTCAAAGGAAAATACCCCTCGTACACAAGCCTGAAGTCCAAACTAGCAAAGCCAAAACTTACATGCAGGTAAGAGAAGTTTGGAGTCCTAGGCAACATGATGATCAAGCATTAGCAATATCTGTCTTCCATTGGTGCCTAATTGTTTACCTGTTTCTTAGAGTAACCTGGAGAAAGGCATTTGAGTGAGCTGAACAAGAAGTGGAGCAGTTCATTTTAGGTGCTAAATCTGACTAAGGCTGATTTCAAGTTAGTGCTAAATAATTTAAAAAAAAAAAAAAAAAAAAAAAAAAAAGGAATAATGAACTGTGAGCTGCAGGTCCTGAGACTTCAAAACCAAGCTTCTTAGCCAGATTTGTGCCTTTCTGTTTTATTCTTTGGACACAAATTAAGTCCTGATATAATTGTACAAAACCTGCATGTGGAACTACTTCCTTTAGGGATGGCTCTTCCATTCTGAGTCACTTAGGATATGCCTACACTGCAGCTGAGATCATGCTTCCTAGCTTGGGTAGACGGATATGTGCTAGCTCTGCTCTAGCTAGAGTGCTAGCAATAGCAGCATAGCTGGGGGTAGCACGGGCTGCAGTTGAGGCTGAGTGCCTGAATCTCTTAATTCTAGAGCAGCGGTAGTCAATAGGTGACTGTGGGCAAAATCTGGATCGCCAGATGCTTTTGAACTGACCCCGACATCTTTTTATTTACTCATCATTATTGTGGGGTTTTTTTATTATTATATCTGGAGTGTAGACCTTGACTATATCTTAACCTAGAATTTGGACATTGGCAAAAATAGACTACCCCTGCTCTAGAGCTTTGTCCTAGAGCCATACTCACCCTGTCTGATTCTGGTTTATAAAACACTGTCCTCAAATAATCTAGCAGACAAAGGCATAATAAGGTGCAATGCCTGGAAATTGTAGCTAGACAAATTCAGACTGGAAAGAAGACTCAAATGTTTAACAGTGAAGGTAATCAACCACTGGACAACTTACCAAGGGTTGTGATGGATTCTCGGTTGGTGGAAATCTTTAAATCAAAGTTGGATGCTTTCATAAGACATAACATTGTTCAAACAGGAATTAATTCAAGGAAGTCCTATGGTCTGTATTACATAGGAGATCAGACTAGATGATCACATCGATCTCTTCTGGCTTTCTAACCTTGAATTTTCAAAAGTAACGTAGGCACTAAAGGCCATATTTTCAAAGGTACTATGATTTCAATGGGACTTAGGTGCCTAACCTGCTTAAGCAACTTCAAAAATCCCACTGGGTGCCTGTCTTCATCCTTAGACACCTAAATACATGTGAAAACATCACTCTTGGTGCCTAAATCACTTTTGAAAATGGGACTTGGACGCCTAAGTGACTTAAGTACTTTTGAAAACTTTATCTCTAGTTTGAGAGATACTTCTTCTTCCACCTTTGTGACCTATTTCTCTTCCTTAGGTAGATTATACCCGGACATTGCAGTGTTCTATGGATCGGTACAATCCCAAAGAATATTAAATGCTTTGACTTCCTGGTAACAGGAGTGCGGGGTTGCCGTCATATAGATTGTGCGGTATTAGGTTTTCTTATGTTCTAGATTTTGCTTACCATTAATGAGCCAAATGCTGGTTCAGGCGCATAAGGCACAGAATATTACAAAATGTGAGATCCCAAATTGTTTCCTCATGACAAATAGAAATACTCCAACTTCATCCTGGTCTCTCTTTCCCCTTTTCAGGCTCATAGCTTCCACGAACGTTGATTGTAGGAATACTTGCTTATTTAGGACGTAATGGATCAAAATTCAGTCTTGTCTGGAACAACTGAAATGAGAGAACCCAAGAGTATTGGTTGGCTTACCAAGAGGGGGTAGTAGAAATAACTTTGATTCTTTCCGTTGTGACAATTCTCCTTACTACGCACTCTCCTCCCTTCTGGAGTCAAGTACTCAGTGAATGTCAATGAACATAACTGCCTCCAAGTCACTCCCACCAGCTGAGGCTCTGGTCCTTAGTGTTCCAGAGAACTGGAGGAAGGGGGAAAGGATGAGGAGGATGCACAGTCACAACATTTGTACAAGCAATGGTGATACTCCTGTTATGGCATACAGTGAACCCCAAAGTCTTCAATGGAGCAATCTGGCCCAGAGTATTTTAAAACACCTCCAGCAGAAGCCCTTGATCTGATTGTGCAGCACGAATCATGGCTGAGTCCAATTCAGAGTCGCTTTTTAAACCTGTGTTTGATAATGAAGTTCACAGTGCATTGACTTGTTAATGTGAATGAAAAGGCTGGGACCAACTTCCTGAAACCTCAATTTTTCAAAATTACAGCCCTGGTTATTTCAAAACCTATTGCCAGAATGTTTATTCTCTTCCTCTCCCTGTGGTTAAATAACCATTCAGTTGGAAGGGAAAGCGCTCTAGTTAGTCTATTGCAGAAAGATTAGCATAAGCCACCTTTAAATAATAATTTCCTCATGCATTACAATCTAACTGTTCATTCTTTGGGGCCAAATAACTTCAAAACCTGTAGTTTTTGTAGGCTGCAACTTTCTGATCTGACCTCAGCAACGGGGACATGGCACTGTGAGATTATTGGCTGGCTTAATCACTGTCACAGTTCCTTCTAATTAACGGTCCTGGCAGTCATGCATAATAATACAGGGGTACCCGCTACAGTGTATTTAGGCATTAGAGGAAATTGGTAATTACTGCAGCGCGCACAAAGTCTGGATGTAGTGGGAGGAGTAGGATACAGTGGCTGTCCTGGCTTGTGATCAAACAAAATAGATTTTTGCATAGTAGTGATATCTGGAAGCTAAAATTATTCAAATTGAGGGCAGCAGATCAGTGAGTTCCCATCCTCATCATCCCTTTCTATTAATGCCTCATTTGAATCTCATGCTTAAGCACATTTAATAGGAAATCTGAGAAAGTACTGTGATCTTCAAAGGAGACTGTCAAAGGCACAAAGGGAAGTGAGTGGCCACCTCCCACTGACTTTCACTGTCCTGTGTGCCTCTGAAAACATTCTCCTTCGCTTGCAATTCTGTGCAAAGGAACGTGCCCACTGCTTCTCTTCCACCTCCATATAGGGAGCAGCCGCGGCAGTGGAGGGAAGTTTTTTCAACCTTTTGCCATCATTCACTCAGCTCAGAAATTTGGTCCTCTAGGTAATTTGTTCCGTGTTTGCTCTATTGCTACTGGTGGCATTTTGCACTTGATCCCACGTCTCCTACTTTGTGCTGCTTAGCTGTGCTCTCTTTGCCAGCTATGCTGCTGCTTAGAGCTGATTGGCAAAGGCTGGGGGTGCGGGGAGAGGGAGATGCAAAAATTGTGATTCCTAGAGCACTACCACACATGATGAAATCCCCCAGCCACCCACTGGTAATCTGAATAGGAAAGCATTGGTAATATGGCACCTGCCCTGACTGGGTTAGTGAGCACTGACAAATTCAGAAGTAAGTGAATTTCTGCTAAATGATCTGGAACTGGTTTAGTAACAAATCTCTCTACTACACATTACCAAATGCATTTTTCACCGACGTGCTTGTGTTGATCGCTGCTGTATTCGCTCATCTTTTATTTAGCAGCAAAGTAAATATTTGCATAAAATCAACTCAGTCTTTTCTTGCTGGGACTGAAAATCATTTTTGCATGCTAGGCTTACAGGGATTTTTTTTTTAAATAAATACAAATACAGCCCTGGGCATATACAGTACCCATTGAGTCCTGAAACAATGTGTGCCTCCTGGAGTCCTCTGCTGCGTTGAGAAGATGGGCACACTTTTGTACGGGGAGGAAACAGGTCAGGTAACATGGAACAAAAGTATAAACTAATTCGCTCTAATGCTCAGGATAAATAAGGAAGGATCCCCCCCCCCCCGCCGAGCTAAAAATAGGCATGTACCACTTTAAATTTTCACCAGGGAGCAGCATTTCATTGTTTAGTACAAGGCATGGAACATTGCACAAAGTGATGACTACATGCTGTGCTGTGGTGCCTTTTCTCTCTTTCCTTCAGCAGTATTTTTGGCCATTGTGTTTCTCCAGATCAGGCTTATCTAGTTTTGTATTTTCTCCCTCCCCCGCCACCCAAAGCTGGCTGGTCCACTGTGGGAAATGGGACCTTGGATGTTCATTCTGAGTCAGCTCCTTTCTCATACAATGTTGACGTTAGCTGAGTCACTGCACAGACAAAGCTTTATTGGCTTTATAAAATGACTAGTGTCATGAATGGTAAGAAACATCCCAGTGTTCCGGGATGGGGAACAGAGCTTGGGTAAAGGACCACCACTTCTCCCACACTCTTGATTGTTACAAGCTCTGTGTGGTGTTCTCAGACTCAATTTGTGCTTGGTAAGGCGCTTTGGATGAAAGATGTGATGTAAGTCTAAAGGATTGTAATCATCTTGTGATAGGCTGGCTGTTTGAGTGACATTCCCAATCCAGAAAGGCCATTTGGTCAGACTGGGAGGCAAGACACAGTTCTTGGTTCTGTCATTGACGTGCTGGGTAACCTGGGTCAAGACACTTCACCTCGGTGCCTCTGTTTCCCCTAATCAGTTGTCTGTCTAGACTGTAAATTGTTTGGGGCCTGGATTGTGCTTCACTTAGTGCATGCAGTGCCTTGTAGGATGGAACTGTGATCTTGAGGGGATCTCTCAGGTGCTACTGCAGTGCAAATAATTATTAAGTAAATGGTAATGAACACTGTGAATACAGCATGTGGCTTTGGAATGTGCAGTGAGGACCTAACTCCAAAGGAGCTGAACACCCACAGCTCCCCTTGGCTTCAGCTGGACACTTGAGTTCTCAGCGCCTCTGAAAATCTGACCCTCAATATATAACTCTCCAATATTCCCAATTTGGAAAGAAAAATCTAAGCTACCGATGGAAAGCCCACCACATTCAATGGAAAGCAACCCATTACTTAGTTTGTAAATTCCTTGGAGCAGGGGTCGTCTTTTGTTCTGTGTTTGTACATCGCCGAGCACAATGGGGTTCTGATTCATGACCAGGGCTCCTAAGTGCCACCACAATAATACTAATAATTGACTCTCAAGGACTTTAGATCCAGCCCCTCAGTCCCCCACAAAGCTCCAGATAAGATACATTCTTTAAATTAGAATTCTCATTCGGGGAGGGGCTTGCAAATTTGCATTGCTATCTGTAAATGCCTTTGCAAAAATCCTCTACAAACAATATGTTTTTCATTTCAAAGGCCAATTCAAAATAAAACCTTGCAAAAGGATGGTAGTGATCAGTGACTGCATTACGGATGCTGAACTGCCGCCATCTTTTTAATTCTTGCGGCTTCCACCTTCTTATTGCACTTCTAATAATTTTTTGAAATGAAAAAAAGTCATTTATATACAAAAACCTCCAGGACAATGGCATTTTATCACTGCACTATGAAATATAACTTTTTAGCAAGATTTAGCAAGGTCATTTTCAAACTAAATATTTTAAAGCCATACATCTATTTTGTACCACTGTACTCCTGATGTTTATTGCATAGAGATCTCCCCAGTTAAAATGAAAATTGTGGGTAACCCACAAACTGTATCAAGTCTACATCACACGAATAAATATAGAGATCTCTAGTTAGAATATATTTTTTCCTAATTCTCATAATGTTCATTCTCACAAGTTTAGATTGTTCAAGTCAAACCTAGCTAGTAATAGGATACGAAGGACAAAGAAAGCTTATCTACATATTCAATAAACAACACATCAGCCTCTAGTTCAATTAAATATGAGGCTTGTTTGAACATGAGCATTCTATATATTGCATGACAATTTAATGTCCTACACAACTGAGTTAATGACTGCATAACAACAAACATCCTAGACTGAAAGACTAATCCTGAGGCAACTGATGCTAGAAGATGATGAAGAAAGCATACAGCTGGTACCATGACAATGATATCCAGAGAATAATACTTTATGCGGGGTCTTCATTCCTGAAAATGGTCTGAAAGCTTTTTTTTAAGAGTTTACTGGTTTCATGCAGAAAACACTTCACCCACTATTGAAGTAAAGCCATCTCTAGGGAGAATCTAAAGAATAGCGTCAAATTACACTATTCAATGGCTTAGGAGGGACAACGGAAGATCACATCAAAATAATTTTTTCTAGATGCTTTATCAATAAATAAATCCTTCTTAAAGAGCTACTTCAGTGAACAACCTGCTTACAGTGGCATGGTATAGTTTATCATTCCCTGTCCCGAGGTGCCTTGGAAATGGTATGAGGGAGCTAAAGCTTTTCAAGTTTCCTTGATAGAGATTCAGGTGATACAATCCTTCCAATACATTTATTGGACTAATTCTTTTTTTTTCAGCTTGGAGCCTGGATGAAAGTGATCCTTCAAATGCCATTTCTCAGGCAAATCATCTCAGATTAGCAGTGGCTTAGTATTTTCTTTAGCTTTTAGTAAATTGGCTGAGAAATATGATTCAAAAGGGAAGCATCACAAAAGGGGACAACTGAGTGTGGATGGATATGCAGACAAAAGTTTGGCCTAGACAATGGCAAAGCTTCCAAAGACTTCACTGAGGCTATGATTTCACCCTATGTGACTTGCCTATGATCAGACAAGAAGTCTGTGGCCACACTGGAGTTTGAACCCAGATTTCCTGAGTCATAGTGCAGTATCTTAATAGCCTTTACTCTCATCCTTGCACTCAAAGTAACAACCAACATTGGAAAAAGGCAAATACAGTGTCCATCTTTAAAAAAGGGAAGAAGGAGAATCCAGGGAATTACAGACCGGTCAGCCTCACCTCAGTCCCTGGAAAAATCATGGAGCAGGTCCTTAAGGAATCCATTTTGAAGCACTTGGAGGAGAGGAAGGTGATCAGGAACAGTCAACATGGATTCACCAAGGGCAAGTCATGCCTGACCAACCTGATTGCCGGGCTCTGTGGATATGGAGAAAGCAGTGGACATGATATATGTTGACTTTAGCAAAGCTTTTGATACGGTCTCCCACAGTATTCTTGCCAGCAAGTTAAAAAAGTATGGATTGGATTAATAAGATGGATAGAAAGCTGGCTAGATTGTCAGGCTCAACGGGTAGTGATCAATGGCTCAATGTCTAATTGGCAGCTGGTATCAAGTGGAGTGCCCCAGGGGTCAGTCCTGGGGCCGGTTTTGTTAAACATCTTCATTAATGATCTAGATCAGGGATCGTTTGGCACGCGGCTCGCCTGGGTAAGCACCCTGGCAGGCCGGGCCAGTTTATTTACCTGCTGACGCGGCAAGTTTGGCCGATCGCAGCCCCCACTGCCGCAGTTCGCCGTCTCGGACCAATGGGGGCTGCGGGAAGCGGCGTGAGCGAGGGATGTGCTGGCCACGGCTTCCCGCAGCCCCCATTGGCCCCGCAGCCAGTGGGGACCGCGATCGGCTGAACCTGCCGCGTCAGCAGGTAAATAAACTAGCCCGGCCCACCAGGGTGCTTACCCTGGCGAGCCGCGTGCCAGACGTTGCCAACCCCTGATCTAGATGATGGGATGGATTGCACCCTCAGCAAGTTCGTGGATGACACTAAGCTGTGGGGAGAGGTAGTTATGCTGGAGGGTAGGGATAGGATACAGAGGGACCTAGACAAATTGGAGGATTGGGCCAAAAGAAATCTGATGCGGTTCAAGAAGGACAAGTGCAGAGTCCTGACCTTAGGACAGAAGAATCCCATGCACTGCTACAGGCTGGGGACCAACTGGCTAAGCGGCAGTTCTGCAGAAAAGGACCTGGGGATTACAGTGGATGAGAAACTGGATATAAGGCAACAGTGTGCCCTTGTTGCAAGAAGGCTAATGGCATATTGGGCTGTATTAGTAGGAGCATTGCCAGCAGATCGAGGGAAGTGACTGTTCCCCTCTGTTTGGCACTGGTGAAGCCACATCTGGAGTATTGCATCCAGTTTTGGGCCTCCCACTATAGAAAGGATATGGACAAATTGGAGAGAGTCCAGCGGAGGGCAATCATCAGGGGGCTGGGGCACATGACTTATGAGGAGAAGCTGATGGAACTGGACTTATTTAGTCTGCAGAAGAGAAGTGTGTGTGTTTGGGGAATTTGATGGCAGCCTTCAACTACCTGAAAGGGGGTTCCAAAGAGGATGGAGCTCAGCTGTTCTCAGTGGTGGCAGATGACAGAACAAGGAGTAATGGTCTCACATTGCAGTAGGGAAGGTCTAGGTTGGATATTAGGAAAAACTATTTCACCAAGAGGGTGGTGAAGCACTGGAATGGGTTACTGAGGGAGGTGGTGCCATCCTTAGAGATTTTTAAGGTCAGGCTTGACAAAGACCTGGCTTGATGATTTAGTTGGGGTTGGTCCTGCTTTGAGCAGGGGTTGGAATAAATGACCTCCTGAGGTCTCTTTGAACCCTAATCTTCTATGATGGCTATAACCAAAAGGGACAAGAGAAAATAAATACTTGCTCTAGCCCCATGGCAGTTTTCATTGCAGTGCAGAAGGGGTGGGGAGGGAGAGAGAACACACTTTCAAAAATAAGGTGGGTTAGTAAAAGCATAACTTGGCTGAGGGACTCATTTCAGATTCTATACATGCCCCTGCTTTTAATTATTTTTTTTTTACTGACTTTCTGTGGCTCCACATGAAACCTTCCTTAAAGATGAATGCTGAGATCCTCTGCAATGGGGTGTAATGCAGCCTGGAGCTAATCATCTGAGCAGGGTTGGTGGGGGTAGTGGGATGATCCTCCCTCTACCTACAGTAATTCCCTAGACCTTCCCTCTTTCCTTGCAGCTATCATCACCTCATGGAGGGGCTTATGTTAATACAGAGATGGAAGGGATGGGGCCACTGAAGTGCCTGTTCCCACTCCCTCCCTTCAGGGCATGGCAGATCCGGTGTATGGCCCTTTGTAGTGTTATCTGGTCCAGTTGGAGAGGACCGCTACAGTAAATCTGCCAAAGCCTTCATGTACAGCCTCTAGTCTCTAACTATTCATACTGATTTTTTAAAGTGATTTCAACATGCTTGTGCTGTCAATGCATTACTGTGCAAATGGACTTTACGTGTCTGGGTTTCATTTAGAAATCTTTGGAATTCTGCCTGTTCCATCAGTCTGTTCTCTGGAGTTCAGCCTACCTGATTGTCCTACCCCTTATCCTCCCCAAGGGCAATAAAAATGGTCCGGGTCACAGAATTCTTCTGACACAACATTCACAATCATCTTCATGCCTGATTTTTCCCTACCGAAAGCATGCCGAAAGCAATGCTTTGGGAATTGTAACTAGAGCCAGGCAGGAATCTGTCCAGAAAATGTCAATTTGTCAAACAACACTTACTTTCATCAGGCAGGTTTCTGAGGTCTAGGATGGAATTTTGAGAGGGACTGAGCCCTATACCAGAATGGCCCAGTGGTTAGAGCACGCAGCTGGGATGTGGGAAACCCAAGTCCCTATTCTGACTGATTTGGAACAGGGACATAAACCTGGGTCTCCCAAGTGAGTGTTTTATTTAGCTGTTCTGAAGTGGATCTTTTGGGTTTTGAAGGGAAAATAATATCTAAAGATCTCATTTTCATTCTGCTGTGGAATGAAAACAAACTTGAAAACTTCACATTTTTGTGAAGCAGAATTCTTGTTTTCTGTTCAGCCCTAATTGTTTTACTGTGTACTTGCAGGAGTGGCGCCAGGGTTTTTGGCGCCCTAGGCGGGGGTCCTTCCGCGCTCCTGGTCGTCGGTGTCAACTCTGCAGCGGGGGGGTCCTTCCGTGGTCCTGGTCTTCGCGGCACTTCGGCGGCGGGTCCAGGAGCAAATGAAGGACCCGCCGCAGAATTGCCGCTGAAGACTTGGAGCGCGGAAGGACCCCCCGCCGCCGAATTGCCACCGAGGGCAGCAAAATGCCGCCGCTGCCCAAAATCCTGGCACCATAGGCAACCGCCTAGGTCACCTAAATGGAAGCGCCGGCCCTGTGTACTTGCAGCACGGAAACTCACGAGTGAGAATTGTGTTGAGAAAATGCTGAAGATCAGCTCATTCAATTTCTTTTAAAGCTGGAGTTTAAAAGAAGCATACAAATGGATACCCTGTATATGTGCATCCAAACTTAACACACATGTAGTCATCTACATTCCATTCTTTTTTTAGAAATATCCAAGAATCTGCACGTACATATGGATGACTTCTGATATCAAGATTCAAGTTAACACTGTTCAAAATCTTCCTATATAATTCTTTAGAACAAATTTCCTTCTGCTCCACTTCAGCTTTTAAAATGCACCATGGACTTGAGCCAAACCGACTCATGCACCATTTCTCCCTCTACTCATCTCCCTGTTGCTTCCACTAATTTAAGCACCACCGTCCTCCCTCTTTCATGCAGTTTTAACCACAGTTTGATGCTAGAGCTTCTTTTTTGCAACTCCTACCTTCTGGACCTACTTCTTTTTATTTTTCCCACTTGAAAACATTTCTTCACTGTCTGTGTTCTTTAATTTCTGTACCTTTCTAGTGGATTCTGTAACTTCATTAGTGACCTCTAAGATATTTTTTGAGATACAGTTTGTATGGAAGATGCTATATCTAATATAATTGCATTGTTTCAGCAATCTTTTTCTCTTCTAAAGCAAAGCTTTGAATGGGTGAAATAATCCAAACTCTTTCTTGATCGGAAGGATTTCAGAAATGGTAAAATTAATCTCCAGACACATCCCCAGAATATGTTCCCCATGTGGTGCAGATATTTGATTTATTGACAAGTCAATATGCAGTGTGGGAATAGCATTCAAAGTGTGAGAACAAGAAATTCTATTCTTATGAAGCAATTTCAGGTACAAAGATTTCGCTGGCTTCCACAATGTTGGAGAGGCTGTGTAACTGTGCAGTAGAAATTAGTTGTATTTTATCAGTTTA
Organism: Trachemys scripta elegans; assembly: GCF_013100865.1. NCBI lineage: Eukaryota > Metazoa > Chordata > Testudines > Emydidae > Trachemys > Trachemys scripta. The sequence goes on from NC_048303.1 coordinate 117,534,519, forward strand.
CATTTTTAGGTCTGATTCTATTCGGTTATTATTCTTGTTTACCATATATATAATGAATATGGTTCCCTCATTATGTTTGTTTTTTCTTGATTAATCTGCTTGTGGCAGTCCCCAAGAGTAAAGGGGAGAAGTATGAAATAAAAGTCTTTATGGGTTGGGAATGTTTTTGCTTTATCATTCATCTATTATTCACATACTGAAATAATGAGCAGCACAAAAGCCCTAAACAGTACATCGCACTTCACTATGGCTAGAGTGTGTGTAAGAGCAGCTGTGGAGACCTGTCATAGATTTCTGCAGTCACTGTAGTGTTTCTCTGTGTGGCATGTTTGTTAGCCACAACCCTATCACTCAGTTCCAGTTTCTCCTTCTCCTTCTCTCTGTTCTGATGACTGTGACACTCATGAGGAAGCAGATGTAAACCGGGATCTTTCCAGGATCTCTCTTTTTGACAAGAAAATTAGACTTTTTTTTTGTGTGCAGAAAATTCATCAGAATCTAATGTCCAATTTATTTATTTTTTAATGGGAAACCCCCCAAATTATTGGGAATTTTTTTTTTTTCAAGGAAAAGCAAAATGTGTTGAAATTTTCAGTGGAGAATAAAATGTTCATTTTCATCTGAACCAGTGCTAAACCTGGGTGTGCTCTTAGCCAGGCACCCACTCACACCCCATTCTAGCTACCTCCGCATCCCATTTCTGAGTTCTGTCTGAGATGTAACTGCAGTTGGCTTTCCATTCTGCTTATCCAGAATACCTTGTCCAGGTCTGGGAGAACACTTCATCCAGTTCTCTGGGATTTAAAAAACTCCATTTGGCTCCAGATTTCATCACCCAAGTTCCTTTATTTGGCATACAGCAATGCTCCACCGAATTGGTCAGAATCAAGCATGGGAGGTGGGTATGGGTGTACTACACATCCAAAGTTATGCAGAAAACCTCTTCCTTTATATACATTTACACATTACATTGCATCATATGTTTCTGGATTGGCTTGGTTACTTTGCAGGAATCAATTTGTGTGCAGCATGCTCTGTCCTTACACTGATCATGTAGAACACGATCTTTATATTCAATGTTTATTTTGTCCTTTGTCCCTAACATCGGGGTGTTCCTGCTTATCTTAACTAGCAAGATATCCTGATTCTAGCATACTGCTTGTTAAGCCCCTGTTTACAACTTAACCTTCCATTCACTTTCCCAGTCATGCCCACTAAGAAACGAGGCAAGTTACTTACGTCAAGCCAGGCCTACAATTGCTAGCATCTTTTTCCCAGGGTAGTCGTTTGGGTGTCACTTTACATCCATTGTGACAGTAAAATGCTGCAGTTGGCATCATCTGTAACATGCTCAGCAGGGCTCTCTAACCGAAATGGTTGAAATGGATGAGAGCAAAAAGATACTGAGATGTTGTACTCTACAAACAGTCAAAATGAATGAGCCTCCGCCCAGATAGTTAGACTTGGCAGAATGCCGCACATGAATGCTGACTCTCATCAATGGCTAAGCTTGTATTAAAAGTGGTCCTTGTTCATATATTTGAACCTTCTTAGCAGGGATTCTGGATTTTTTTAGCGTACCTTCCTTGCATAACACACCTTCCTAGTTTGCCAGCTGTTTGAATTGTCCACTGGACTTTAACATCAATAATGAATTAACTAGCCTTGTTGATAGTGGAAGCTATGCACTACCTTTTTTCTACTTTCTCAAGTGGCTCTTTCATTGTGGAAGCCCAGGATCCTAAATTCTTGTGCTGAGTTAGGTTTCCTCCTCTTCCTTGGCCTGCCCCATCTGTTGGAGTTTCATTCCTTTTTCAGAGTTTCTCCCATATACTCAGGAGTATTACATAAAAGGCATATTGAAGTATATCAGAGCATCTCTCTTCAGTGCTACCTGCTGCCTCTAATTATGATGCGGGTTTAACTTCAGTCCACTCATTCTAAAATGAAAAAGTAGCATTAATTAGTTGTTTAAAAACATTCTCATTAGCTTCTACTGGGAAACACAGATGCATTTCAATGAAAATGTGACTTCTTCAGTCACTGGTGATGCAATGCAATATGTGCCAACTCACCTGAATTACTGCCCCCTCAAAAAGGAAAAAAAACCTAGGATGTGATCTTGTAATTAGAATGTTGCATAATGTATATGCACAAGGGAGATAAATTAAGGTTCACAATCAACCTTAATTCTGGCATTCCCTAATTTTTTTGAGAACTTCACTTTGTAACATTAATGTTGTGTCCTGTAAATACATCCATTAATGTATTCCTAATTCATTAATTTATACCAGACATCTGCAGAGTGAGATCTTCAATTAGAATCCTCCTTTCCCTTTATAAGACATATTTTATAAATACAATAAACAAAACTATTATGTTTTCTCTTAAATTTTAGCCATAGTTGTGAAAATAGCAGTGTGGTCCATATAATACTCAATGGACAAATTTTTAACTGGCTGACATAGCAAAATACATTCTGATGTATCCTCAGCAGCGTAGTATGACATGCCATGAATGGATTTGCTGAACGTGAGCTAAAATGATGGTGCTGATACCTAATGAATATATTTGTCTTTGCTAGCTTTCTGGCTCTTTTTTTTTATAGCAGTTACAGCATTTGAAATTATCCAGGACAGAGCTTACTTGTTTGAATTATTAATAAGTAGCACAGCAATATCTTTTTTCTAAGATCTGAATTCAAAGCATGTAGTAAAATATAGTATCTTTACAAATATTTTATTTTGCCAGAATCAGGCTCAGAATCATAGTTGATCCCTGAAGTCAAGATGATTGAGGTGGGTAAATGCTGACCTCTTACCCGGGTTTCTTCTGTTTCCCATTGGAACCACTGCTAACACCACCAAAATTGTCAAGAGCCCTCTAGCAGTCTGCTTTGAATAGGATGATTAGATGCATTTAGCCAGCAAAGTCATGAGTAGCAATGAAAAAGGGAGAGACCAGTAAAATGGAGAGGATTCTATGTTAATTGGAGGCGGTGGGAGGGGAAAAATGAATTTTTTGCTTTTGTCTCAAGTCTTTAAAGTTTCTTAAACCCATATGTTGGAGGGTTGCCAGTTACTTTTAACTTAATCTTCTAAGACAGCAACAATACATTAGTATTCTTTCTGGATGGAATTCTCATAAGTACTCCCATCTTGAAATCAATGGTAGTCTTCCTATAGATGCTATTGGGAACAGTTAGGTTGGAATTTTCACAAGTGTTTAGTTCTGGTGCAAGTTCGCTTATTTGCTCTCCAGTATATAATCACATTACATATCAATATTGTTAGACACTTTTATACTATGTCTTGTCCTCATGTTTCTATCAAAATCTCATGCAAATACTTGTGATGTGTGGAAGAATTCCAGAAAGCTTTGGCAGTGGTGAGATTTAGTGGTAGTGAGAAATACCCTAGCGTAGATGCTTTCTCTGGATCATTGAAAACTACTGACTCTGCAAAATGGGGCTATGATCGTGAAATTTGATCCAGACAGGTAGACTCCTGCACCCATGAAAAGCCTCAGTGAAACATGGAGAGAATTGTAGAACTGAGGACCTAAGAATTTAATCTGGCAAGCCTAGGATTTCTGGCATTTTTCTTTTTGATCACTGGAAATACCCCAAGGACAGTAACTTTTTGTTTGTTATGGCTAAGTATGGAAATATTTTGAGTCAAACGTCAAAGTAATTACAAAAGCTACCTTCCTTTAAACCTCAAAAATTCACTTGGAGTTTTTGGTTGAGGCCAATTTCAATTTTACATGAACCTGGCCAACCATAAATACAGGTGTGGAGAATGAGATATGTCTTAGGTAGTCTGCGTCACTATCTCAAGCATGTTGCTGGACATGCAGCCATTTGGAATGTCTCAAATAGCACACGTTAACATTTCTGTTAATTTGCACATGGCATATACTGTTTATTACAATTTATTTTCTCTTGGATTCAGGACTTTGACAGCACATCTTTGGTAGCACACATTCAGGACTTTCATAGCACACATATTTCTAATCTGGAAACCTGCATTCAAAGAATGCATCATGTCCAAAACTGAACTTTAATAACTGCCCCACAGAAGTAAGAACAACCCTTTGCTGTTCCAGAATTTCAGTAGTAAGAGTATTAAGGTATTTGAAGGGGATATTTCTAATCAGTTTACTTTAAAGCATGCCCATTGTTGTGCAAGCATAGAGCTTGACTATAAACAGAAATTGCAGTGGTTTAATGGGCTGTGACATTACTCTAATTTAGTTAAAACAGTGCAACTTTATGTGTAGACCAAGCCACTTCAAGCTCTCTTTGTTTATAGCCAGCCTTTTTCCTCACCTGCACAATTTGATCTCCACTCTGTGGCAGTATTTGGAGACAGAACTCCTCAGTTCCTGTGCAGCGCCTCAAGCCATCCTTACACTCGGAGATCTGTTTTAGAAACTGAACACGAGCCTGCAGGAGTGTAGTGGGGATCTGTAGAGAGATACCCCTCTGAATTTTTTATATCAAGTGAGACAGTGAAGTCTGGGGATGCCCCAAATAATCACCCTGTTGATCCTTCCCCAGATCTTAATCCTAGCCCCATACATAGCAATAGGATCATCATGGAGAGGAGTTGGTTACAGGACTCTTAGGGGAGAAAATTATTTTGTAGACCTACCTTAATTCTAACGCTGGCTCAATTTCCAGCTACTTGCGATTTTTCCCAAGATCCGTGTACATCTTTCACAATATCAACCTGTATCTAGAATCCTCCAGTTCTCTTGCCTTCCCCCCAGCCATGGATGCTCTGAAACTGGAATGAAAAAGTAGAGCTACTCTGCTAGTGATCGATTGCTCTTACTATTTCACTTAGCCATAAGTTATACACTTTTTCAAACGTATAGAAATAAATCCAAGTCATCTGACATTAACATAACAATACATAATTGTAATAAAACAAACATCCTATCCTTAAATTATTACTGAAGCTTATATTTTCACTAAGCCAAAGCAAGACGGTGTGGCTCTATCTAGTGATTTTCAAAGGGAATGCGTTCCAAACCAGCCTTCCTGAGCCCTCACAGGAGTTCTGTTCTTGCATAATATTTGCTAAAAATGCTTGGATTGAATTTATTCAAGCTGCAACCTTAACTATTTTTCTCTAAAGAAAGGCAAGGGATTTATACTTGGGGGAGGGGGGAGATGTTGTCCATTCAGTTACAATATTTCTTTCTCCATTTAGATTTCATTCGTTTTCATTCACACAGCTCTAGAAGCTCTGAAGTCGATAATTGCAGTTCATTATTGTCAAAATGTTTCTGGTTTAGGCTTTTTATGTGCAAAACAGAAATATTACTTTATACTTCTGCCAATATTGCTGCTAGATGGGATTTTATCACAAAGATTTATTTGTTTTCTATTCAAACAGCTGGCTTCTTGCTATTAATAAGAGAAAGAATTAGCCTAAGCATTGTCTGATAAAATGCCCAGGATAAACATTAGGGCCATTGGTTATAAAGCTACCTAATGCACTCAATCAATAATGACACTTTCATTTAGAAAAGGGCCCAGGCATTTCAGGTCTAGTCAAATGTTAAGTCCTGGCTATATAGTGATATTAAATAATTCTCCTAATATGGTATGAAAGTAACTGTGAATCTCAGTCAAATTCTAATCACTAACTAAAGGGATGACAATTTTTAGATCTCTGGTCCTTAACCTTCAAGCCGGGACCTTTCTTGATTGGTGAGGGAAGATGGAGGGCTTCCTAAACCCAGGCCAGCAACAGGAAAGGAAGAAACACGATGTTATCATAAGTTTTTAATAATTCTGTAGTCATGTTCCCTCTGAGTCAGTAACATGCCTGGATGGAGGTAAAGCTTGATTCAAAGCTCTTGAGCTCAAACTCCTTTTGATTTCAGTTGCCTTGGACCGGGCCCATATAAAACAGATCCTGACTATTTGTGGTTGTTAGTGATCCATTTTCATAAGCATAGGATTGTTGTCCACAGAAGCCCTGGCCAATTTCCAGCTTATAGTACCTGCATTCAGCCATCTTAATGTCCCTCTGCAGTTTCAAGTAGATACAGTATTCTTTAGATTCTCTCAAACTGTGTTGTATACTGTTAAGCAACTCTTGAGTTTCACCCCAGAGATGGTCTGATCTGACTAGCGTAGTGCAGGCACTGTGGTATCCAGGCACTGATGACTGCAATTTAGCAGTGGGTGGCAATGATTCCTGAATGTAATTCACATAGCATTTTAAGCATATATTGTGCAGGCTACAGTGACGGCTCTCTGGGTATGCACAAACCAGCAGCGCCGGTACCCCAAGCAGGGGAGCAAGGGAACATCTAACGTCATACTCCCCTGCATGAGCTAGCAATGCAGAGCATGACAGAGCTACAGCACACCAGTGACAATATACTGGGGAGGAGACTTCTCCTGGCTTCACTCCATTGCTCAAGTGTTACACTTTTGACAACTTACAGATCTGCTTTTTCAGTAGAGATTGGTAGATGATCAGTAAGTGTGTGCCCATTGCTTCTCCATTTTCCACGCTACCCTCAGTGTCTGGTTAATACACACTAGATCGTACATCTGCCATGACTAAGGTTTTGTTCAGCGCCTGGCTTAGGGTAAATGGTACCTTTGTAATCTCAATAGCTGTATGTGTGTTCTGAGGGAAGCTCGAATCGCAGGCTTTTTACAGAGTGGCTTCTATGGATATATGCAAAAAGAACAGGAGTACTTGTGGCACCTTAGAGACTAACAAATTTATTAGAGCATAAGCTTTCGTGGGCTACTGCCCACTTCTTCGGATGCATATAGAGTGGAACATATATTGAGGGGATATATATACACACATACAGAGAGCATGAACAGGTGGGAGTTGTCTTACCAACTCTGAGAGGCCAATTAAATACGAGAAAAAATTTTTTTTGAAGTGATAATTAAGCTAGCCCAGTACAGACAGTTTGATAATAAGTGTGAGAATACTTACAAGGGGAGATAGATTCAGTGTTTGTAATGGCTCAGCCATTCCCAGTCCTTATTCAATCCTGAGTTGATTGTATCTAGTTATGGATATATGGTCTCTTTGGAACTCTAATTAACAGCCATAATCTTTCATGCCCAGCTATGAGAAACACAGACAATTGAAGCACCAGCAGTGGTTAGTGCCTTTAGTGAGGCATCAACAACCAGTTTAGCTGGCTTGTTTGGATCAAAGCAGTGCAAAATTACTGGCTAGCGCAGTGGGGATCTGATCTTTGATTTAGGCCCATTAATAACACTGCTGTAAATAATAACAAAGGGGAAAGGGTGAACTGTTGGAAACAAAGATAAAGCAAACCATAATAAAGAGGAAAAGATGGATAAGAGATGCAGATAAGTAAACGTTTCCCTTAACGCCCTCTGCTCCCTCATCTGATCTTTCCTTTCCATATCCAGTGCTAAAAGGAGGAGGCTGGTATTGCTGACTCTGCAATGTCAGTAGCAGTTGTAGAGACAGATGTAGCACAAGCTGTCAGCTGTCCCTAGTAACACTCTGTGTCAGCAACTCATAAGCACAGTACTCATCCCCTACCTAGGATGTTGCCTGACTTGGCCTGAAAGACATCTCTTTAACGGCTCTGAGTGAGCTCTGGAGCCAAGTAGTAGCATGTCTATAGTGGGACATTGAGGCTGCATTTACATGTTGGAGATTAGACTGGCAGAGCTATGTCGGTTTAGTTCTGCTGGCATAGCCCTATAGTGTAGACACAGCCTACACCAATGGAAGGGGTTTCTCCATTGGTGTAGGGACCCACCTCTCTGAATGAAATTAGCTACGTTGATGGAAGCATTCTTCCGTCAACTTAGCTGACTTTACATTGGGGGTAGGTCAGCATAGCTACCTCAACCTAACTTTTAAGAGTGGACCAAGCTGCAGGAAAGTTAGGTTAATCAACTACAGGTGTGAAGTCAATGCATGCACATTAAAGCATGTTAACTCCCCTCCCCCTACACGGATGCTTTGATTCAGGGGTAAAGTGGCCCTAATTCACTTAAGAGGAGGAGAATTTAGGGCTTGTCTACCTGGGGTGGGGGACGAGGGGTTTGACTTGCAGCTCTTTGATGTATGTTAACTAATGTGCAAAGACCAAGCCTCACCAATAAGGCGTGCATGGAACGATGGTGCCCTCCTTCAATTCGTTTCATTGTGTACACAAATGTGTGGCATTCTCAGAGGGTATCCCATGGTCCTCTGCTTTGCTATGAGCAGCATGCGTTCTGGGATCTCTCTCACTGCCCATTATGGAATGCATAGTAGAAGCCAGTGGAATTGTGGGACTTGGGATTTCTTTGGAATTATACCCCATGATTCCTCTCTTTCCATCTGGTGGTTTAACAGTGTTTTCGAATTGCTATCAGCCAGCATGGACCCAATGCTCTGCACCACTATGCTGGCAACCACAAATATGCAGAGGCTGGTTGGGATGTATTTTAGTTCTCAAAACTAGTGACTTGGGTTTTGGTTTTTGCTCGTCACACCACCGAGTGGATGATGTGGCAGCAGCAGTAGGTCCTCCAGCCGCAGCAGAGGAAGTGGGATGAAAATTAAACCAAGCAACTATAGGAGCTGTTCATGGAGCAGCTCCATGTGCATCATTGTTTCTGGGTTCAGGAAACCAGTATTGATTGGTGGGAGAGGGTTGTTCTGCAGACTAGGGATGACTAGCAGTAGCGAGAGAATTTCAGGATGGCGAAGGCAACCGTTGTTGAAATGTGCTAAAGCAGCCCTGGAGCTGTAGTGCCCCATCCCCATTGAGAAACAGGTCACCTCTACCATCTGGAAGCTGGCTACCCCCAAATGTTACCAGTCTGTAGCCAACCAAATTGACATAGGGAGATAGACTGTTGGGACCATTGTCATGCAGGTATGTTGTGCCATGCAGAAGGTACCGTTGAACTGGATTATGAATCTTGGGAATGCACAGGTGATTGACAGCTTTGCTCATAGGTGGCTCCCAAACTGTATTGAGGCAATTGATGGGACCTATGTGCCTATTATTTGCCCCTCCATCAGGGCTCAGAATTTATAAACAGAAGTGGTGTTTCTCAGTGGGTGCTCCAAGGCCTGGCTGACCACAAACATAAATGCTGGGTGGTCTGGAAGGGTCCGCGATGCTAGGATCTTTCACAACTTGGCTCTGTTGACTTGGATGAATAAAGGACAGTTTGCCCCAGGATCACTATGGACATGAATGGGGTGGAGATTGCTCTGGTTATCCTCAGAGACCCGTCTGCCTCCCTGGTTAATGAATCCTTTCACAGGCCGCTTGGACAGAAGGGAGGAACTGTTCAACTACTGCGTCATGGTTACAGAATGACAGTGGAGTGTGTGATTTGGCCGTCTGAAAGGAAGGTGGTGCTGTTTGCGGAATGGGCTGGAAGCTGCAGAAAAAAAACTTGCCTGAGATTATAGCTGCATGTTGTATTTTGCACAATATTTGTGAGACTAAGGGAGAAAACCTTGGCAATGGAGGGGAGGTTGAGTTGCAGCGATTTGGTCAGTGGGTTCAGGTGCCAGAGGTGCACCCCTAAAAACTAAAAACAGCCAGGGCAATTTTGGCAAGGATGCCAGTTTTCTTACTTTGAGCCAGAAGGCTGAAAGTCTGCAGCTGTACATCCAGGCGCTAGCCCGGGGAGCGTGTGTGTGTGTGTGCGTGCGTGTTTCTGGGTGGAGGGTTGGATTGTGAGCAGTGCAGTCTCTTTCGTGGGTTGTAGAAGTGGCATGTTGTGTCACTCATTTATCTTTAGTCTCTGCCCTGATATGTGACTTGTGCTAAATGTACAGATGTTCCATGTAAAAATGCATTGCTAGCTTTATGAATGAATTTTTAATGGTTTTTATTATTAAACAGTCTATTGTATAACAGCCAGAAATAATCCTTGCACTGAAATAAAGCTGTGCAGTGGAGGGCAGAACACAACAGTGAGGGGAGAGGGGCTCCAATTCACAGATGGGTATATGCTTCAACTCTGCCTCTTCTTGTTCTTGGGTCTTCTGATGTTGAGTGTTGGAACTCCAAGTTCTTCTTCGAGTGCTTGTTCGTGTCAATTCCAATCAGGTGTGTGTGCGCCGCGTGTACAGTAACTGGAAGATTTCCTCCCTAACAGCAACCGTAGGGTTGACCAGGGCACCCCCGGAGTCGTGCCTTCATGGGGCGTTCAGTATAGAGTCCTGCTGATCCTGCACCCCCTCAGTTCCTTCTTACCACCAGTGATGGTAGCAGGAACTGCCCTTTCTCTTCTTTTGCTTCGGCAAGTGGATTAGCAGAACTCTATATGCTGTCCATAATTAGTTTCCACCAGTTAATATAGTTAGTTTAGTAGTTTTCCTTATAAGCTTTAGTTATAGGGGGTTCTGCTCCCCCTGTTTCCTTCCCGATTTGTTACCAGGGAATGCTGTGATCCCCGGGCTTTAAGACTTGCCAAATCTGCGCTAAGTACATGCTGAAAAGTGACCCCCACACCTCCTGCTTAAGCTGCCTTAGTGAGGGTCACCAGAAAGATGGCTGCAAGATCTGTTGGGGGTTCCCACCGAGAACCATCAAGCAGAGGAGACAGCATCTCAAAATCCTCCTTATGGAGGCAGCTCTCCGACCTCAGTCGGACCCATGTCGTCTTCAGTGCGGAGCGCTCCGGAGCCATCTTCAAAGGACCCGATGCTGAAGAAAGATGCCGGCAGGGAAGCTAGGCACTGTCATGGAGCCTCTCGGGGTCTTTTGAACCTTGGGCACTGGTCCCAATCGCTGGTGCAGAAGAAAGAGGTCAGAGAGAGGTTGATCTCTCTCAGCAAAACCCAGGGACCAGCCACCAGTGGCACTTCAGTTGGGCCATGGCTCGAGGACTCAAAGTGGGGCCACATTGACTCCTGCCCAAGAAAGGCAGTTGAGTCTGGGCCCATCTCGCTCACCGCACCCATTGGAGTATCTACCGCTCTCGTCCACCCTGAGGCTTTTGAGGTGGCACAGGACCTCTTGAGGCTCACGGCGCCATTCTTGCCACCAAGACAGGAGAGCGTCCTGGCACCGCAGGTCTCATCTCGACCCCCCGTGATCTCTAAGTGAAAGCCGGCGATGATGGCACATGATCCCCATTGCCTTGGCTAGCTCTGCCATCCAGAGAGCGTAGTCGGTTCCCTGAGTCTCGACGGTCTACCTTCAGAGGAGCAGCACCACCCTGATCCTCCTACTCGGAGTTGGGGTCGGACTCGTACTGCTCCGACTATAGCAGGAGCAGAAGATTCTCCTCACGGCACCATAGGCGGTCCCACCCGATGCAGTGGGCCCCTCAGTGGCAAAATCCACAGCAGTGGCCTTTTTGGACTCCGTTGGCCTTCCATCAAGCCCAGGGTCAGAGCCAGGGATCCCGCTCGGGTGCAGCATCAGCGGCCTTCGCGATGTTTGTCCCGCCATGGTTGGCACCAGAGCCAGCGCCTCAGGTGTTAACGCTGGCACCTGTGGCACCGTTCTCACACCAGCACCGACTGCGGCACTGCATCCGACCGCTTCAGCACCAGAGGTATCAGGCATTCCTATTGCAGCCTCGGCACAAGATATACCCTCGGCACTGGCACCGATACTGCCTCTGTCATTGGCGCCAGCTGCCATGGTGCACACAGGAGCCCCGGTGCTCATGCTGCACCAGATGCTGGCACCGGTATGGGGTCCGACGCCGGCACCAACACCCATGCCTTTTGCGGGACCTGTGGGACCAGGCCAGCCCTCTGTTTTTCCCTCTGGGCCAAGAGATCCCTCAGGTGGGGACAGTAGGGAACAACCACCTACCCCGGTGGTCTCCTCTTCCTCCTCACCAGATGAGGCCCTAGCAGGCACATCAGTAGCCCCAGCTGTGGGGGACTCCAGAGTGTCACAGCAGCTGCTGCGCATGGGTTACCCAGAGTCTGGGCATTAAGGCAGAGGAAGCTGTGCATGATGCGGACCCTATGGTGGACATCCTGGCTCTCTCCAGCCCTGCCCGTATCGCCTTACCGCTAATAAAAACAATAACGGACATGAACAAGACCCTTTGGCAGACCCTGGCCTCGCTGCCTCCTACAGCCAAGCACAATGAGTGCCAGTACTTTGTGCCCTCAAGGGCTATGAACATCTCTATTCCCACCCCCAGCCTGATTCCCTGGTGGTGGATGCCGCTTACCAGTGGGAGACACAACGATTTCAAGGCCCTCTGCCCAAGAATAGGGATGCCAAAAAATTAGACCTTTTCGGGTGAAAGGTTTACTCCACAGGGGAACTGCAACTCTGTATATCCAATCAACAGGCCATCGTGAGCATATACTCCTACAATGTTCCGCATGGTCTCTCTGGCCTCCATCATTCCCTCATTGGATACAGCAGACTGGTATGCCGCCCTTGACTTGAAGGACGTGTACTTTCATAACACGATCGCCCAAATGCACAGGAAGTACCTCAGGTTTGTGGTGAAGAATGCGCACTACCAATTTACAGTCCTCCCGTTTGGTCCGCTGGGCTTCCAGGTGCACCAGGAAACTGTTTTCACTGCCCTGAGCTGGGCCTGTAGGGGAATGGCCTCTGGGATCTCTGCTGCCGGGGTACAGAAGGTAGCTGGTGCTCCCAGTACTCTGTGTTGTCCAGGGGCTGCAGAACATGGCTGGGCCCTGGTTTTGGGCACCGGATTGTGGGCCTGCTAACAGCATGTGGTACAGCAGAGCATTCTGGCCTGTGCCTTGGTAATGCTGTCTCTGGCCACTCCAACACCGTCTCTGGATAGCTCCATTTCTTTTTCCTCCTCTGACCTCAAGTTCACCCTCTCCATTGTTTTCAGGGTTTGGAAGAATCTGCAGTGAGGTCTGCAAACATTTCATCCTGTTTTCCATTTCTTCTCTCTCAAAGTAGGCAGCTGCTCAGCTGTCGATAAAAGACCTTGTCCTTGTGGGTCTGGCCACTGCAGGTGCTGTGGCTGCGGGAGTAGGAACAAAAATCAACCACGGAAAGGCTGGGCCATCATTTTGTTAAATATATTTCTGATTTTTTTCTCCCTTCTCTGAGATTCTTCCCAGAGCTGTTTGATCTTTATCCATCAGCATCCCTGTTGTGACCCCTCATGGGCAGCTGCTTAGTAGTGTTCACAAACAGATCTTTATTCCAGTGGCTGGCCAAAAGAGCAGCCTGCACAAATGCTTCTCCCTAAACGTCGATGAGAGCCAGGGTCTGGGCACAGCTGCAGGTGTGTTTAAGGCTTCTGAAATAATATTGCAGCAATGCTGCTATATTTGAACTCAGGTGCAACCGGCCAAAGTCTGGCTCCTTGCCAATTTTTAAACCCAGGGAGGGGACATCCAGTCAATTTGACCCCAGAGCGTTATAGGGCATACAGGTAACCTCAAGTCAGTAATGGACAGCCGCAAAGCAGTGTGGGATGGCAGTTGGAAGACTGGCAAAGCAGTGTGCTGCAACATTTCATTCACATGAACCATAGGCCAAACTAACTTAATTTATATCAAACTTAATACAGAGTGGGCCCCTCATAAGACACCGCCAAGAAGGAGACAATGTCTGTGGTCCACGTGACTGTGGTTAGAGCACTCATGCAGGAGGTGGGCGACCTGGGTTCAAATCCCCATACTGCCTGATTCACAGCAGGGACACGAAACCAGGTCTCCCTCTTCTCAGATGAGTGCCCTAACCACTGGGCTAGAGGAGGGCATGCTGGGGTGTGTGTCTCAATCTCTCCTGGTCCACTTTGTACAAAGTACTTGACTGGTCCCTGGGTCAAAAGACAGGTGGGAGACCTGGTTTCTAGTCCTTGCTGTGAATCAGCCAGAATGGAGACTTGAACCCAGATCCCTCATTCTGGGTGAGACTAAGCTATAGGGGCACAGGTATCACCAGCTCCTTCTTCTTGGCTGTGTCTTATGCAGCAGGTGTTTTCTTAGGCAGCCTCTAAGCCCACCTACTGGATAGGGCAAGATAGGTAGGGAAACACCTAAGGCATGTCCACGCTGCAGCTGGGCATATGTCTCCTAGCCTGGGTAAACTGACATGTCCTAGCATCGCTTGAGCTAGTGTGCTGATAACAGCATGTGGATATTGCAGCATGTGTTACTCACCCACGCACAAGCCTGACCGACCCCCTGGCTCCCAGCTGCAGCATAGACATGTATCTGGTTTGTAAAATCCACTGGGGCTGAGTTGTGCGTCAAGCGCTGAGCTGCTCAGCAGTGTCGAGACTAAAGTTGCTGTTTGTGCCCTACTGGCAGAAACATAAGCACCTGGGGGACTTTGTGATGGAAACTTAGGAGTGTGGGGAATTTAGGCATCTACAGGGTTAGGCAGCTGAGAGGTGGCTTTGTGAATGCCAGTGGCACCTAATGTTGGAGTTAGGTGCCTTAGGTCCCCTTGTGAATCAAGATCATGCTTGGCTTTGTACTTAAACTTTTCCGGGGTTGACTTTGGAGTGTAATGTCTTTCTTTTCTCATATCATATTTTGTTCTGTCTCCGTTTATCTTTGTCAGTTATCCCTCAGTAAAGATCATTCTGAGACATGTTTTGATCTGTATATCAATAAAAAAACAAAAAATAAAATGTGCAACACACAAGCTGTGTTTATATTCTGTCAAAAAATTACCAATTTGCATTCACATGGAACCATTTTATCTGAACCAGATCTGCAAAATGTTCAGGATTGATTGGTAGGGTACGATTTATCCTTCTCGATTCCTTTATCAAAGAAACCAGTACATCTTTAGATTTCACCAGTAAGCTATCTCAAAAGAGCCTCCTGGGGAAAAACTGATGGAATATGAGATACTCTAAAGGAAAAAATATGAAATGTAAGATGCTTTAAAGAGGTGGTTTACTCAGTGGCTCTCGAACGGGGGATTCTAAATACCTTATTATAGAAAGAGATTGGTAGGAAAATGCTGAAGTGTTAAACATTTGCAAACCTATGAGTGCTAGATGTGGCAAAGAACAATTAGCAACAAGTGCTAATTTCAGTCCCCCTGTGGTTATATTTTACATCAGTGGGATTTACCTTTTATTTGGAAGTGCACTGTTAACAGTGCACCCTAGTTCCATCTAACTCCCCAAATACACCTACAACTTCCTACTGAGGATTTTGGAAGTCTAGTCCATCAGAGGTTTTTATGGTGCTGAAAAACATAATTGTAATGAATGCTGGATTGCAGGACAAGGCTTGCATGAAAATTTCCCTCTTTGGTTGCTGGGTTTCAATATTTGAAACTGACAAAACGTGTAGGTTTGCGTGAACTGAAGATCAAGCTGAAACTCAGCAAAACCCTAACATTCAAAGTGAAATTCAGGAGGCAAGGAAAAGTGTGAACTGAACCTACCGAAAAGATTAGTGGAAGCTGTATGCAACCCAGACCTGGTTGCATACAGGTCTGCACATCACATCCAACACATATGGCAGGTAATACTCTTCCAATGTCAGGTCTCTATCCTGCAATTAAATATACAAGAGTATACCCGGATACCCACTGAAATCAGTGTGGTCCTACACAGCACAATGGTCCACCCCATGGATCTGATTTGCAGCATCAGGACCACAGTGATCAACAAAGTGGTTCACTGCCATTACGTTCCTTATCATTGAGGTTACTAGTTCTTAAATAGCATGAGCTTTGGTCTGTCCCATATGGCACCCCCCTTAATAATCAATGTGTGTGTGGAAGTATCTGACTTGAGATGTACATTCAGCATTCACTTCTAATAAATTATTAACTGTCTTAGGGGATTGGGAAGTAGGATGACCAGATGTCCCAATTTTATAGGGACAGTCCCAATATTTGGGGCTTTTCTTTATATGGACTCCTATTACCCCCCACCCCATCCCAATTTTTCACACTTGCTATCTGGTCAACTTATTGGGAAGCCACTTTTATGTTAATGTCTGATTAAAATCAACCATGGGAGGGAGGCAAAGAATGGCTACAAATTGTCAGAGAACAGAGACAACAATGAAGTTGATTCCTGTGGTTGCCGCTTTGTGCAATAATTAGTGACTTCTGTAGAATGATGAAAATGTAAACAGCTACTTAACTATTTTTTAATAAGTAAGGGGGAGGGAAGATTTCCTAGTTGAAAACTCCCATTCCTTTCTAAATGTAGTACCAATTTGCACTCTGCAAATATTGATCTGCAGCATCCATTTGTTTGTTGTCACTTTAATCTAAATTAGTGCACAAAGGGTATTGGACCGTTATTACTATAGAATACGGTAGTACTTTATTAAAGGACTGTATATATTTTAATTCAGTATGATACTCTTTCATGACAACATTTTATGTCTTCCTCAAAAAATGAGAAGAATCACAGAAGGAGCCTTGTCTTGTTCTACTTCTCAGTATTTATATTCCATATATTCTAAAGTTCCTTAAAATAGCCAGGAAAAAAAGACCCACAACTTTAGCTTGCATAAATGTAAAGCTGCTAACGCATAGACCTAACTTATTCTTTCAATTTTAATGTATGTTTTATGCAAATATTTGCTTTGCTATTTAATTAAAACATGAGTGGTTACTCTAGCAATTGCTAGAAGCACTTTATTAAAGGCACGCACTCTTGACAATATTTAGTACTTGTTTGGTAACTGACCTTTATTATATCAAGTTTCAGAGTAGCAGCCATGTTAGTCTGTATCCGCAAAAAGAACAGGAGTACTTGTGGCACCTTAGAGACTAAGAAATTTTTTAGAGCATAAGCTTTCGTGGGCTACAGCCCACTTCTTCAGATGCATATAGAATGGAACATATATTGAGGAGATATATATATATATACACACATACAGAGAGCATGAACAGGTGGGAGTTGTCTTATCAACTCTGAGAGGCCAATTAAGTAAGAGGAAAAAAAACTTTAGAAGTGATAATCAAGATAGCCCAGTACAGACAGTTTGATAAGAAGTGTGAGAATACTTACAAGGGGAGATAGATTCAATGTTTGTAATGGCTCAGCCATTCCCAGTCCTTATTCAATCCTAAATTGATTGTATCTAGTTTGCACATCAATTCCAGCTCAGCAGTCTCTCGTTGGAGTCTGTTTTTGAAGTTTTTCTGTTGTAAAATAGCCACCTGCAGGTCTGTCATTGAATGACCAGACAGGTTAAAGTGTTCTCCCACTAGTTTTTGAGTATTACGATTCCTGATGTCAGATTTGTGTCCATTAATTCTTTTGCGTAGAGACTGTTCTGACCCAGGAACCTATCCTTGTAACAAAGCCCAATGCCAACTCTGTCCACATATCTATTCAAGTGACATCATCATAGGACCTAATCACATCAGCCATACCATCAGGGGCTCGTTCACCTGCACATCTACCAATGTGATATATGCCATCATGTGCCAGCAATGCCCCTCTGCCATGTACATTGGCCAAACCGGACAGTCTCTACGCAAAAGAATTAATGGACACAAATCTGACATCAGGAATCATGGGCTTCTGCCCCCTGCCGCTCCAGCTGGAGCTCAGGATGCCCCTGTGACTCCAGCCCCAGATGGAGTTTCTGCCCCCCCACAGTGGCTTCCGCTCCTGCCGCGGCTGGGGGCTTCCGCTCCTGCCGGCTGCTTCCACCACTTGCCACTCCAGCTGAGGCTTGGGGCAGCCCAGGCTTGGAGCTTCAGCCAGCACTCGGCGTGCCGAGGCTTAGCTTTGAAGGCAGCACAGAAGTGAGAGTGGCAATCTTAGGACCCTCCCTACAACAACTTTGCAACCCGCCCACAATCCCATTCTGGGGGGGACCCCCCACAGTTACAATGCCGTGAAATGTCAGATGCAAACATCTTGAAATCATAAAATTGACCAATTTTAAAACCCCCTGGCAGTGAAATTGACCAAAATGGACAGTAAATTTGGTAGGGCCCTAATCATGAACATGTGACTGTCAATAGCTTCGGCATCCTCCTGTCTTTGGTTTGTGTCTTTTGCATCTCTTTATTTATTTTTTTTATATAACTGCTGCATCCCATCTTTCTAGAAGCTGATATTTTCCCTCTGTTTTAACTGTCCATGCTGCTTTGTTGGATTAGTTAATAATTACTAGTCTAATAAAATAAATGCACATTTTAAAACAATATATTTCCTGATTATACACTTGTAATTGACAGCTAAATGTATATGGAGCTATGATTTATGGGGAAAAATACCTGATCTCACTTACCTAAATTTTATCTTTGAAATATTATCAGTAGCTGATTATTGTTTTGTGATGAATCATTAAGGTTGACTTGGGTCACAAGGAAGGGGGTCATGTATGAATGTGGAGCTCCCCCCATTTTAGAGATGAGCAGCTCCTAAGTTGTATGTAGCTCCTAAAAAGTAAGTCTGCAGTTCCTAAATTGTACGTAGAGGCACCTGTCAGCTTTCTAGAATGCCCGAATAAAGTTAATTTTCAGAGCTGAGAGGGTAGCATCTGGACTGAAGTAATTAGCATTAAAAATATATCCAAAGTGTGTGTTAGAGAACTCTATGGGATGGTTTACAATGTGCTGCTCTAACTTACCTATGGTGCCTGGCATTCTAGGCACCTTCACGGAAGCTGTTAAACATCTAACACCAACTTGGTAATGTGTGCTCTGTTTGCTAAAGAGGTGACTGCTGGATTTTTTCCCACCTCCATTGTCGCTTTGACAGGGCTCCAGGAGGAGTTCTGGTTCATTCATTTGTATTTCTGGTTATTATTTTTTCCACCTACTGTGTATTACTGTACATTTGTCAACATTACATTTTAATTGCTGTACGTCAGGCCATTTACAGAGCAATTCCAAATCCTTATGAATTTTATTTGCAGCTGTCTCCACGTTCAGCTCTTTGCTCGCTCCCCACACGTTCCATGGAGGTCATTTATATAGAATAAAACAGCAAGAGCCTTAATACGTGACCCAAGACCTATGTTAATACTTCCCTTGGATGGAAGGCTCACTCACTATCATGCTGGTTTCCATTTTGCGACCCGTTACTTTATCCAGCCCTTTTAACGGGGGTGCCTACAACTTAGGGTGATGCAGATATTTGGCATAAAGCTAAACTTTGACAAATCCAAAATATGTCATCACATGGCGCAAACTGTTCTTTATCAGTCTTGTTCGTATTAGCATTGATATAATGTCTTCTCACTGTTTTTTCTTAAACTTGTTTCCCAGTTTATTAAACTGAGCTGAAAGAAACCTGGTTTACGCCACAATAGTGCTAAATCTACACTATACTTGATTTGGGAATTGCGCCATTACTTTAGATATACTTGTACTATCTCTTATCTGAGCAAGCGCGCGCACACACACACACACACACACACACACACACACACACAAAAATGTAATGTAGTCACGGTAGCAGGGGCAGTAGCAACACAGGCTAGTTACTCTGAGAACAATCCTCCCTGACAGAACAAGAAGCAATGGTCTCAAGTTGCAGTGGGGGAGGTCTAGGTTGGAAACACTATTTCACTAGGAGGGTGATGAAGCACTGGAATGGGTTACCTAGGGAGGTGGTGGTGGAATCTCCATCCTTAGAGGTTTTTAAGGCACAGCTTGACAAAGCCCTGGCTGGGATGATTTAGTTGGGGTTGATCCTGCTTTGAGCAGGGGGTTGGACTAGATGACTTCCTGAGGTCTCTTCCAACCCTAATCTTCTATGAACCCTGTGGATACGTTCTTGGGGTGACTAGCTAGTGTGTATGCTTTTTGCACTGGTATGATTGTCATTTATAACAACACTTTTAGTTAATCCAGTGGCACACTGCATGTATACCAGCCCATAGAAAGAGCTGGTCAAAAATCATTCTGATAGAAAAAATGCCCTTTTCACAAAACTAAAGTTTTCTCAGTGGAAGCTTCAGTTTTCTTTCTCTCTCTCTCTCTCGATATCTATATCTATCTATTAAAAAATTTCCCGTTGAGGAAAATAGAAATGAGGACTGCTGGCCACCTGGAAGTCCTGAGAACTCCAGCAGAAGCCAAGGCTCTCGCGGCTTCCAAACCTCCTGCTGCAGAGTTGGGAGAATGGAAGTCCTTGGATGGGCTCCTAGGAGGGTTGGGTTCAATGATGGCATAGAGAACTCTCTAGTAATTCTCCAGGTGTAGCATTTCATAATGAGGGAAATAACCTTGGATTAGTCACACATTTTAGAGGTAGAATATTGGTGTCCCAATACCTCCGTTGTTCTGCCTGCGGATTGTTTCCCCCGAGCTTTTATGCAGGATCAGGTAAATGAAAGCTGAAATTCTAGCCCTCTCCATGTTGCATTTCTTCTATTCTCGATACTACTGCACTTTCTCCCTCCTCCTCCTCACACTTAGTTCCAACCAGGGATTTCTGGAAGTAGAATGCAGCAGGCACCATGATTCTGTTGTGGGAGAGAGGGTGGCAAAGGGGAAAGGAAAGACTGATGGGCTTTCTCCATCTCTTAACACTTAACCGTTTGTCCCTCTTCATTCCCCTTTGTGTCTTCCTATATTTCTTACCAACATAAACCTTTCCAGGGACCAACTGCCTGTAGTGAGCACCTCTCCTCACGTCCTTCTCCCACTGGGAGATTCCTCTGGGTCCGCTTCTGTTCTCAAGCTTCCTTGGGCGGGGTCTTAGTCAGAAGCCCCACTGACTGTTCCCACTGCCCCAAAGATCCAGCTCTCCTGGCTTTGGGAACCTTTGTGGGGGAGAGATAGCTCAGTGGTTTGAGCATTGGCCTGCTAAACCTAGGGTTATGAGTTCAATCCTTCAGGGGGATTTAGTTGGTGTTGGTCCTGCTTTGAGCAGGGGGTTGGACTAGATAACCTCCTAAGGTCTTTTCCAACCCTAATAATCTCTGATTCTAAGACTGAACCAGTTCTCTTGGAACCACAGAAAGGAGCTGGTTCTTATGACCAGGGAAATGGGGGATTCTCAAGCTGTTTCTCTTGAACCTAACCCTATTCATCTGCTGTCCTTGCAGGTCACTTGAAAAAAAAAATCCAGCAAATACAGCTCCCACTCAACAGTTTAAAGTCCCACTTCTAAGTGGGCCCATGAAATACCTGGAACCTGCTAAGCTATGAAGGTTTTCCTTCTTGAAAATGTGGATCTGATACACTATGTGCAGGCCACTCATGAACTCTGCTGTATAGGGTCCTTGCAGAGCTGACGGCTCCCTGAAGTGGAGTGAGATGAGGGTAACAGTGTGTGCCAGATTGCGTGAGGCAACAGAATGAGATAAGAAAGAGAACAGAGACAATTAATCTTTCTTGGGCTGTCTTTTCTGTACGTGAAACTGATTTGTGCTCCATATTTTTAAAATTGAGAAATGAAGAAAATGATTATTTTGAGGTTCCCCCTAGTTACAGTAATTTTTTTCATGCCCATGGAGTATGGAGTATATTTTAGTCTGTGGATGAAGAAACAGAGGGAGACTGCCAGGTGCAGATCCGCAGTTTAGTACGTTACAAATTTTGTTTAGAGATATAGGAATTGCCAGACTGGCTCAGAGCCAAGATCCATCTAATCCAGTATTCTGTCTCTGACCGTGGCCACTACCAGATGGTTCAGAGGAAGCCCACATGTATGCAGCTGTGGGATAATCAGCAACTCATGAATGTTTCATCCTAATCTCTACTAGTTACATATTGCTTTAAACCCGAAAACCTGAGCTTTTTATCCCCTCCAAAACTGTTTGCATTAACTATTCTAACTTGAATACTCTTGGCCATGTCAATGTCCAATTTCTCATAGAACGGTTCAAAGATGCCGCATCTGGTGGCAATAAATTTCACCGTTTGTGCATTGGGTGAAAGAGTGTTTTCCTTTTACTGCTTCTGCATTTACAGCCTTACTGTTTCGTTGTATGTATTGAGCCCCAGAGCCGAATACATATAAGTAACTGATCATAATATCCTAGCCTTTTCTTGGACAGTTTGATTCCTTATTCAGGAAGCAGAATTGAGCAACAAACAATGACAAAAACAGGCACTATTGCCCAGGACCAGAATAGGTGATAGAAATAGGCAAATGATTCCAAAATAGTCCAGTTAATATTGTCTCACTTAAGGCTAAAATGTGACATTTTCATTAAGCACAGCTCTGCACAACTATAGGAGCGGCACAAGGAGATTGGGTGATGTGTTTACACTCTACCCAAATTTTCTTTACTGCTTCTCCTTGCCCTGGTGGGGGAGAAAAAGGACAGGGTCACAATTTACACCTCACTGACTGAAGTCAATCATAGAATATCAGGGTTGGAAGGGACTTTAGGAGGTCATCTAGTCCAACCCCCTGCTCAAAGCAGGACCAATCCCCAGAGATCTCTAAATGGCCCCCTCAAGGATTGAACTCACAACCCTGGGTTTAGTAGGCTAATGCTCAAACCCTGAGCTATCCCTTCCCCTCTGAGACTAATCATGCTTAAAGAACTTTAAGAACCCTGTTGAATTAGGGTCCTTATAGCTGAAGGTCAGTATATTTTTGGTCTGTGCTTTTTCCTTCTCTCATTTTGTGAAGAAGCAAAATAAACAGTAAACGTGACTTACAAGTGTTATCTGCACATAGATTATCCGGTTCCTAAGACTGTTTGAGCTCCGTACCCAATATGTTCAGTTTCTTGTTTAATTTTCCCATCGTAATGTGTTTCCTACTACACTTCTGCAAGTCTTGTCCTTCTCAAGTACTAGGTCTTCTAACAATCTTCCTCTTCAAGCTTTTCAAAGAAATCGAGGGGACTTGATAGGTCACCTTTAGAGTGTAAATACCTTCAGAAGGAGAAAATGCCCTAATCAAAGAGCTCTTTAATCTAGTGAGAAAAGGCATAACAAGAACCAATGCTAAAGCTGGACAAATTCAAATTTGAAATAGGCACACATTTTTAAGACTGTAAGCAATTAACATTGGTACAAATGACCGGGGGAAGTGGTGGATTCTCCATCTCAACATAGGGATAGTTGAAATCCCCCATTATTATTGACTTTATTTTAATAGCCTCTCTAATCTGCCTGAGCATTTCACCGTCACTTTTGCTTTCTTGTAACTCCCTTTGAGTTTTTTCAGCAGTGGTGGGAGCTGGAAGAGTTGGGGTGGTCAAGAGGCAGTTTGTTCTTTAGAGAAGTATTGGCACATTCAGTGAGTACACGAGGGAGTAAGATTTTCTTTGGTTCATTTATTTTGATGGTGGAAGGGGAAGTTAAAATAAATCAGGTTCCAGATATTGTCTCATTATTAGACTGTTATGCTATATCCTCTTACTGTTTATGGCCTTGATTCAGCAAAACACGAAAGTCTGCGATTAAACCTTTCCCTATTCAGCAGAACATTTAAGTACATGCTTTGTGTTAAGCACCTGCTTATGTCCCGTTCAGATCAATGAGATTTAAGCAGGTGCTTAATGCTAAGTATGGACTTGAGTATTTTTACTGTATTAGGGCCAATAGGAGGCTTGAGTGGCTGATTGTCCATTCACTGAAGTCAATGGCAGCACGTTCATTGGCTTTAATGAGTAATGGTTGAACCCTTAGATCCTGATTTGTAAAGGTATTGAGGAGTTGCTGCCCTCAGCACTGAAATGTCCAACTGATTTAGGAGCCTTAGTCTCATTTTCAAAAATGATGTAGGCAATTAGGATTTTGGCTCCTAAACCAGTTATGCATTGCAATGCCGAGGGCAGCAACTCCTAAATATCTTTACAAACTTGGGCCTTAATGTTTTGAAGACTTACTATACCTGCTATTATGTCTGTGAACCAAATACAATTTACTTAAAATCAGCCTTTATGAACGCTTGCTATTAGCGCTCTCACAGCATTTATACCCTGGGAGCTGATCGCTTGATGAGCTATTCATAGTGAGTGATTTACAAGATCTGACACTTTTTGGTCCTTTGATTAATATGTGAATTATTTCTGAACATAATTTTTATAAGTGTATATGTTAGGTCACATCCTCAGCTGCTGTAAATCAGGGTAGTTCTGCTAAAGTTAAAAGATCTATATTGATTTTACACCAGCTGAGGTTCCGGCCTATTATCCACAATTGTTTGACTGTATTCAGTATTAGTTTTTCAATCTCTACAATCGGAGTCTCTAAAATGTAGACGTTTAAAGCCTCACTAGACAAAACACTGTTCCTTTAATTATGTGAAATTTAGGAAGGTGTTCCACTTTTCCCTGTGTAAATATGGCACAAAAAGAAGGCTATTTTAAAATTAAAATTGGGATCATTTCCACTGTAGCATCTGCTTTCTCAAGTTTTGATGAAATGACAGGGAAATTGAAATGAGCCAGATGCGAAGGCTGAGAGGCTGAGTCAGAAAGAGAACAATGCCGCTTTAGACTGTAAATGACATGGGATAATTCAGACCTGTTTCTATCCATCAAAATAGAATGGCTTAAAATTACCCAACCCTGCCCTTTAGCATAGCACAATAGCACACTAATGAAGACATTCCTCAGCACAGGAATATCGTTGATATGATTTAGAAGCACAATAGAGATTTAGCAAATGCAACAAGTTATTAAAAGAAAATAATTGAGCAACTTGCAGTGAATGTAGTTTGAATTGAAAACTATATGAATTGGCTCTCTGTATATGCTCTCTGAATACCCTAGTCAATGAAGCAACATTCTAGGGATTGATAATGGCACATAAGCATGTTAGAGGGAAAATATTCAAAAGGACCAAACTTGAATATTGCACATTTATTTTTTATGATCAAACACGCAGCCCATTTTTAGTGACTATGTAATAATGCTGGGATAGGTCAGGATTATGGCTTATCCTCTTTACTGGGAGAGGGGCCAAGGAACCTTCCTCCTGTGTCCTCTGTGAATGTGCTAGGGAGAGCATAGAATCATAGAATATCAGGGTTGGAAGGGACCCCAGGAGGTCATCTAGTCCAACCCCCTGCTCAAAGCAGGACCAATTCCCACACAGATTTTTACCCCAGTTCCCTAAATGGCCCCCTCAAGGATTGAACGCACTCTGGGTTTAGCAGGCCAATGCTCAAACCACTGAGCTATCATACACTGCAGTTAGCTGGCACCTGCAGAAGGGGACTAGCTTTGACATGAATGGATGTAGAGCTCGTTGAAAATGTTTTGACAAAACATTTGTTGTTGGAAAATACTGATTCACTGAAATCAATATTGTTTACAGGGAAGGGTCGATATTTGATGAATTTCCTGTTTTCAAAAAGATTTTGAAAAGCAGTTCTAAAATTATTGAAATGTCCCATTTTGACATTTTCAAAACAATTTTTTTTTCTGGTTTTGGGTTCACAGTGACTTTGTTTTGTACTCTAATTTATCATTTTTAACAAAGTAAAAGGGTCTTGACTATTATGCTGGCATCACCCTTCCAATTCTGGAACAGGAGCACATAACATCCCCTTCTGTTCATATATCCCAGGCTGTTAATAGTGACCACAGAGTGTTACCACTGACCCTCTCCCTGAAGGGCCTCATTCAACAACTGTTGACATTAATAGGAATTGGATCAGTCTCTACGGACTTGTCTACACTTAAAACACTACAGCAGCACAGCTACATCATTGTAATGCTTCAGTGTAGACACTATCTATGCCGATTGGAGAGATTCTCCCATTAACTATGCAATTAACTATGCCAAGAGGCAGTAGCTAGGTCAACGGAAGAATTCTTCCCATGACCTAGCGTTGTCTACATGGGAACTTAGGCGGCTTAACTATGCCATTCAAGGGTGTGGACTTTTCACTCCCCTGAGTGATATAGTTATGCCAACCTAATTTTCTAGTGTAGACTAGGCCTAAGCCACCAGGCTAAGAAAAGGATTCCCCTTACAATTATTTTTAGATCCCTAGTACCAATCCATTTAATTAAAAAGATGGCAGCATTTGGACTAGTCTATTCAGTAATGCATTTCCTGGTTTTATATTGGGCTCTGTGAAAAACAGAAGATGGCAATAAGATGTCTTCCCTTGCTGTATATGTGCAGTTTAGATCTGGTAAGTACTGTCTGTGTGTTAGAAATTATTTATAAACCACCCCACACAGACTCTGAACATTGTGTGCCTAGCTATAGGTTAAATAAATGAAAGCTCATATAGAATTCTTTTCACATCAGAATTTATATTTAGAGCTGACCCGGTAATGGTTTTCCTGTCCTGCAAGAATGTCAAGGTTTTAAAAGTTTGTTCCTACCCCAAATCAGGACAAACATTAGAAATCTGGAAATTTGTGAACCAAAAAAAAAAAAATTCAACTCACATGAACTGAAACATTTCAAAAATGTTCATTTCCATCTCAACCGTTGTTGATAAGTTGTATAGTCAGTTGCTTAACCACAGTTTGGTTCATTATGAAATACACTCAGGAGATCCAATAACCAATGTCAGCACATACATGCTGATGATAACATTAGAACAGGAAAAGGTTCTACATGACACCAGTTTCTGGGAAGCGGTCTCATGGAGTGATGTTACATTCAACGTATGCAGGTGTGCTCCCAAAATCGCACCCCAAAACCCATCTTTTTTTATACTCAACCTGTTTACAAGTCAAAGTACTAAGTATGCCATCTGAAATTAGATTTAACCAATGAGTTGTCTACCTTGTTTTTATGGTTCCATGATGTATCCCTTATCTCTTTGTTTTACTCTAGTAAAAGCCTAGCAAGCGCCTCATGTCCTTTGGAGCCTGAATGAATGTCTTCAGAACAATCATATGTCATGTCCTCTTCCTTTGGGACATTCCAGTACAGGCCTGTCAGTCTAACTCCCTTCTCTTGCTATGGTAAAGCATTCATCCGCCCAGCTTCCCTATTCACTCAGCCAAATCTTACTTCAATGAATTCAAGGGGTTGTGGAATACTTAGCATAAGTGAGTGGGGTTATATAAAAATCATAGGCCAATTTAGGATATATAAGTCCTATAATATTTTTGTGCTCAATGCAAACTAATATAATGCAAACTAAGATATGTGGAGCAGATAATACATATCATACAAATACGATACGGTCCATACAGTAGCAGCCCATACAGTAGCAGTTTTTCAGGTGCCTACAACCTCAATCCCTCTGTGCTGCCAGAGCATAACATGTTCTCTCCAGCTCACCCCTGTCCTCTGTGCTGCACAGCCATGCTGGTTCTGCATTATTTTGTGCTACGCGTGCCCATGGAAGGGGGGTCTAGTAGTTGGAGGCTTTATAAGGTACCATAGAGTGCACACTGTTTTGTGTATAGTTACTCTTACAGACAGTTACAAATGGGCTTTTTATTACGTTGTCGGATGGAGCATGGCTTGCCCCATTCAAGATCGTTTGAAGATCTTTCTCAGAGTGGGCAAAGATTGCGTTGTCATCAGCAGATGTTGTGGAGACCTTACTCTTGGCTTTCAGCCTGCTAAGCCTGAACAGCTTTCCGTCCATTCTGTAAATGATTTCAATGCCACTTCCGAGCAACTAGGTAAAGAATGACAGCCATAAAACCTGCAAACATGGTTGGGGCGATGATACAGCCCTGTTTGACTCCTGTTTGCACTTTGAAAAGTTCGCTCTGGGAGCCAGTGCTGCTCAGAACAGTCACTTTCATGTTATCATGAAGCAATTTTAGGACATTGATGTATTTATCAGGACATCCAATCTTAGAGAGTACAGTCCAGAGAGCACGGCGATTCACTGAATCAAAGGCTTTAGTTAAATCAATAAAAGCAATGTACAGTGGTTGGTTTTGCTCCCAACACTTTTCTTGCAGCTGCCGTGCTGTGAAGATCATATCCACAGTTCCACGACATGCTCAGAAACCACTCTGTGACTCCGGTAAAATTTCTTCTGATGGGCAGAAGGCGAGTTGCAAGGATCCGCGCCAGAACGTTGCCTGCAATGGCTAGGAGGGAGATACAATGATAATTTCCACACACACACAAATTAGTGCCCTGGAAGAGGCAAAGACCATCAGTATCGAGGCAATGATCATCGGTCAGCAATTCTGCTGGACTGGTCACGTTGTCCGGATGCCAGACCATCACCTCCCAAAACAGGTCCTCTTCTCTCAGCTGAAAGAAGGGTACCGTAATGTGGGTGGACAACGGAAGCGTTATAAGGACTTACTGAAAGACAACCTAAAAAAGTGTAATATTGACATTGACACTTGGAATCAGGATCGCTTAAAATGGAGTGAAGTCCTACGTGATGGTCCCCTGCATTTTGAACTTGTTCGCCGACAAGCCGAAGAGGACAAGAGGCGCAGAAGGAAGAAGAGACTGGCTTCCAGTCATGGTCAACAGCCTCTTGCTGAGCCTGAAAACATCTGCCCTCATTGTAATAGAACTTGGGGTTCAAGGATTGGCCTTATCAGCCACCTGAGGACCCATAACTCCCATGAAAGATGATCATACTCGGTAACGAGTGATCGCCCATCACATAGTTGCAGTTCAGCCTCTCTAGATGGGATCATAGTCATGGTGGGTCAGTTCTTTTTGGTCTAATACTCTTGACAGTACCCTTCTAAGTAACTCAACTGCAACTCCTTTCATGTGACTGATTTTTACTATGCCATGCCCACTTAACAGAATGTGGAGATAATCTATCGAGGTTTCTTTTGCAGTGCACAGATTGTTCTGAAACGACACCTCTAGGGGTAGCTTCCTGTTGAGATTTCTTTTATAGTTCTGTGCAGCTCGGGGGTGCGTGTGTGTGTGTAGGAAACATACCCAGAAGCTGATTTCAGTCATTCCTCTGATTCTCCACAGTAGCCTTATTAATATCTCTGATGATGGAAAGTGGCTAACTTAAATCACTTGAAGTTACACCAAGGAGCATTAGGAATGGAAGAAGATTTATGGACCATGGAAGAGGTTCTTGGAATGAGGAGATGAGTGGGAGGCTGCCATTTCCTAGTTCATTCATACAGATCATGTATGTCGGAAAATTGGCTGCTAGAATTGTTACCTGAAATATAGTATGTATCTCTCTGAAAAGCTGTCTTTGGGTAAAGCTACTGCTTATGTTATGGAGTGACATGTTTTCAGAAGCCTGCCATTCTTTTTGGCTTGAGACTTTGAAGGGCATAACTCAACTTTTAATTGATAGGGGTTACGGACAAAGTATATGGTTTCTTACCTTTTCTTTTGATGTGCTGGAACTGTTGGAGATGGGCTGCAGGATTAGATGGACCTTCTGGTCTAATGTATGAAGGCAATTTCTAAATCCCTATATTCCTTCAGAGTCTTTCTCAAATCCCACTTCTTCCATGAGGCCTATAAATGCTAATGCACCAACCTAGCACAGGATCAAACCACACACCTAAGCAAAATCTAGTTGTAATAAAAATGTGCAAAGCAACAAGACATCTCAGATTTATCTCATGCCCTTCCCTTGTCTGTGTATCTTCCTAATTAGATGATGGGCCTGGATTTTTTTTTCTTCTACCAGAGTTCCACTCTGCACAGGAGGTGGGTCAGGCATCAGGAAGTTGATTGCAGTTCCCTGATTCTCAGGGTCAGCTTCAACCCTGTTGCAACATAGAGCTGCTGCTGTAAGTTGCATCTCTGGCGACTGGTGCTTAATGAACTGTGTAGAGTATCTGATCCTACAAGTTCCTTGGGAGAGAGAAATGTCCTCCGTGTGAAGCACTGAACACCCAGTTGGAGCTATATAAATGATTCTTATTAATAAAAGAAATGCAGGAATAGACACTTGGAGCCTAATTGGAAATTATTCCAGTTAATGATGCCTGTTAGTGATGGGTTAATTTAACATGGCTCCCTTAATGGAGACTGACTATAATTTGTGCATTCCAGTAATGCTGATGATTTTTGATGGAATCCTATGTAGGCAGGTCTAGAAAGAGAATGCTAAACTCCCCCCTCCCCAATATATACAAAAATAAAGGATCTTTTTTAATGAATGAAATGCATTTTAATATCAATAAAACCATTCATTTTACATATAAAAACACACCAGAAGATGGTCACATACAGGCAGATTCCTCACTGAGAATACTTTATGCTTGAGGAAATATTAATTTGAAAAGCAAAGACGTTTATCCAACAATGAAGCAAATACAGCTGGAGACAATGATCAGAAATGAATACCAGCAATACGTGCAAAGTCAGCCTACTGTGGATTATACTAGCAGGAATTCCCAAGGGCAGGCTCCTAGCGGAGAGGTTTGCTGAATAGAATGGCAAGTTATTAAGTCCGTGTCAGGCTCAGCTGTGATACATCTCAGTGAAGAAAAGTGATATGACATATCAACCTGTTTATTCCCAGTATCACTTAAGATGGGTCTCTGTTTTTCTCACTTTACAGCTATGGGAGAGAAGAAATCTGGCTCCCCGAGATCATACGTTCAGATTCTCTTTAATTGAAAGGAGGATGGATAGTATGTCAGAAGACGGTTAGCTACAGTGAGACACTGCAACTTGGAATTTTAGGGCTAGATGGACAGCCTGGGACTGATGCAAGGGACTGTGAGGGAGTAAGGAACCCCACCTCTGTATATCTCTGTGGGCTTAACCAGACATGGATGTAGACTGCATGCCCGCTTACTTCTTCCCTGGAGCAGGTAGGTCAGGAGTGGGCAGGGGAAGGGTGAAGGCTTGGTTCTAGTTCTGTAGGTGGGAGGTGGGTGTAATAATTCGTCCCTGGTATAGCCTAACAGTAAATTACCGCTGGGACACTTTGGGTGGAGAGGGGGGCTACTCGAGGTGTTTGGGATGAATCTCTACCACCTGCTTACAGTGTAAGAGAGGCTTGTCTCTGCCCAGTGGGGAAATCCTCCCAACTCTGCTAGCTACACAAGCACTCCAATCGGGTGCAGCAAGCCCAGATCTTTCTCTCTGCAAGCTAGCAATTTACACGCCCCACTTTGTTCCACTCAAATGCCCAGCCCCTTGTCTTCTGGACACCCACTATATACACTGATGTTCTGCCTCCATGGAAGTAGTGCACTCCAGTTTACCGGCTTCACCTCAGTTTAACACTCTCCTTAGCACAATTCACTTAGACAGGTCTATAGTAAAACAAAACTGAAGTTTGTTTAACAAAGTGAGAGTTAAAGATTCACTCAAAAGCAAAGAAGATTTAGAAACATAAGGTTATAGGTATAAGAAAAACATAGGCCACAAGCTATTGCCTATACTTATGAAAGAGTTACTTTCCTGTCTAATAAGTTAGTTCTCACCCAATGGTCAGTCTTTCTAGTACTTGTCCAGCCCAGAAAATTGGGATCCGCTTTTTGTAAGACGCTCCAGCTGGCACATTGGATAACATTTATACCCTCTTTCCTTCTCTTATACAGTCACAGACCTCTCTGTCTTTGTCAATGTTCACGTCTATATTTTCCCCAGACTGTAAGCACATGGTTGGGCTGGGCCAACGGGTGTTGATTGTTCTCAGTGTTGACTGAGTTAGTGCTGAGACTCGCCCTGCCTCAGGTGACAAGTTTCACCTCCACCAGTTTTGGAAACCAATATTCTACATGTTACAGAACTCTAGAAATTAGATGTTTCCTATACAAACATCCTGCAATAACTATGATAACCTGCTAGTTATTAGCATTTGGTAGAGACCACACATGATCCCCTTCAACGAAATATCAAGTAGGTGGTCGGACACGGATGTAATATACCTGCCAGGGCATGCTTGGGTATATCTCTGTCACAATTACCTACTAGGAGCAAAGGGAAGCAGAGAAGAAAAATGCCCCATCGTGCACTCCCCATCTTTGGACCAACAACACACACATCTCAGTGCCTGCCGTCTCTAAAGAACCGTCGGCTGCTAACTACCCATTTGGCCCCAGGCTTCCTGATACTGCACCACATCATGTCCAGTGACATCAAGGAGGATATTGCTTTTCATTCTGCTGGAAGGACTTTGCGGGAATGTCTCCTCATCCTGAAACCTTTTACTATTGCCAGTGAGCAGCTCAGTATTTAAAAGGCACCCTTAAATCAAGTCACCCTACTGTCCACTTGTTGGAAAAA
Source organism: Trachemys scripta elegans (assembly GCF_013100865.1). Taxonomy (NCBI): domain Eukaryota; kingdom Metazoa; phylum Chordata; order Testudines; family Emydidae; genus Trachemys; species Trachemys scripta. The sequence continues at coordinate 117,566,466 of NC_048303.1, forward strand.
GAGAGAGAAAATGAAGGCGCTCTTAACAAGTCGCTAGGCCTTACATCAGCAGTGGAGGCTAATCAATGTACAGTCCCAGTTTTTTCTGGCCCACGTGGGACAAATGAACACTCTGGGTCCAGTCCTGCAATATGCAGAGCACCTCTTGCAATTCAAACATAGGGGTTCAGTAGGATTTCAGGGGGACATAGGCCTTGTGCTGGCTCTGTGCACAGGGTGAATTTCACCCTCAGGAGCCTGATTCTGTCACCATTATTACTTGCATCAAGTAGTACCTTGTTCTCTGAGGTCAGGGGTGTCTCTATGTATTTTGCTGCCCCAAGCACGGCAGTGAGGTGGCCTTCGGCGGCATGCCTGCAGGAGGTCCGCCGGTCCCACGCCTTCGGTGTACCCGCCACTGAATTGCCGCCGAAGCCGCGGGACCGGCGGACCTCCCTCAGGCATGCCGCCAAAGCCCTCACGGCGACCGGCAGGCCGCCCCCCTCGGCTTGACGCCCCAGGCATGCGCGTGCTGCGCTGGTGCCTGGAGCCGCCCCCTGTCTGAGGTAACCTTACTAACCTCAGTGGGAGTAAGGTGTTATTTCATGTGGATAAGGGTGATAGAACTGGGCACTAAAATTTACAGAAAAGCAGAAAAAGAAAATAAACAGTGGGCATGGAGAGTGAGCTAGTGTCAGCCCTTTCAGTGTGCTCCCTCTAGGTCAAGGCTGAGGCACGTTAGTGGTCCATTATGGGGGAACCTGGCACCGCCACTTCCATGCTGTACCTGCTCTATGGATCTCTAGAGGTTCCACATTTCTGGTGCTTTTATCTCAGTGTTGCCAGCTCTTGTGGTCTGATAGTGAGATTCCTGATATGTGCTATGTTCTTAAAGCTCCAGCCCCAGAAGCAAGCAATGAGGTGGGATTAGCAATACTGTAACCTTTTATGAGCACTATATTGAGTTTTAGAAAAATGGCCCACCATAGTTTTAAAAACATGTTGTTAGAGTTTCACTTTTAATATCAAAGCCAGATCATTAATATCAAAATCCAACACAAGTTACTGGGGTTAATAGAGGAGTGACTGGATGGAATTCTTTGGTCTGTGTTGTGCAGGAGGTTAGAATACATAATTTTAAGGCCAGACGGGAACATAAAATCATCAGTCTACATTAGGGTTTTAAACTGCTGCCCATCACCATAGTATCTGAGTCCTTTCCATTTAAGTGACCCCTCATTTTGAGTGGGAAGGCTGACATTTCAAATCCATCCAAGGGATGTATTAATGGATAAGTGATTTATTCCAGAAGGTGATGTAAGTTTTGTAACAAATTTCTCAAATGCTGCAAGTCAAAAAGGACAAAAAGCCAGATTCGATTGTGACTCAGGAGAATTGGAGGGGAAAGAACTTAATTATTTTTGCATTAGAAAGCATATTCCAGCATTAGAAAGCTTCCCAAGCTCCAAATACACACATATACCTTCAGTACAGAGCTTTAACTTTTTAACAATCGGTAAATCATGTCAAAAGTGGCCAAGGAAATGTAAAGGAGGATTAAGAATGTGTCTTTTTTTACAAAAGTGAGTTCTCGTAGCTTTGATAGATTAAGAACATTTTTGGGGCCAAATACATTCTTGATGTAGCTCCATTGACTTCACTGAGATTATACAGGGATGAATTTGGTCCATGGGGTATGGGAATTTTTTGTTTTTATATTTAAACCCCATGAGGGTTCAAATATATCAGTCAGATCAGAACAATTCAGGTGACTACTAGAGGGTTTTTTAAAGTGCCTGGAAGCCTTGCAAACGTAAGAATATTCCACAGAGCAGAAGAATGACCAATAATTGCCTACTTTCTTTATTTGTCATGGACCCTCGCCCATGGCAACCACAATTTCCTTGAGTAATTGTTTTCAGTTCTACCGCAAGCTTCTTGTTTGGGCATCCAGATTGTCCTCTAGCTCAACAGTTCTTGAACTGTGCTCATAACCCCAAAGTAGGTCGCGATTCCATTTTAATGGGGTCACCAGGGCTGGCTTAGAGTTGCTGGTACTCGGGGCCAAAGCTGAAGCCCAAGTTCCACTGCCTGGGGCTGAAGCCGAAGCACGAGGGCTTCAGCCCTTGGTGGCAGGGCTCAGGTTACAGGCCTCCTGCCTGTGGCTGAAGCCCTTGGGCTCAGGCTTGGGCTTTGACCCCCCCGCCCGGGGTGGTGGGGCTCGGGCAGGCTCAGGCTCAAGACCCCCCTCCTGGGGTCGTGTAGTAATTTTTGTTGTCATAAGGGGGTCGTGGTGCATTGAAGTTTGAGACCCCCTGATCTAGCTAATAGGTGTAGTCAGTTAGTAATTGTCTAGTCAATTGCAAGTCTTGTTTATGTGAGTGGCCCCTTTTTCCTATGCACTTAAGTGCATTGGCCATTTGCTAGCTTGCAGCAGCAGAATTTATCTCCCTTGGGGTTTAGGTTCTTTACAGATACGTTCAGGAGACAAGCCCAGATTTCTAAGGTTATGGCTTCACAGTATAAGAAACAGGGCACAAAGAAGTACAAGAAGACTCAGGTGCTTAACCCTCTTTTCTGCTCCCCCAGTCATGTTCCTATTGATTCTCCTGACACAGGAAGCAGCACAAGGGGGCTTAGAGGCAAGAAACAGCCTAGAGAAACGGCAGCATGTCTGAAGAAGCAGACCTACCCCCTGGCGGGAGCCCAGGGTGGAAGGAGCCCTGTGGAAGGAGCATGCAAACCTAATTTAAGGAGTAGCTTATGCTCCTTGGAGAGGGGCCCTGAGGGAGGGTCAGTAAGGATACTTCAATGGAGCCCGAGAGAGGTGGACAAATATTATGTGGATGTTTAGCTCGGACTGTCAGTTGGACCTTTTCTTATCCTGGAAAGGGACTGATCTTTGTGACTTGCCTGGAGAGCCAAGCCATGGAAGACCTGTTGAAAGGCCAATAGCCTGCAGGGTACCAGAATCAAGGGCCCTTGGCAACATTGCATCTAAGGATGGTGAGTACACTATTTTACATCCCTCCTTTTATACTGTTCTGTATTTGGTGGGGAGTGAGTTGCTGTCCCGGTGGGTAATATCTAGCAGCATCTGTTGAACAAAGTCATTTATCTCTTCTTGTGACTGAAAGGAGGCTCATCACCCATCCACTCATGTTCCTTTAAACAACCTTAACTGACAGCCATTGATTGAAATGCATGAAAGATTGTATCAATATCATTCAACATAATGTGGTATGCTCCTAACTACTAAATTAAGATATGGTTCAAATTTGTCCCCCTTGTCAACTTTAAAGGTCAAGGCTAAATAATGCACATCTCTTATTGCTCTTAGTGACTTATGAGAAAAGAAGGAGACTTGTTTCTAAGGGCTCTGCCAAAGACACACACACACACATTCCACTTAAGATGAAGGAATAAAGTCCTTACTCATGCTTAAAGGTGCCTTTGATTATTTGCTAAAAGAATTCCTACAAATCTAATTTAATATTCATTATTTATCCTGATCATCTGTTGCATTTCAATCCTCTTAGTCTTTGAAATGGGAGTTGTAACTAGAGCTAGTAGAAAAAACTATTTTTTCCCAGGAAAATGTTTGAAAACTCAAAGCTGTCTTCATTTTGACGAGTTTTTGAAGAGGCCCAATTTTCCACCATTTTAATGAAAACTGTGATCAAATTTTCTCATTTAAGAATGGTTTGCTTTCAAGGTCACAAAACTCTCAAATTGCTTTTTGAAAAAAGGACATCTTTTTTACTCCTCCCCACCCCCTTGGAAAAAATGAGCTGTACTTGTCAGTTTCACTTTCTGTTTGTGTTCATATTCATCCCCTTGTTCTCATGCACTGGTACAAAGAGGGTATTTTTAGGGGCCCTGCAGCTTCAGTGGAATATTTAAAATATGTAAACTCTATAACGATTTTTTTATACCTCATAAAAAAAATCTATTCATTTTAGATTTTTCAAAGGCATCATTCTAAATAAATGAAATCTGGTTTGGAGCCTAAATTACTTGGGAGTATAGACTTCATGTGTCAGTGCCATTCGACCTTCGTGATTTCCCTTTCCTCTCAATCTTTCACTTATGCGGTTCCAAATTATGCTTGCTGAATCAAGGACCTCTGTACTCCGGTTCCTATGATCTAGCAAGAAACTGGATATTGGGGGTAGGAGGATCCGGGGAACTACAGCCCAGTCAGCCTCACCTCAGTCCCTGGAAAAATCATGGAGTAGGTCCTCAAGGAATCAATTATGAAATACTTAGAGGAGAGGAAAGTGATCAGGAACAGTCAGCATGGATTCACCAAGGGGAAGTCGTGCCTGACTAACCTAATTGCCTTCTATGATGAGATAACTGGCTCTGTGGATGAGGGGAAAGCAGTGGATGTGTTATTTTGATACTGTCTCCCACAGTATTCTTGCCGCCAAGTTAAAGAAGTATGGGCAGGATGAATGGACTGTAAGATGGATAGAAAGCTGGCTAGATCGTCGGGCTCAAGGGGTAGCGATCAATGGCTCCATGTCTAGTTGGCAGCCAGTTTCAAGCAGAGTGCCCCAAGGGTTGGTCCTGGGCCCGGTTTTGTTTAATATCTTTCTTTATTAATGATCTGGAGGATGGTGTGGACTGCACTCTCAGCAAGTTTGTAGATGACACTAAACTGGGAAGCGTGGTAGATACACTGGAGGGTAGGGATTGGATACAGAGGGACCTAGACAAATTAGAGGATTGGGCCAAAAAAAACCTGATGAGGTTCAACAAGGACAAGTGCAGAGTCCTGCACTTAGGACGGAAGAATCCTATGCACTGCTGCAGACTAGGGACCGAATGGCTAGTTAACAGTTCTGCAGAAAAGGACCTAGGGGTCACAGTGGAGGAGAAGCTGGATATGAGTCAACAATGTGCTCTTGTTGCCAAGAAGGCTAACGGCATTTTGGGCTGTATAAGTAGGGGCATTGCCAGCAGATCGAGGAACGTGATCGTTCTCCTTTATTCAACAATGGTGAGACCTCATCTGGAGTACTGTGTCCAGTTTTGGGCCCCACACTACAAGAAGGATGTGGAAAAATTGGAAAGAGTCCAGCGGAGGGCAACAAAAATGATTAGGGGTCTGGAGCACATGACTTATGAGGAGAAACTGGGATTGTTTAGTCTCCAGAAGAGAAGAATGAGGGGGGATTTGATAGCTGCTTTCAACTACCTGAAGGGGGGTTCCAAAGAGGATGGAGCTCGGCTGTTCTCAGTGGTGCAGATGATAGAACAAGGAGCAATGGTCTCAAGTTGCAGTGGGGGAGGTCTAGGTTGGATATTAGGAAACACTATTTCACTAGGAGGGTGGTGAAGCACTGGAATGTGTTACCTAGGGAGGTGGTGGAATCTCCTTCCTTGGAGGTTTTTAAGGCCCGGCTTGACAAAGCATTGGCTGGGATGATTTAGTTGGGAATTGGTCCTGCTTTGAGCAGGGGGTTGGACTAGATGACCTCCTGAGGTCCCTTCCAACCCTGATATTCTATGATTCTATGATTCTATGACCCCATAGTAGAGCCATGGAGATGTGCACTACTTAACAAGAAATATTCTCATCTAGTCAAATGATTTGTCCGCAAAAGGGTCAAATAAAGGAGAAGCAGTTGGCATAATTTATTTGGACTTTCAAAAAGCCTTTGACAAAGTCCCTCACGAGAGGCTATTTAGGAAAGCAAGTAGTTATGGGTGAGAGAGAAAGTATTTTCATTGATTTCTAACTAGCTAAGAGACAGAAAACAAAGATAAGTACTAAATGATCATTTTTTAAATGGTTAAAGGTTAACAGCAGGTGCCGCAAGGATCTGTAATAGTTATAGTCTTATTTAGTATATTTATTAATAGTCTGGAAAAAGTGTGAGAGAGAGAGGGGTTGCGACATCTGGAGATGACAAACCTGAATATTGGGTAGCAAGACTAGAGACAAAGGTGAGGCACTTCAGATGGACCCTAGCAGAATGTGGTCAATGGGCAACACCATGGCAGATGAAATTTAGTATTGAGAAATGCAATGTGGTTTTCACTGAAATGAAATCGTTAAATGGCTAAAGCACAAATTAACTGCAACCATTTACAGAAAAGACATGGTCATCGCGGACGAATGGGCAATGAATGCTTCTGTTCAATGCACAGCAGCACATTGAAAGAGCAAGGAAAATGCTAGGATGAAAGAATAGATGACAAAACTGGGGAATATTATAATTCCTCTATCTACGTGTCTGATATAGCCAGTGTTTGATTTTGGTCACCCATTTCAAAAAGATATAGCAGAAAGTGTGTGTCAAAAAAGGAGGCATAAGAAAGACTTCTATTTAAAGGGAGACTGAAAAAATTGAGATTGAGTTCAGAGAAGTGATGAGAGAATATGAGATAAATATATAGAGTAATGAATGGTATAAAGTATGTAAATTGATATGGGGGAAGTGCTTCTACTTATCCTTTATCATAACACAAGATAAGTTACTCGCAAATTTAGGTCTTGGCAAGATGAGGCTCTTATAATGCCTTGGTTTACAAGCTATATAAAATTAATGGAAACTAGAGACTGAAAATACCTATAAGGTCACATAGTCTGCATCAGTACAAGATTGTTTCCAGTAATATATCTTCTAAAGATTTGTCTAAAAATACAGAAATGTCTACTCATGTGTTCTGAATGCAGACTGAGTTTGTCTGGACGGTGCTGCTGTTTCTGGATTGCTAAGATATCTCAGCTACTCAACATGCTTAGCATGATAGCACCCCCAACCTGCCCTTTTTATTTTTTTCAAGCAGTTGTTGATGTATGTGTCATTGTAGCTTTTACTGGTATCTTTTTTCCAAACCTGGAATATTCTCCGAAATATGGTATCTCCTGTTTCATGAGAAATACAGGACATGGCTTGAGAGAGAGATGAGAAGGAAAATGGCATGGTCCATAGAACTTTGTATAACATCATTCTTCCGGTGATGTACTTCTAGCTCTTGGAAACACAATGTTTTCAATTCTGCCATGAAAGCATGGACTGGGCACTAGAATGAACACCATTATCCTTGCCAAAGCTTTGTTGCTTCTGTGGGTCTGTAGAGAGGTTAAATGTTAGGACTTCTGCCAGTCTTAGCTTAGAAATGTCTCCTTTCAAATTCCATTGGCTTGTTTTAAAACAAGGTGCTAATAGCTGATAAGTGGCATCACTGGGTTAATATGTGCTAATATACTGTGTACATGGTTCATATAGAAACCAAACTGGCAAGACCATTCTAGCAAATGTAGGTAAGGAAAATTTGCCCTTCTTATCTTGTGTTAACCAGAATTGTCATATTTGGGGTTGGGAAGGAATTTTCCTCCAGGTGAGATTGGCAGAGACCCTGTTTGTTTGTTTTTCGCCTTCTCTGTAGTGTGGGGAACATGCTGGTTTGAATTGGAGTAAGGGTGGATTCTCTATAACTTGAAGTCTTTAAATCAAAATGTGAGGACTTCCGTAATTCAGCCAGAGTTGTGGACCTACTGCAGGAGTGGGTGGGTGAGGTTCTGTGGCCTACAACATGCAGATGTTCAGACTCACTAGCTAGTCATGATGGTCCCTTTTGGCATATGAGTCATGCACAGCAGACTTTGGCTATTCCAGAAGCCTTGTAAGGATACAATAGTTAGATTTCAAATTATTTGGAATCTTGTGATTGATTTCAGATTTGGGCAAGACCTCCTTTCTGAAAGCAAGTTTTAATTGGTCTGAGTTTGACAGCAGCAAAGACTTTCTGTGCTGCTCTTAAGGTATTTTCTCTTTCCCTGTTTCATGGGGGAAGACATTGATGGTACATTTCAAATAACGTGCAAAGCCATTATTTGCCTATCATTCAAGGGATGTGCATGATTTATTGGAGAGGGAGTGTAAGACTCAAAGACATACACAAGACTCCATTGCTTATGCTTTAACATCAACAGAAAGCTATGCCTTATGGTTACTTAGATAGAAGTCTGCAGTTTTCCCACAAGTGAGATTTCATGATTTTTCATGTAAATGATTACATGAGATGAAGGACAGTAGAGTACAGGAAGGGTCCCAATCTTAAGACACTTTCATGGACTTCCCTACTTGAATTTGCTTTCTCAAAACTTTTGTCTACCCCTGGATTGATGTTTTCGTGATAGATCATGCCAAAAGATTTGGGATGGATTTAGTGGATTAATGTAAAAAAGCTTGTTTATCATCATGCTTAGGGAAATAAAGGTTATTTTTGGACAATACCCTTTTAAGTATTGTGCATTTGGGTGAGGGAAATGAACAACCCTTTCCCCACACTTCCTTTTCTGGCCATTAAGTCACAGACCCGTTAGAGCCACTTTCACGCTCACCTCATTTTAAGTAATTCCTCTTGAGTCTCCGCCCTGTCTCTTAGTTTTGTTATACAGCCCCTGCACCGGAGATATGGAATGTCAGGCATTGTTCTCAGTTTCCTTCCCTTGCTCTTGGCATAGCAATTGTGTCAGACTCAGCAACTCTGTGGTAGATTGTATTGCCTAGCGTTTGGCATAAAACTCAGAACCTGAAGCTGTATCTACAAGTTCTGCAGTTCTTGATGTCCCTAAAATAGTCTCTACATCTGTCAAGTATCAGGGGGTAGCCGTGTTAGTCTGTATCTACTAAAACAACAAGGAGTCTGGTGGCACCTTAAAGACTAACAGATTTATTTGGGCATAAGCTTTAGTGAGTAAAAACCTCACTTCTTCGGATTGCACTTCTTCGGACTGAGGTTTTTACTCACTAAAGCTTATGCCCAAATAAATCTGTTAGTCTTTAAGGTGCCACCAGACTCCTTGTTGTTT
>NC_048303.1:117902163-117902826 GCF_013100865.1 Trachemys scripta elegans
GGGGCTAGTGCGGTGCAGCGCTCAGAGGGGGCGGGGGCTGGCGCAGTGTGATGCTCAGAGGGGGGGCGGGGGCTTCGGGCAGAGCGGCGCTTGGAGGGGGCTTCGGGCGGCGCGGTGCTGGGGGGGCGGGGATTTCGGTGGCGCTCGCGGGCGGTGGGGGTACGGCAGGGCGGCTCTCTTCTTTTTTGCCTGGGGCGGCAAAAAAGTTAGAGCCAGCCCTGGCGACAGGGGATGGATCACTTGATTGCCTGTTCTGTTCATTCCCTCTGGGGCACCTGGCACTGGCCACTGTCAGAAGACAGGATACTGGGCTAGATGGACCCTTGGTCTGACCCAGTAGGGCCGTTCTTATGTTTTTATCCCAGATTCACTTCAGTTAGTCCTGCCTCTTGGGTGTGGGGAAGTTTGAATGGAGGAAGGAAACAGACTCTGGCACAAGGAAGGGGCCCTGCATTTTTTTAATAGCTTTAAACATTTCTGGAGAGGTCCAAGATGCAGCTTGGGTCTTATTTTAAAGAGAACTAATTTGTCCAGCCTCAGCACCAATCCTCCATTCAAAGATGGTCTGATAGGAGTCTGTTGTTTTAGGGAGGCAGTGTTTCCTAGTAGATAGAGCACTGGCCTGGGGCTTAGCAGATCTGGGTTCAACTCCTGGCTCACCTG
>NC_048303.1:117906845-117941265 GCF_013100865.1 Trachemys scripta elegans
TCTGGCACAAGGAAGGGGCCCTGCATTTTTTTAATAGCTTTAAACATTTCTGGAGTGGTCCAAGATGCAGCTTGGGTCTTATTTTAAAGAGAACTAATTTGTCCAGCCTCAGCACCAATCCTCCATTCAAAGATGGTCTGATAGGAGTCTGTTGTTTTAGGGAGGCAGTGTTTCCTAGTAGATAGAGCACTGGCCTGGGGCTTAGCAGACCTGGGTTCAACTCCTGGCTCACCTGCTACGTGACATTGGGCACATCACCTTCTCTCTCTGTGCCTCAGTTTTCCCATCTGTATAATGAGGATAATGATACTGACCTCCTTTGTAGAGATCTTTGAGATGTACTGGTGAAAAGCACTAGAAATTATTAGGGCTGGCCCAGATTTGAGTTTTCAGAGACGTTTTAGACACTGATACTATTATCCTGTAACATTAGTTAATTAACGGATCATTTATTTCCACCATGAATCACCCTTTCCTTTATTCTAAATTTGGAGAAGGGAAGAAATCTCACGTCAGGTGCTTCGAAGCCAGTGTCCCTGGTTGCCGAGCAATTTAGGCAAATGGGAGGAGATAAATGGGAAGAATGTGATAGCCAAAACCATTAGCCTTCATATCAAATCAATTCACAATACTAACATACATTATTGTTCTAGGGTTATTAAGTACAAAGACAGCAATCATAGATAAACTTAATGTAAACGTAATTACCAGGGCATGTGCCATGTAAAGGCAATGTGATGACATCCCTCTTTGTTCCATTCTAAACAAGTGGATACAACAACATTAGCGAGGGACAGGTTCATAAACAAGCGGATACAATAATGTTAGTATTTCCTTTTGTTGTAGGGTCGTTTACTACAGGGCATGAATAATAACAAATAAACACCAGGATATAGCCAAACTTAACAATAGAGTTACATCTTACAAGTGGGTTGGCTTGAACACATTATAATTATGACGACATTGCTCTGAGGTTCATACGCAGGTGAATTGCCTATTGCTTTTAATCTGAGCTGGTCTTCCCCCACAAGAACAGCCCCTGCTAAAACAGATGTTGATTTTTAAACACACCAAGACCAACCAAACAGAAAGAAGAGTTCAGAGAGGCACTTACTTTAGCCAAGTATGGGCCTGGATCTGTTCCTTCTTCAGAGGGCTTCAGAATGTCAGTGAGTTAAGCTTTTCAGCCATGTCACATTTCATTCTTTTCCCTTATACAATCTATACAAGGTTAAGAAAGGCTCAGAAGAGACAACTGCCTACATCTTTTTGTTCTGTGTTTGTACAGTACCAAACTCAGTGGAACCTTGATCCATGTAGCCCCTAGATGCTACCACAGTACAAATAATAATTAATATAAATAATGGTACAAACTACTTCAAATTCATTAATTAGAGCTGTATTCTTAATAGAGGCTAAAATAAGACCGGGAACAAATGCTCTAAAAAAATCCCAGCATTTTTCTTTTCTTTCAAACTATCTGAAGTCTTTCCCAGAGAGTCCAACATCCTTGTCTCTGTCATTAGCTATACTCAAACCACTGGCAGATTCTCACATTCTTAAAATAACCTGTCTCTTTTAATGACGCTTTCAATAGAGCTGTTTTTGAGACCTACTCATAGCTTGGACCCAGCCCTGTTAATGTGATTAAAACCTGCAGGGCTGGGTCCAAGCTTATGTAAAAGGAAAAATCTTTGGATTAGTGGATACATCACTACCTAGCGTCATGTTCACCCAAGGTTTTATTTCTTTCCAGAAATGTTGGCAATGGGGCAATGTCACCAAGGAGGATACAGTTATTCCCCACACCCCAGGAGAGAGCATTCTCTTTGATTCCAATTCCTTTTGCTGAATATTCAATATCACTGATGGGTTAACTATAAACCTAAGGCCTATGTGGCGTTCCTGACGCTTCTACATATTGATGGAGTTACACCGGGGCTGAATTTGGCCCATCAATTTGCAGAGTAATGTCTCTCCTCCACTTCACCCTTAAAAAAAAAATCAGTGGAGGGTTAGGGAAATCCATCAAATATCTGTAGATATAAAAGACCAAGAGAGGGCAAAATTCATAGTTGAGTCTAAGGAAAACAAAGACTCTAAGGTGCTATAATGTACCTCTTTTTGGGGGCCACCAATCATCATTAAGTTGCTCCAACATATGTACCTTTAGGCTCAAACCCACTTATTAACTTGTACCTTCCACCCCATACAATAGCACCTCTAAATTTGGGCATCTGAGTCTAAGGCCATCTAACACAATAATTTACATATTGAGAGGCCAAAAGAGAGAGTGTAGATACTAACAGGAAGGAGCAAGAAGGTGCGAGATGAAGCAGATTGCCTAATTTCAGCTAATATCTGGTGATGTAAGTTACATGAATTTACACAGTCTCTTACATTATATTAGATGAAGGGAGTCTCAGGCCATGTCTACACTTACAAGCTTACAGCGGCACAGCTGTACTGATACAGCTGTGCCACTGTCAGGGTATTCGTGTATTATGTCGTTCTCCTGGCTCAATCAGAGCATCTCTCGCTAACATAGCACTGTGGACACAAGCACTTATGCCGGCAAAACTTATGTCGAATGGGATGTGTATTTTTTTCCAAACCCCTGAGCGACAAGTTTTGCCAACATAAGTGCTAGTGTAGACATAGCCTTACTGTGCGTATTAGAGAGACAAGGTGGGCCTTTTATTGGCCCAACGTCTGTTGGGGTGAGAGGAGAAAGAGAAGTGTTCCAGCTTACACAGAGCTCTTCTTCAGGTCTGGGAAATGTACTCAGTGTCACAGCTAAATACAAGGTGGAGCAGACTGTTTAGCATAATTTGGTAACACATATAGCAAGGGACCATTCAAGGTGAAGTGGTCCATTCACACCTCTCCAGTCACAGGGAGGACAGGAAGGGTGTGTGGGGGAGGGCAGGGGAAAGCAGCTGGTGAAGGGGTTTGTTAGCAGGTTACAGATTGTTGGAATAACCATAACTCTAGTGTCTCTATTCAGTCCATAATTTTTAATGTCTAGCAAAGTTATGAATTTAAGCTCCCAGATGCATCTCGTGAAAGTGTTGTACAGGTTTCCTGTGTGGATCAGGACTGATGGTCAGATATAGAGTGATCGCTTTGTGAAAAGTGTTCACCCACAAGTGATAGGGTGTCTTTGTCTTATTATCCTGTGTGAGTTCATTTGCGAGCATAGTGATTGGTTTCACCCACGCAGTTGCTGTTGGGGCATTTAGTGCACTGGACGAGGTACGACCCATGTAGGGAAAGACATGTGTAGGACCCATGGATCCTGAAAGGTGTATGGTAGGGGCTAATGATCATTGTAGCAGTGGAGATATGGCTGCAGGTTTTGCATCTGTTGTTCTGGCAGGATCTGGTGCCGCTTTGAGTTGGTGGGCCCTAGCCTGTGGGGAGCTTGCTTCTGATGAACTTGGAGAGGTCGGGGGAGAGGTGTCTGAAAGCCAGAAAAGGGGGGCTCAGAAAAGATTACTTTCAGGATGGGGTCCCCATGAGTATGGGCTGTAGCTGTTTGATGATACCCCATATGGGTTCCAGTGTCGGGTGGTAGGGGACAACTAGGGATGTGCAGTTGGAGGGGGTTTTATTTGTGTACTGAAGTGGGTTCTTTGAAGGTATTTGGGTGGCTTGTTCAATGCTGCAATCTACTTCTCTGGTTGAGTATCCTTGTTTGGTGAAGATTGTTTTTAGTGTGTTAAGGTGTATGCCCCGGACTTTCTCCCCAGAGCATATTCTGTTGTATCTGAGTGCCTGGTTATAGCTAACAGATTTCTTGGTGTGTTTGGGGGTGTTGCTGGATCTATGAAGATAGGTATGGTGGGCTTGTGCAACCAATGCTGAAACCCACAGTGCTGGGTCATCACTCTATTTTCGAAAAGTGGATGTACCAGTTTATATACAATTCTTTTTTTTTCTACCTAATTTGACAAACATATTCTTTCCATTTATTTAAAGAACCAAAGGAATATCAGGCATACGGAAAGTCATTGAATAGTAGCTTTCTAGATAGAACAGCCATCAGCAGCAACTATTAGAGAGTTAAGCACATTACATAACACGCTGCTTTTCACACACTATCTTTAAAATAATTCACCTTTGAGGATAACATTTTCATCATGCCCTCATCTTTCCCCGTTGGCTAGGCTCCCTGATTGAACTACAGCTCCCATGTTACATAGCAGTCAGGTGACTCCCATGATGCATCACACTGGTCTGTCAGACAGAGGGTTGTTGTGCATTATGGGAGATGCAGACTGGCCATGGAACTTGGCTCAGAAAATGGGAGCACGAAGCAACCAAATTAGCACCAGTGAGGCTCTGACAGCAATTTATGCAGATGCAGTTTAATATTGCGCTTATTAGAATGCAACATTCTGTGTCAGTTCAACAAACTGAAATATTTAGAATTGGATCAAACTGACCCAGAACATAATACCTTGATTTTTCTGACAGAAAATCAAAACAATTCAGCCAAATTGAAAATTTCCCGCATTTTCAATTGAAAAATCATTTTAACAGAAAATTCCTGACAAGCTCTATTAGGCTTGTAATTACCATGGGAAGTTGATGATTTAGACCTGGAGTGTTGATTCAGCCCATTATTAAAAAGAGCAAAGTGCAATCTGAGTTCAGATTCTGAGCTCTACCCCATTCTCACACGCTCCTCCACATTTGGGGATGTTAGGATATTGGGGTGTGATCTGGGCCCATTTCTAGTTTTTTACAAGACTCTTAGAAACACGTACTCTATATGCATACCTGTCACCTTAGCATCCCTATTCCAGCCAGATTGAAATTTTAGTGAAGGCATGACAAGTTGTAGATTTAATACATGTTAACTGGTCAAGGCAAAACCTAAAGTCTAGTACTGGGGTTTAATTCAACCCCCTGCCAATGTGTATTGAAACCACAACTGGCCTTGTCTTCACTAGCATTTTAACATATATTAAAAATATACCTTTTCCCCTAAAGTAGACATGGCCTACAGGCGTGAGCAGACTTCCAAACCCAAGGCAAGCAAAACATTCTTCTAACTCACAGTCTCATTCAAAACCTTGATGCCAACCTCAGCAACATTCCCCTGTAGTGAAGACAGACATACATGCACTGGTTAGCTGTATGTTAAGATATGTTAATTGGGAAAAGTCTGAGTTTGCAATGCCTCCCATGCTGTCAAGGAAACCTTGCAAGAAAGCAGGATTGCAGCAGGAAAATGCAAAACTCCTCCTTTCAGTTTGAAAAAATATATAACCCAATAAACCATACTACAGTTTATACAGATTGTTTTATAATTTGTTCATGAGAAACAAACAATTAAAATTCCCTGTTGGAACCTAAGATTCTAATCTTGTAATATTTGACGAGCAAGGTTGCATATAATATAGTACATTTTCCACCAATGTGGTGACTTGTTCCTCTGCACTGACTTCTCTCTATCCAGAGGTAACTAGAGAAAAGCCAAAAATATCACATAAAACTAACAGAATCAGTATGCATAACATACCTACTCTTAACTTGGCAAAAGTGAAGGTAGACAATCTCCATGTCATTATAGAGTTTGGCAGGCTGCTTACAGCCACCTGCCTGCCCAAACTAACGAAGGCCAGAAAAGACTCATTTTCATCTATTAATATTTGCTAAACCACTTAACCTCAACTGACAACTCCTCTTGGTGAATCAGAGACTTGGCTGTGCATTTGACATATCTCTCTGTTGACCTGCAAGGGTGTCAAATTCTTGTTTGGACATAGGAACCTTAGAGGAAGAAAAATCTGTAAAAGGTATGAAATGTCTCCTCTTTGAAAGAACTAAAACTACATTCATCCACCAAGCCTTATCTTGTCACAAATAAGCCATTTCCAGGGCTCTGCCGCTCTTCCTGACTAGAGAAATGTATTGAAAGGACTGTGTATATACAGTTAAAAACGAAACCGTCTCAGTATTAGATGCAGGACATTGCAAGTTGATCAGAGCGAATACCATGAAGGTTTGGGTTAAATCTCACATGTGAAGTACAGGCTAGAAATGGTTCTTTTCCTTAAAAGAGCATCTGAAGCAGGCAGTAAGGGTACGTGTAGCTACACGCTTCTTTAAGAAGGCATAGCTCCCTAGAATGGATATAAATGGCAGTTGTAGACTGCAGAGGTGAGACTTAGCTTAGGCAAATAAAGACACACCTGAAGGACATAGGTATGTACCTGAGTGCATACCCCGCATGGGTCTCTACTTTCCCAAGTCATACGGCCTTGTTTACACTGCTTTTTTCATCAGTGTAGTATCCTGTTGCTTCCACACTGCTGGACCCTTTACCCATAGCAGGAAAGCCTTTGGCAGCAAGGAAGCAGCAGCTTTATCCAGTGTCTCCCCTTCCAGGGCCTTTCTTGCCCTAGTGAAAGACTCTGGCAGTGAGGAGCTTTCCCCACTGCTACAGCCTTTCACTGACACATGTAGCTACACACTGCAGTGTGGATGCAGATTTCACTACGACGTGTAGCTACATGTACACTACATGCTGCCACCAGTGATGTGGAGTGTAGGCGTAGCCTAAAAGACGTAACATCTTCTCAGTACTATTTGCAGCCAACTAGTCTAAGTTATTGTTCACTGCTAGAGACCTGCCTAGGAAGACAACCACAAATAGATATTATTATCTACCTGTAGAAAACAAATGTGAAACTATTCCCTGTGGTATAAAAACCAACGCCCTCTAGGATTCTTCTCTCTCTATGTTTGTATAGAACTTGGCTTATTGAAGGCACCACCAACAACCTAATAATAATACCTTTGATTTTAAGAACAGGTTGTGATAGGTTCAACCCTCCTACTTGGTTAGAAATTGTACAAACTGGGTTTAATAATAAACAAAACAAGTTTATTAACTATAAAGGGCAGATTTTAAGTGATTATAAGGGATAGCAAACAGAACAAAGCAGCTTACCAAGCAAATAAAACAAATCACGCGTACTAAGCTTAAGATCTTAAAGAGACTGGTTTCAAGAAGTAATTTCTCACCCTAAATGTTGTTTTAGGCAAGTTGCAGAGTTTCTGTAGCTTAGAGTTCCAGATATTTCTCTTTACATACTAGACTTCTGTTTTAGTCTGGACTCAGCCCTTGCCTTTCCCTCAGCTCAGTTCCTTTGTCTTTTTAGGTACTTTCAGCAGTCTCTCTTCTTGTCAGAAAGGCAATGGAGAAGAGTCCTGTTTGCCTTTTCCCCAGCCTTAAATAAGATAAAAAAAACCCCACCTTATGTTTCCCAGTCTTGACCTCCTCCTCCTTTTAGTGGAAAATTACTAGAAGTCCAAGATGGTGTTTAGTACCAGGTGACAGCACCACCTGACCTAATAGTGTCACAGCTATGTCCCAGGACACCTCTCAGGAAGGAGAGAGATTAGTATCTTCAAAGTCTTATTGTTTCTTCTTAATGTCCCATCAAGGCTGATGGCCTGTTGTCTGGTAGGTGTCTCCCAAATACACGCACAGTTGTAATTGTTACATAGTTAATATTCCTAACTCCAGGTACAGAAATTATACATGCATACAAACTGGATAATCACAATATTCCCCTCTATTCGGCACTGGTGAGGCCACACCTGGAGAACTGCATCCAGTTTTGGGCCCCCCCACTACAGAAATGACATGGACAAATGAGAGAGAGTCCAGCGGAGGGCCACAAAATGATTAGGGGGCTGGAGCACATGACTTACGAGGAGAGGCTGAGGTAACAGGGCTTGTTTAGTCTGCAGAAGAGAAGAGTGAGGGGGGAGTTGATAGCAGCCTTCAACTACCCGAAGTGGGGGTTCTAAAGAGGATGGAACTCAGCTGTTCTCAGTGGTGGCAGATGACAGAACAAGGAGTAATAGTCTCAAGTTGCAGTGGGGGAGGTCTAGGTTGGATATTAGGAAACACTATTTCACTAGGAGCGTGGTGATGCACTGGAACGGGTTACCTAGGGAGGTGGTAGAATCTCCATCTTTAGAGGTTTTTAAGGCCCAGCTTGACAAATCCCTGGCTGGGATGATTTAATTGGGGTTGGTCCTGCTTTTAGCAGGGGGTTGGACTAGATGACCTCCTGAGGTCTCTTCCAACCTTAATCTTCTATGATGATTCCATGATTCAGTAAATCATAACCTTTCCAATGATACCTTACAAGACCCATCTTGCATAAAATATATCTAAGTTATACCGTATCCATATCATAAGCATATTTCCATAAATAATAGGGTGTAATATCACACAGGTTATTTATGTTTATCTGAGGCAACTAAATGACACAGTATTTTCCTCATCCCATTTTATGGTCTTGGGATCTCTAAAATTGCAAAATTGGGATTCAGTATTCTAAATCAGCCAACAGCCCCGAGTCCACATTCATTNATAAGATCGATCTTGCATAAAATATATCTAAGTTATGCCATATCCATATCATAAGCATATTTCCATAAATAATAGGGTGTAATATGACACAGGTTATTTATGTTTATCTGAGGCAACTAAATGACATAGTATTTTCCTCATCCCATTTTATGGTCTTGGGATCTCTAAAATTGCAAAATTGGGATTCAGTATTCTAAATCAGCCAACAGCGCTGAGTCCACATTCACTGTGAGTTCAAAATAGCCTCCACAGTATGGGAGGCTGAATTGAGGCCCAAGTAAAAATCTGGGCATATATACATTCTACACTTTGTCTTTCCCACCTTGTGATCAGATGTACCTAATCCTCTTGCTTCATCTAGGCCATAAGCATCCAGGCCCTTTTTATACTTCCCTTGCAAGGTGAACAGAAGCTCAAAGAAGATTTTTTTTTGTACTGTGGTATTGCTTTAGTTATGGCCAAAGACCCCATTGTGTAAGGCGCTGTACAAGCACAGAACAAAAAGACAGTCCGCCTGCCCCAAAGAGCTTAAAATCCAAGTAAAATATTCTACGGAAAATTGGAGTACTTCCTACTTCTCTAAGGAATCAGACAACGCTGAGGTGCTCAGACACCACCATGATGGACATAGGCTAAATAAGGCCTAATCACATGCTTTTCTACTGCTGACTTGATTTGGGGCTCAACATTTCGGCCTTTATCTCTCTGACATTTTGATGTTTTGCCTTGACATCCAATGTTCTTGGGAAGTACACACACTGGGCTCAATTGGTCTATGCATATCAATTGACATCAAGGGAGTTTCACAGTGTAGAAGTCTGAGCTAAGATAAAGCCCTCTCTCTGGCTCCTGAATTTTTCATATATTTTAAAAAGGAAGAAAAAATTTGTATTTTGTATTGTTTTCTTGTATTGGCATTATCCTTGTGTTCTCCTGTACACATTGTCCCCTGGGGTGGGAATGAAAACATGCGTGTAAATAAATCGAATAATAGGATTATGTTTCCCTGTGGGAGGGTAGCTTGCAAGCAAAGGGAGCATAGCTGAATTTGGTCTACTTTCCAGTCATGCTACATTAATATAAAAAGTACAGGAAGGATATCAAGAATTTCCACTCTGCCCCGAAGAGATAATACAGATTGATTGGTGGCAGTGGCAGTATATAAATCAGCAAAGAAAACCCTCCAAAACCTGTCTGCAATGGACAAATCCAGATTGTGCAGATAAAATCTGTGACAAGTACTATTAAAACACTTTGTGTGTGCTTGATCTGATTAAGCCTAAAGCAGAGTTAAACTTTGCCATTTTTGAAGTTGCCCAGCATCATCAGATAGTTCATAAAAAATTATGTTAATAAATTATCAACCCCATTTATAACTGTTGTGTGTCACTCTCTTATATATTAGGCATTGAAAAGGCACCAATCTGTCTAAAGCAGGGGTCAGCAACCTTTCAGAAGTGGTGTGCCGAGTCTTCATTTATTCACTCTAATTTAAGGTTTCGTGTGCCAGTAATACATTTTAACGTTTTTAGGTCTCTTTCTATAAGTCTATAATATGTAACTAAACTATTGTTGTATGTAAAGTAAATAAGGTTTTTAAAAAGTTTAAGAAGATTCATTTAACATTAAATTAAAATGCAGAGCCCCCCGGACCGGTGGCCAGGACCCAAGCAGTGTGAGTGCCACTGAAAATCAGCTTGCGTGCCGCCTTCGGCACACATGCCATAGGTTGCCTACCCCGGTCTAAAGCATTTCTCTGCTCCCCATCATAGAGGAACATGGGATCTAGATGTTGATTTATAGAAGTGCAGGGATTTCATCATTGTTGGTGTGTAGTAGTGAGAAATGTGTACTTTTTGTAAGAACACCTTCCTTGAAAAGGCTATAGACAATACCGGTACAGTAACAAACTAGCTGTGTGTTACGGCATTACACCACTGCTGCATCTTGATTAAGTTAGCAAGTAATTTACTTTTGTTTCGGTGGCTGACCCAGGAGGAAAAAGTTCCAAAACAAAAAAACTGAATTATTTTGATTTTTTTTGCCAAAAAAATTGAAAAGGTATTGTTCAGGTCAAAACAGCACATTTCAAATGTGGACTCAACTTGTTTTTGGAAATATCAATTCAAAGCAGCTCATTTAATTTTTTCCCTAAATGAAACATTTTGATAATGCTGAATTCTCCCCCCTCTCCTTTTTTTTCAGCTGAAATTATTTGTCAAATTTGACCCAAATTTGCAAAGATTTGATGCCCCCAAAATGCATTTTGAGGTGAATTTAATATTCATCAAAAATATTTCACCCAGCTCCAGTGACAAGCTTCATTCAAGAAGCTTTTGTTCCGTGTTTTTTTAATTAGCATATTACAACTGAAAGTGACATGAATTCTCCTCATAGACATAATTGAATCACTTCTGTTTGGGGCTCCAGCTTCTGTAGGTGCACATGGTGCTAGGTCCATTGGAGTCATTTCAGTTCCACTGTACGTGTGAAAAGGGAGAGAAAGATCATGATGCATAAGACCTGTGCAGAGAGGGTTGGTGCAAATATTTTTTAATTAGCTCAAAATTTCCCTGACATGCTGTTCATTCACTCTGTTTAATCATTAGTGAGTGACATCAATGGGGTTTCATAGACCACAGCACCTCTCCCTTTATGCTAAATATGCAAGGGGTATGGCCATATAACAAGATCATCTGCTTATCCAAGATCATCCTCCAAGGGACAGTACTGGGGAAGAGAAGGAGAGGTAGACAGAAGAAGAGATGGATTGACAACATAAAAGAGTGGACAGGAATGGACTTTGCGGAGACTCAAGCACTGACACACAATCATCAGGGGTGGAGACAATTGGTTGATTGCTCATGAATGATGGTGCCCCAATGACCAATGCTGTTATGGGAGTGATGATGATGATGAAATATGCAAGACCCTTTTGTTGCTGAAATCCAAGTAGCAAGGCAAATGATTCTATCTGAAAAAGAAACCATGTTAGGTTTGGCTTGGCTTTGCTCTTTACTTCAAGTGTGTTTCTTGTGCTTTATGGCCCAGTTAATCATTAGTATCTGTAATATTTCTAAGAGTAGTTCACAAGAATGATTTGCTCCATTGCAGAAGCTTATAAATTAGAAAAAAGTGAAGATGTGTTTGACACATTGCATCTCAGCAACCAAGGCGGTTGATTTGAAACAATTGCAGAGGTACCAGCAAACCTTTAAGGTAGCTCTATATTTTTCTTGCAGCTGGAACTGTGTGTTTTGTGTCAAAGATGCACCATATTTCTTGGTGGTGTTGAAATATTATGAGGCAACACAAGAAATAATTCTTACCAGAAGGGTAGCGATGTGGGCAAGTTGTAGTGAAAAATGGATACAGTCATTTGCTGCTGCTGCATAAAAAGCTGGTGTTTTGCTTCAAGCAGATCACCAAGAAAAGGATAAAGTATAAAAAGAAAACTCCCCCACCACCACCACGATTGTGTTTGCATGGCTGGCAGTTGCATGCCACCTAAATGTACTTGACAGAGGCAGCTCATTGTCACACAGGCATCAAATCTCCATGTTGTCGTCTACCCATCGCAGCCTCAGTAGTAGCTGAGCACCTTAATGTCTCGCTCCTCACAACACCCCTGTGAGGTAGGGATATGCTGTTGTCTCCATCATACAGATGGGTAACAGAGGCACAGAGATACTGTGGGTAAAATTTTCAACAGCACCGTAAGTGACTTCAGAGCTTAAGTCCCATTTTCAAAAGTGACAGACACTTAGGAGCCTAAGTCCCATTGGCCTTCAAGGTGACATGTGCCTAAGTCACTTTTTGAAAATATATCTAGGGCTCTTAAGTCATTTAGGATCAGATACTTAAAGATATGTAAGTGTAACTCCCATTGAAATACATTGAAAACTCTTCTGAAAATTTTACTCTAGGTGATAGGCCCAAAGTCACACAGGAAATCTGTGATTGAGCAGGGAATTGAACCCTTGATTCCCAAATCTAAGGCTAGCTCCTGAGCAACTAGATCACACTTCCTCTCAGATGCTCTGGCAGCCCAGTGCCCCAGTGGGGCAGCAAGCTATTCAGAAGACACTGTTTACAGCCCGGTATTCTCCCACACAGCAGAGGGCTCCTCAGGGAGGGCGCCTTGGTTGCATCATAGTTCCACTCCTATTCAATGACCACCTGATTTTTCCCATAAGAAGCTGGTTGGAGAGTCAGGGAAACCTAAACACTATATTGAATTTTAATTTTGCAAAAGCGCATAGTTTTGCATTAGTTTGGATTTTCATGGCCCTTTTATGTAATTTAGATTCCAGATTCTTTGGCACAGGTGATGTCTTCTCATGTGTGTTTGCACAATGCCCAGCACTATGGGGCCCACTGCTAATGATACATATCAATGACAAAGATTGGTCCATAGTTTGTGTATGCTTTCTTTCCTACACGGGGCAGGCCAGCTGGACTGGATGACATCATGCTGAGTTTAAAGAGTAGTTAAAATGAAAACCTGGGTTCCCATCCTCAGAGGCTGCAGTAAGTTTAATTAATGCGTGGACAATGCTTTGAGATGTTCTGCCAGAAGGCGCTATACAAGAGCTAAGTAGCCTACTGTCTCTGACCATCATTATTAAATCCTTACTGACACAATATAATCACTTGTGGTCCAGATCCATCATCTTTGATGTACATGGAATGTTGGCAATGAAAAGAACATTGCCAACTATCAGAGGTACTGACAGCATTCTGTAGGAAAGAGGTGAAATGAAGTCACTTAAAACTATCTCAAGTGCCTTGTTTCTTACACAGTTGGGGCAATGCATAGGCACACCATAAGTGACACAGGGAAGGAATCATACTACAGAGAAGTATAATTCCTTGCTTACTTCACTGGTCCATGCCATCAACAAATCGCTACCTTCACAGCCTGCTCTTCTGTATTGGCTGCCCCGGTGGAAGGCCCCTTGGCTTCACCCATACCTACTCACACAGCTGTAAGGATATGGAGGAATACAAGGACTGCATCACCTGTTTACTCCTGCACGTCTGAACCGAAGGTCTGGGTAATCTGCTCAGGAGAATAAGGCAGGGCGTTGTTCTCCCTCGTATGCCCCCACGCAGTGATGTAGTCCATGCGACAATTAAGCCTTTAAATATCAGTCACCAACAACGCATCAAAATTCATCTCAGTGAATCGCCCACCGTTTTCACAGTATCACTGCTTTGTTTTTTTATCTTTTGCATTATTAAGGTGTGGGACCTTTCACCCTCCCCCTCGTCTTTCTCCAGTTAGTCCGCTCCAGTGATGAATTCCTTTACTACTCTAATGAGACCACAAGAGGGCTGAGGTGGAGAGGGACTCAATTAGTGTCACAGTTGCTCATTGATACACCTCTGAGGAAGGAATAGACGCCAATGTCATTGAATAGAAGGGAGGATTTTGAGTGCTTTTTTTGCAATACAGAGAGAAGAACCAGTAGGAAGGGACAGCAAATCAGGTGGAATGGAAGAGCCAGGTGGATTAGTTGCTGGCTTAACAGGATGAGGAAGAGAAGAGAGAAGGCTACTACAACTCCCTTTGCCCTTGTTCCCCACCCCCCTTGCTATCACCTTTGTTGCTGTTGCTACCACCCAAGTCTGACTTTAGCTGGGCTTTCCTGGGAAGGCAGATGCACACGGATCTGCTTCTGCCTTTGCAAAACTGAATGAAACTGCAGGGAAGAGGGGCTCTGTTGTGAGCTCTGGAAAAAAAAAATCATCATCCCCTGCTTCTGCTTATTTGTCTGTTTTTTCACTCTCAACTTTATCATTGGCTGCTGAACACTCAGCTCCCTCCTTGCTGTGTTTTCACAAGGTAGATACCTTCTGCAGAGCAAGATACCCTGGGGGAAGGGAAAGGAGTTGGAAAGGAAAAGAAATGAATTGATCAGAAACTCTGGTTAGTCGGGTCAGCAGCTGGTTCCTATGTCAACAGACTTTATGGAGTCTGCAAAGGGGAAAGGCCAAGTACCGATCTTAGAATATTTAAGGAAAATACGCTTCCTGATTCTTACTGCAGGTTTTAGTGGTGTTTTGGGAACTCCTCCGCTGATATCCAATTCGGCAATGGACTCCATTCCCCCTCCACTCAACCCTGCCAACCCAATTTGTCCCCCTTGCCTCAAAAAGTATCTCCCAGCCCCCATCAGCTCCCTTCAACCCAAGCTTCAGCAGCCAGAAACCACCTCCACACACACCTGCAAACACATTAATGCCAGCGCCTGTTTAAATTCTCTCTTTCTACTCCACTGTTCATAACATTCAGCCCTCTGCCACCTAACACTTCCAGGCTCAGAACAGTCTCTGCTCCTTCTTCCCAGAGAGGCTCCAATACCATCTGCAAGGCCAAACATTTTTCAGTAGCAAATGGCTCTTCAGCTATACCACAAAGTTCACTAAACTCTTTCTGTGAAAAAATAAGGTTTTCATAAAAAAAAATGTTTTCATCAGAATCTCTTCAGTTTTCCCAACAAAAACCTTACAATTTTGCTGAAAGCAGCAATGTATTCATGAGTAAGGTACTCCCTTCTCAACCAGCTCAAATCAGAACTATTCCCTCTTCTATCTGACAATCATCACGGTCTCAGAAGTCCTTCTACCAGCTAAACTCCTCCTCCCCATCCGCTGTCTGCAGTCTATGTGCTATAGGGACAGGAGGATGTAATGGCATGGACAGGCAGCCCTGTACTCTGTCTCAGTAGGTCTAGCCTCACCAAAGCCTGCATTCCCTGTTTATGTGCTTTCTTCCTGTGTTGCAGGACCAGAAGAGTCTCCCCATACGGGTGGTACTGCACCCTTTGAGACAATACACAGTTGTGAGAATATTATTGTTAGAGCTTGACCTCGTTAGCCCCTAATAACCAGCCAGCCTGATTGTTCTCATCTGTGTTTTTGAGACAAGTCATTTACTTGCTCAGATAGCTACAGAAATGATAAAATGTGGGTGATTTCTTAAATCTATTTATCAACCAAAGTTTAATGAAACACTAATAAGGTTAATGGGCTTAGGAACATATGGATTGCCATCCCGTAATAGGTTAGATCAGAGGCCCATAGAGTTCAGTATCCTGTCTATGACAGTGGCCAGGTTCAGCTGCTTCAAAGGAAGCTGCAAGAAACCTGTAGAGGGCAATTATGGGATAAGATTTTCCTCCTAGCCCCCAGTAGCTAGATGTTGGTGTATGCCCATAATCTTGAGGATTCAGAGCCTTCCAAAAACTCTTAATTTAAAACCTTTCCTATTATAATGTTGGATAAACTGTTAATTTAATTTGTCTGCGTGCGTTCCATCTGCCATTAGCTTGCTCATTGCCCTAGTTTGAGGAATTTCAAAGGGACCCAACCATAATCTTCTTTGATTTTGACTAAATTAAATAATTTTGGGCCTGCTGCAAATTTTGCCATCTCTCTGCTCCCTCCATATTATTAGCTTACCGCCACAGAAGCTAAAAGCCATTTCTGCTTTCTCTTTACTGACGTATAAAGCTGTGGTTTAATTCAGTGCTGTGTTACTCAAGATCTTCAGTAACACCAGCATAAAAGCAGTCCGCTCAAGTGTCCCATGCAAGTTCAGAACTTCAGATTCCCCATGAAGGACAAACGTTCTAAGTTGCTTACTAATAAAATGCAAGAATGGTATAAGACCAAAGGAATCATGCATATGGTCAAAATAAGAAACATCTACTTCAAGCACAGACTGAGAAGAATATAGCCAATTTGTTTTCAGTTGCCTCAAAAATCTTTTTCAGTCCAGACCACGGGTGCTGGAACTAGGAATGCTGGAGCGGCAGCAGCACCCTCTGGCTTGACATGGTTTCCATCATATACAGGGTTTACAGTTTTGTTCAACAACTTTCAGCACCCTTCTTCTCCCCCCCCCAACTATAAAGACTGTTCCAACGCCACTGATCCAGGCTGAATATTGGTTCACATCAAGTCATTTTCCCCTAGGTATTTTATAGACATCCTTTGATAGAGCTTCTACATTATCAGGAAACATCGTCCGGTATTTTACAACATTTCTTACATTTAAGAGAAACTACACCCCAGGGAAATATATTTTGAATTACATTCTTAACTGCTTGAGAATGCAGACAGTTGGTGTTTGATCACTCTTTTCTGATCAGACATTAAGTGCATGGGAAGCCACTTCTCCTTGCCAGTCTGTATCGAGCCTATTAATTAAAAAAAAAAAAAACGAACATGATGGCTCCAAGAGAGTGAAAGAAAAAGTAAAACTGAGTTTTCAGACTGCCAGCACTTCAGACTATTTGTAGTAATGAATCAGTTTCAAGGAAGGTAAGATAATACATTAATCTGTTGCTAAAGCACCTGGCGACGCGACCTTCAGGCTGATAGCATAAAAATGGGCTACACCTGGAACCAGCTAGAGCAAATGGCCCAGGATAAAGGACTCTGGAGATCTGTGGTTGGCGGCCCATACCCCGATTGGGGTGACGGTCATGAGTGAGTGAAAGCATATGCCACCTATTCAATAATGGAAATTCACATTTCTGTTTGCTTTAATCTGGAAAGAAAATAAAGCGTTGGTTCCTATACTTACATGGTCCTAACAAAGGCCCTGAGTCACCTAAGCACTTTGGTGGGACTTGAAGTCAATGGAACTGCTCACATAATTAACAGGCATACATTTAGGCCCTGATTCTGCAATGTACGTAAAGTCAGATTAATACTACCATACTATGCCATACCGTATTGACCATTCATTTTAATTGAATTTGCTTAGACTGTGTTCGCACCGTTTTCTGTATTTTCTTTGCCATGAGTATTCCAAATTTACCAGGGTGAATAATTGTGCAAGGTGAATTTCAGAATGGATAACTAACCAGTGATGAGACAAATTTCAGAAGTAACATTCAAGCATTCAATTTCAAATTCATGCTCTTGTTGGGTAGTTGCATAAGTCATCCAACCAGGAAACTAAAATAGTACCACACTACATCTACACCATCCAGTGCTATTTCAAAAGATATACAGAGCCCAATTCTGCTACTTCTACTCATGTTCAACATTACCTCACACCACAAATGGTCCTACTGAAGCTAATGAGCGATTAGCAACCAGGAAAATAGTGAAATGCATTGAATACATTGTTCATAATTAATTATTTTGTCCTAACTCAAGACGTCTCATGCAGATTCAGTGTTACAACATTTATCTTGTGGTCATGTAGGGGTATACACAGTGGGTTGAGAGGGACTTAGGCAGGGGTAGCAGTGGAAGGATCCATTTTGCAGGGAAGGGAATGGTAGAGAATTAACATTATGAAGGAGGAGATTGCAGTGGAAAGCTATTTTACCCAGGAAATGTTACCTTTTTTAGGGATCTATTACAATTTTACCAGCACATCTCTGTTTGAAAGGTTAATCATATTATTCAATAGCAGCAACAGAAATGTAACAACTGGAAAATAGTTAGGATTTATGAGAAAAGCAATAGCATATTTTATATATATATAAAAATAAAATATGCTATTGCTTTTCTCATATATATAAAGAGAGACAGAGCGCACGCTTTAAAAACCTTTTCTTTCTACTCTGCGTATCCTTTTTAAAATTCCTTTGTTGTTTCCTTTTCAATTTACACATTACAAAATATGGAACAAGGATATATGTGCGTTGATGTAGGTCATAAAATAATACCTGAGTTACGATAAAGGGATAGCAGCAGTGGAGAACTGGAGTGCAGCCTTCATCAGATACGATGCTTTAACTTTGATTTATACCTTTGCGACTTGGTCCCTTTTGCGCTGACATGACTGCCTGCTTTGCTTCTCTGTAAACAACAAGTCAGAGTCCATCAATCTCCAACCAAACGGACAATTTTTACAAGCTCGTGATAGATTTCTGCAAGCTGACAAATGGGTCTTCCGATGCTTTTCATTGAAAGTGCATGTTAGGGGGTTAAGAAATTAGGCAATAAAACAATAATCAGTGGCTTTGCATACTGAAATCCATGATTGTGAGAGGCTAGAATATTTATTTGAGATGCCTCATGAAAAACCTGAAATAAAAGCAATTTAGAAACACCTTTGCTCACATATTTCCTATATTTTTCTTCTCTCTCTCTCTTTTTTTTTTTTAAATTACTGGGACATATGTCTGGAAAAACAATCTGAAGAGTTTCACGGGTCAGATCCTTGTTATAGCGCCACTGGTTTCAATGGAATGACTCTGATTTACAGCAATTGAGTATCTGGCCCTAATAATTTTTTCTGCTCCTGCTGCACATTCCTCAACTGGGCCTTGGATTTGCTAGGAAAAAAGGCATTAGGACCTGATCAAATGCTAGTATGGACAAGGCAGTTCTAGTTCTAACCTGTGTTAGCAAGTCCGCTTGCCTTCAGCATTTCATTTTTCTCACAAGCCTTACACCATTTAAAGAACCAGAGTCATGAATTTCACCCTCAGGGTGAGTGACAGAAGACTTCTCTGAATTTGCTCAAATTTCCCACTGTTGCTACTACCCATGTAGCAATTGTGTTACCAATGCTGAGATCCCCAGTGAGGACAGGCTCTCTCAGCTGCAGGTGGCCTGAATGAGCAAGTCAAAGCAGCATTCTGCCTGGCTGAGGTGAGACTCCTCATGCTTCTCTCTTAGTTAGCAGTGGAACAGGAAGGCCGAGAAGGTTCTTGGGCCTGGAGGTAAGAAGCACTATGGAGAAGGGAGAAAGAATCACATCTCTTTCCCCCGGGAGCAGAAGTAGTTGAGTGTTCATGCTTCGGATCTTTCCCTACCGCCCAATAGAAGAAAAGAGTGGAGACAAGAATAAAAAAATGGAACCAACTTGGATTTGGTCTCTTCTTTTCTACCTTGCTTTGCTTCTCTTCTGAAAGTCTGGCCACTGTCAGGTATCTCAAGGGGGACACACACAAAATGATGGCACCCAACAATCACTGATCACTTTTGGAATTCTTGGCTGAAAAAAAAATGAGGAACATGAAGAACTTTCATCAATACTCTAAATGTTGAACAACAAAACTGGTTTTAGATTTAAGACATTTCCCTCTCAATGAGAGAATTTTCTGCTCTTTTAATTTTTCTGCTACCCTGGATTTGGTCTTTGGCACTTTGAAAGAAAATCAGGTTATCACTTGGCTAATAGCATCATATGTTGCCTAGAAGATAACTATAGTGCTGGTCCTGCAGCCAGTGTCAATGCAACTACTCTTCCACCTACATTATTTTCTTTAAGGCCCTGATCCAGCAAAGCATGTGCACCAGATGTGTTTATCCAATGAGCAAACAAAAACAATGTCATGTGACTTATGACTAACCCTGATGAAACAGCACATTACCCATAGTAATGTTGAATATGCTTCGAACCTTATAATCAATTCATCAAGTTTTAAAAATGCATCAACATTGTCTAATGCTTTCCAGTATTGATTAAATCTGATGGGATGTGATCTGATTGCAGATCCAACATGATCAGAAAAACAGGCTAAAACTATTAGATAGATTTTTTGACTGCAAATCTCTTGCTCAGCTCTAGCATTTAGTTCTACTGAATTATAAACACATACATAGAGATTTGTTTTAAAAGTGCCAAAACTAAAAGCCACAGCGTATGCCAGTGTTGGTGCAAACAGCTATCGGGTGTATTCAAATAGAAATTGATACATGCATAATTTACAATAGGATATTGTGAATCTTAGAGCCTATCTACTAGTCTACATAAGGAATTAATGATTGTACTACACTTATCAGATAAGGGAGTTAGGCCTTTAGCTGAAGCAAAAGAGGCTTATGTTGAAGGTTCCTGGTTCAAACTCACTTTTGGCCCAAACACAGTTAGTTACACATGGAAACCAAGTACTGCAACTGTGCCCCTGCATACATGGGTAGAATTTTTGTGGGCATAATTTAGCTGACCATTTAAAAATAATTGGCTCACCATCAGATCTGAAAGCACAGCAGACAGCAGGGTAGTAACTGATAATATTTTGCACTTTCATCCAAAGATCTCAAAGCACTCAGGGCCGGCTCCAGGCACCAGCCTGGCAAGCAGGTGCTTGGGGCGGCCGCTCCAGAGAGAGGCGGCAGGTCCAGGTGTTCGACAGCAATTCGGCGGATGGTCCCTCACTCCCGCTGGGAGCAAAGGACCACCCGCCGAATTACCGCCGCAGATCACGATCGCGGCTTTTTTTACCTTTTTTTTTTTTTTGGCTGGGGCGGCCAAAACCCTGGAGCCGGCCCTGAAAGCACTTTATAAATATTTACAATTATTGCCTTTAATTTTGCTGATTTTTCCTCAGATAAGATTACCCTGGTATTTGTAACTCAACAATTGATTGATTGTAAAAAGTACAGGTGAGGTAGGATATATACATTTTGGGATAAGTCCAGGCCTTTTCTGGTCCCTGATCCAGTGAAGTCATTAGGAATCTTTTCATGGACTTTGGTGAGAGTTTGTGCACAATGGCAGAGGGGAGGGAAGAGAGAGAAATAGGGAACACATACATAGAGATTTCCCCTTTTGTTAGAGTCAGGAAGGATACCTCCCTATTACTGTGGCCCTCAGTTTCTGTCTGTGGCATATAGAGGATTGCAAGCTATCACTTAATAGCAAGGAGGTTTCTGGGTCCCACTTGCAGGATAAGGGGCTCTGTAGAAATGCGTGCAATCTAGACAGCCAGGCTATAAAAAGGTGGAGTGAGTTGTACTTCTGTTTTAGGGAGCAGTCTGCTTTGTCACTCTCTGTCTTTGGGGTCTTTTTTATTGCAACCTTCCCACAAGGATATTTTATGTTTTGACATAATTTCTGTGTGTATGCCATGAACGTAACACTATTCACTGGCAGGTGCAGCTGGTTAAAGTCTGCACGTGTCTCCAAGTGAACACCCTCTGTTTGTTAGGCGGGGCTATAGCCAGCTAGGTTATGTACTACCATCAGCAGCACATGCTAGACATCCAGAAGTGCACCACTCGGCCCATTGCACCAGCCCGCTGAGTGGAGTATTTCCATACTCTGGCAGGGTTCATGGAACAGACCATACTGCTTCTCTGCTCTCCATCTCTGTCCTGGTCAGCAGAGGATTTGCCTTGTCATGTTAAAATATTTGTTATGTGACCGTATATGTATGAGGCACAAACTGGAATGCCCACAGAATGGGCGTAGCTGTCATTGGCATAGCATCGGCACAGATAAAACTCACTGTGAGTGTGTAGTGAGAAAGCTAAAACAGGATTTACATGTGTTTTGGAGGAGTGGGGAGAAGGAAGAGATGGAACTAGGAAGATAAGTGAGAGAATAAAAGCTTGCTTACCATATACTCAGAATGATATGCTCTGTGTCTGATTTATGGAGACACAATATACTCACCTTGAAAAGAAGGCAAGGAGCAAACTGAAGCACTAGGTGATCTGTATTCAAGCACATTTAAGATCAAGAATTTCTTGAAACTGTATTTTGCCTTGTTGTGAATCGGACATCTAGTAATGTATGAGAGACGTCTGACGAAGTGGGTGTTCACCCACGAAAGCTTATGCTCCAATAGGTCTGTTAGTCTATAAGGTGCCACAGGACTCTTTGTTGCTTTTTACAGATCCAGACTAACACGGCTGCCTCTCTGATGTATGAGAGAGTATCACATGATTTGATTGTCTCCAATAAATACTATAGATACAAAACTAACAGATTCCAGGCCCAAAGAAGCCCCTTCATGATCGTATCCCACCAACGCTATGACGAACGATATAGCTTTTTACAAAGTACTGTATATGAGCAAACGGTCATCAACATCATAGAAATAGGAATCTCAGAAATGTAGGATAGAAAGGACCTCAATAGGTCATCTAGTCCAGTCCCCTGCACTGAGGCAGGACTACGTATAATATAGAACTTCCTCAAAAGGTGTTTGTCTATTATGTTCTCAAACACCTCCGATGACAAATTCCACAAACTCCCTAGGTAATTTATTTCAGTGTTTAACTACCCATACAGTTAGGAAGTTTTTCCTAATGGCTAACCTAAATCTTCCTTGCAGCAATTTAAGCCCATTATTTCTTGTCCTGTCTTCACTGGATAAGGAGAACAATTTATCACAACAATTTATTATAGCAACCTTTATGTACTTGAAGACTTATGTCCCCACTCAGTCTTCTTTCTCCAGACTAAACAAACCCATTTTTATTCAATCTTTCTTCATAGCTCATGTTTTCTAGACCTTTTATCATTTTTGTTGCTTTCCTCTGGATTTTCTCTAATTTGTCCACATCTTTCCTGAAGTGTGATGCCCAGAACTGGACACACTACACATTTTTTTTAATAATTGCTGGACATTGTTCTGAACCAGAATTCCACCCCGAGCTCC
This sequence comes from Trachemys scripta elegans, assembly GCF_013100865.1. Taxonomy (NCBI): domain Eukaryota; kingdom Metazoa; phylum Chordata; order Testudines; family Emydidae; genus Trachemys; species Trachemys scripta. The sequence goes on from NC_048303.1 coordinate 117,929,616, forward strand.
AAAAGGAGGGTGCAGAGTCACCCACCCCTTTCTTTAGGCTGTATGCACTTTGCACAGTTGAGTCCTCAGGATTTATTCACTCCTTTTTCTGGCATATCTCCCATTGAAGCCAATGGGAGTTTTTGCCTTGAGTCTGAATCACTTAAAAACTGAGTAAGGCTTTCAAATTGTGGTCCAACATTTGTAGTTATGCAGGTAAATACAATGTAATCAAAGGCACAAGATAAGAGGTCAGGATGAATTCCCTGTATCCTACTCCCAGGTACAGTGCTGGAGAATTAAACAGGAATGTTATAGGGTTTTGTTGTTGTTGTTTCTTTTTAATTGACCTCTGAAGCATCAGGGATTGGCAATTGCCAAAGGCAGATGCTGGACCTGAGTCGATGGTAAGATTCACAGCCACATAGCCTGAGTGCAGCTGTGGCAATCACCTCAGGACTCAGACCCAAGGTCAGAGGAAGCCTAATATGGCTGTGGACGCGGGACTCAGAGCTTGGTCCCAATCAAGTCAATGGAAAAATTCCCACTGGTCTGAATAGTACAGGATCAAGCTTTTACTCTCTTGTGGGGCAGTGTGCAAGCTAGTCATAATGTGGTTTAAATCTTTTTTCCAGTTTATGTGAAATATTCTTAAACTAAACTACTTCTTGCACCATCAAAATGGTTCCAGCCACTTCACTCATTAGCACTCTAGCAAAATGCCTCTAACTAATCAGGGTGCTAATATTTATTATATCACAGTAATTAATTTAAAAGTAACACACAACTCTGCTTACCTCTTTGGTCCATGTTGATATTTGACTTTTTTTTTAAATCCATCAACTCTACACCCAACTGCAATCCAATTAAATACGGTCATATTATTGCACATAATGAATTCAGTAAGTAACTTTAAAAAAAAGCACTGAAAAATAAAGCAAAACAAGAATGTTAGAGATAAACCAATGTGATTCAGTGAAGTTTGGGTACTGTTGGATTTTGGAGGATGGCTGGCATTTTTGTTACTCATGTATGATGAGTTGACTAATTTGAAACACCCCCAAACCAGTCTTGGAAGAATAAGGACAAGAGGGAGTCTAAGCAGTTCCAGCCTACTTCTTTTTATTGAATATTCAGAAAACTCCATTTCCTTATATCATGGTTCTCTCTCTCTCTCTCTCTCTCTCTCTCTCTCTCTATATATAATCAAATGAAAGCATCAAAAACAATAACCCCTTCTGCAAAATAAAATAAATAAATGTCCAGTTAAAATTTAAAACTACTGAACAGTCTCAGACAGAGGACTTTCCCCTGATAGAGCATTTCACTAGGGGACCTAGTCTGCTTTTATGCATTTATTTTTCAATTAGAGAAATGTTTGCTTCCCCTTATCTTTCTTATACATGTCTCCCCAATACGATTAGCCCCATGAGCAACCCAGGAAACATCTTTCTTCCATTAACCTGCTGATCCTAGTCTCATGAAATATTTATGAGACATCACTATCATATTATTTGTATTACAATAATGCTTTAAGTGAGATAAGTACCTCACTGTGCTGGGTTCTATGCAAATAGGTTGAGAGAGAATTCCTGCTCCTAGGGGCTTACAATCTAAATTGACAAGACGGGAGAGAAAGGAAGTGCTATTATTCCAATTTTACAGATAGGAAACTGAGGCACAGAAGGATAAAGTAATTTGCCCAAGGTCACACAAAAAGAGTCTATAGTAGAGGCAAGAACAGAACCCAGATTTCAGTTCTTTCATTACAAGACCATCCTTCCTGTTCATGAGGACACAGAAACAAAATGGTGGAGAGTTTTCACCTTTAATATTCATTATTATTTGTATTACCCCAAAAGGTAATAGATATTTAACATATAGTTAAGATGACAAGGACCAGACCCAAACAACATTTCTATTATAATGCTGCTAGCCAGAAGTTTGTTGGTAACAGATATTATTGGCAGATTTTTGGAACAGAGATCTACATGGCAGTAGTTACAGCATAGTAGAATGCTATCATTCTAATAAATTCTCAGTAGAGATGGATCCAAATTAAAACCATTGAAACCCTCCTGAACTTTGGGGAGGGGAAGAGGGTGATGTTGAAATCCATACCTAGATCCAGACCCAAATTTTGCAAATATATCTTCTTATGGATAAAACTAACCTCTTATTATAACAGGTAAAACCAACCTTGTGGATCTGACAACCCTGAAGTTTGGGGTGTTTGAAATCTGGATTTTTTTGGGGGGGGAGGACAGGAGTTGGGAGCAGACTTTCAATTCCCACTAAAAATCTACACACAGTAAGATTTAGGAGACGATTTTGCATTTCTTGCACAGTCAATAATCTGAAGACAGTTGTGTTTTAAAGGTGCATAAGGAATGAAAGACCGAGCTCTTAATTCTCATATTCCTTACACTACTACTACCCTAACTCTCAAAGTTGAAGTGGGTTTAGTGTTATGGATTAGATCAATATCTGCATTTACCGTAACAAAATGAAATTCAGAAGTAGCATCTGAGAGCAAGCTCGAAGGAAAAAATAAATCTGTTGTAGAACTGATATGGAAGATTATTTTAAATCTCAAAAAAGTGCAAACTCATAGGGAAATAATCTAAAAACTGAGAAGCCAAGAGGAAGAGTTTTCATCAAAGCATCTACAACACAAAATAATAAAAAGGTAAAGGTTCTTTCTAGCTGAACAACAGCTGTTGCCTCTTGATCTGGCAGAGATCATCAGTTTCGTAATGTGGTTAAAGGTTTTGACTTAAGTATTCAAGAGGCCATATTTAACCACATTGCTGGTCTTGAAATATTAATGCTGGGGATAATTAGCAGGGAGCCACTTTGGAAAGAAAATCCAGCATTAATATTGATGCTTATTAATATTTATTGATATACAGAGTGAAAGGGCAATACTGCTTGAAAAAATACAGTATCATGGAGTTCAGGTTTACTGTTGCTCAGTGACGTCTTGAACAAATTTGCTCAGTGTACGAGTAAAAGGATGGATTCCCCTGGCCCCCTCCAAGACCCAGCCCTGTAAACTGAACCTGAGTTCTGAAGGTAAAACTGGGTTCTCTCATACATCATCATCAGCAAGAGAAATGAGGAACTCAGCTACACCTGTTCAACTTGATAGTCTTTGCAGGTGTAAAGCACTCGATTCCCACTGAAAGGTAATGGGAGTTAGGCCTCTAAACACCAATCTCTGCATTCAAAAATCAAGTAAATTTGATTAGAAGCCACTGATGGATTTTAAATATCAATCCCCACAGAACTGTAATTGCACTTCTAGGAACTCACAGAGGAGAACTTCACTTTTCCATTTAACATCAAAGAAACCCAAATATTTAAAAGAATGAAAATGCACATTTAAGGCACCCACACAATCTTTACCATGTACATCCTAGTAGAACACCCCATCAGCCTCTCTTCTTCCTTCCTTTCATAGCTACTTTATGTTGTGCTGCCATACACAAAGAGGAAAAACATGATTTTTCCAGCCTAAAATGTTAATTAAGGGGAAAACAGCAAGAAAGAAAAGTAGTCTCCGTAAGTGAACACACTGTGTAGGACAGACTGCAGCAATTCTATGAACAGTGGATGCCAAATTCCACATGTAGACACAGTTCTAACAAATGTTATATATGCAATACACAAATGAGAAGGCACTGCAATTTCTTAGCTATATACACAACTTTTTTTAAAAATCAAGAATCTTTTGTTTGTTTAACATGCGCCTCTTTTAGCATTTGATTTTGTTTCATGGACTTTTTTTCTGGGCACTTAAATCCACAACATATAGCAGGAGACATTTTAATTTGAGAAAAAACACTGCACTGATACAGTGATCGTGTCACCACCGTTCTCCCATCTTCCCTTTGTCGTCTCCCAGCCTCCCTTTACATCTGGGCAGGCTTTAAGAAATCTGCTCTCTTTTGCTGTCCACGTGACAAATTTGAAGACACCACTTCAGTAGTACAACTTGTAGGCAGTGGCAGCTCCAGGCACCAGCGCTCCAAGCGCGTGCCTGGGGCGGCAAGCCGTGGGGGGCGCCCTGCTGGTCCCCGCAAGGGCGGCAGTCAGGCTGCCTTCAGCGGCGTGCGTGTGGGAGGTCCGCTGGTCCTGCAGATTCGGCAGCAATTCGGCGGCGGGTACACGGGACCGGCGGACCTCCCGCAGGCAAGCCGCCAAATCCGCAGGACCGGGGACCTCCCACAGGCAAGCCGCCAAATCCGCGGGACCGGGGACCTCCCACAGGCAAGCCGCCAAAGGCGGCCTGCCTACCGTGCTTGGGGCGGCAAAAAAGCTAGAGCCGCCCCTGCTTGTAGGTAGAATGCCAAATTGTGCACAATACATTGATTGTACATGTACACTGGGACTATACCTAGGATGATTAGTACTCTGTTCATTCTGCTCCTAGAAATGCTGTATTTTCATTGGCTGGGGCTAGAAGGCTTATTATCTATGTAGGTATGCTAGCTTAGTGTCAGATTACACTTGTATAATTGTTGGAACGTGAAATCTTAATGAGTAGGGAAAGATTGCCTACAGCTTGCGCTTTCTCTCCAAAAGATGTGGAATATGTCTTTCTGAGGCCTGTGTAGGGCCAGAAAGAAATCAGGAGTTGGTATAATGTTGGTCCAGTTTAGAGTGAGGCATTTTAGATTTGCTGGTCACAGGAGAGACTGAATGGTTAGTTGTGGATGGACTGAGCAGTCTCAGAACTTTTGTTTAGTGTCAAGGCTCAGCAGAGCTAAAGTAGTTTGGGGGTTTAAACTGATCATTTCCCTATTTCCCAATATTTGAGTTTCTTCTAAGTTTAACCTTCATTCTGATTTGTCTGCATTTCTTGGGGTATTTTTGATAGCTACAGTATTGTTTCAATTCTCTCTTTTTTTTTTTTAATGCTGTAAATGACTCACTCAGCTTTTAGCCTGATATTTGATTACATTTTAACTAGATTTTTGTCCAGGCATTATTATGTATTCTGGACTGTAAACATTGTTCATATCCCATGTAATGTATTCACAATAATTTGAAACCAGCAAATACAGGCTGGTCAGATTTATAAACAGATTTTTCTCCTACTGACACTATTAGTTTAAGTATTTACAGTTAATTTAATTAGACTTCTTGTATTCTAGAAGGTGAATTGAGGATAAACTAGTTAACAGTTTCAGGCTAAGGGATTTGAGGTTTGGAGTGGCTTCTCAGTTACACTGGTGTGGCGGGGCGACAAGTCACCGGCGCGGCACCTCCTGCTGGTCGTCTAGGGAATTAGCTCTTTTCCAGCTCCAAAGCACCCTGTTCAGGCCGGTATCTCGCCTGCCGCTGGCCCCGTTTACCGCCCAGACCTCGGTGCGAGGGGTTCTGCCCCAGCAGTATCCCACAATCTGGGTCTCCCCACCCAGGGCAACTCCCAACCCTCTAGCCTCACCTTACCTCAGTGGCTACTGCCAGTCTCCATCTAGCCCCCGCTCATTGGGGCAGACTGCAGTCTGTAAACCACTCATCATTGGCAACGGGGGCTAGGACCTGCTGCCTTTGCCTATCTCTGGGCTGCCCTTCTGCAGCCCCAGTACCTATTTGGCCCTTTTGGCAAGGCCTGCAGCCTGGAGTTTTTCCTGGCTGGAGCTCCCCAGCTCCCTCTGCCCTTCCCCAACACTGCTCCACCTCAGGTACCTTTCTCAGCTCCTAGGCAGCCCGGTCCTTCTCTCTCAGAAAGCTAGAGAGAATGTGTGTCCTTTTGAGCTCCTGGCTCGTAGCCCTTTTATAGGGCCAGCTGTGGCCTGATTGGGGCATGGCCTCAGCTGTGGCTGCTTCCCCAATCAGCCACAACCCTCTCCAGGGCTGCTTTTAACCCCTCCGGGCAGGAGCAGAGTTATCACCCCACTCCAACTGGTTTAAAACTGGTGCAGTTGAGAGGAGAATCAGGACCATATCCAGCAAGTGGCTGAAAGGAAGCTTCTCTCAGACATGAAGGAATCTCACCCTCCTTTACCCTGCAGTTCAAGAACTCTGGCATAACCATTAAACATCACCAAACTTCAGGGGAAAATTAAAACAAGAGTCCTTGTGTCTGGCCATTTGTGCATCTTGGGGAAGGAGAGGCTGTACACCATCTTAGTAGCTCCCTGATCCTTCTACCACTGGGGGCTGGCCTGGACCTGAGGAATAACTTAGAGCAGTCCAAAAATTGCTCTAAGTTGCAATGACAGCAATGGCTCCTTAATTAGCCATTCTGGCAGCTGAGGATTTCCAGAGCAAATCTACAAAGTGGCCACAGCTCAGCTGCCACCACCAGGATGATGTGTGCTGGGAGAAGATGGTTATGCTGGGTCTACACCATCGTCTATAGTATACACTACACTAGGTCAGCGGATTTCTAGGTAATCTATGAAAAGTAATTTAAGGGTGCTTTGTATTGTTGGATGAGCACTAAGCAGTCTTAATCAAGAGACGGAACTGACTATAAATACTATAAAATACTCTGCCGAGACTTAAAAGTAGGACAGCCAAATAAAGCTATTTTCACATTTGTTCTCCTTAGATTTTAAAACAAATGTACCCTTATGTGTGCTACGTAAGGAAGCATAGACTGTTCCAAACCATACGAAGTGCAGCTTTTCAATAAATGGAGTGGGTCAAAACAAAGAGATGCTGATTTACAACCACTGACGATCTGGCCCACTGTGTTCTCTCTCTCGGTTTCATTGATCTATTATTGCCTTGCTCCACAACTGGAGACATCTCCTGGGAGTTCGAGCCATTAGTGCTTTCTTCCCTTGTTCATAGCCATTGGGAAAAAAAGATATTTTCCATATTTAATAGAGCCTCTCTGCTTACACCAGTGAAACAGGGGTAACTGTTTAACTGGACTAGGGATAGTGGAACGGATAGAACTTTAATCAAAGTATGTGAGAAATATGACTGGAAATTAGCTGGTCTTACAGCCCTATGGAGCCAAGAGATTCCTGTGACAATGCATTGCGTATGGTTTAAGATAGTGGGATCAAGTGAATTTGGATAACTACATAGTGCTATACATAAGGTAGACCAAATTTATCTGTGATGTAATTAAGTCAATAGTGTTATGCCAGGAGTTCATTTCATCAGCTCTATTTTCTTCTTTTCAGTCCACTTTGTAATCAGCAAGCCATCACCATGACTTGTAGGCTTGTTGGAAGCCTCAGCAGAGAGGACTGACTGAGCATGGAGATTCAACTACCCTCCCACTTTATGTCAGCACTGATGCACTGGTACCTGGGGAAACCAGGGTGAGCAGCAGGCATTCAGATACAACAGTAATAGGCAACCTTGTAGAAAACTAGACAAATGGAATGAATAGGACAAATCCTCAGTTGGTGTTAATGGATGTAGCTCCATTGACTTCATTTATGCCATCTGAGCATCGGGCCTTCAGTGTGGAGAAGTTTATATATGTCATACATGTTATGCGATTAAACAGAGATCTCTGCCTAAGGAGCTATCAATCCAGTACTACACTCACTTTTTCCTATAGGAAGAAAAAAATCCAGACCTACCCTACACTTGTGACCAGAAATCCCCATACACAACAATTCCTCTCAACTGAAAGGGAAAGAATTATTTAGGCAGATTCCCACTATAAAAAACAGAAATGCATTCTTTGTCATGCAAAATGTTTGGCGACAACATTCATTAGAGAGAACCACCATCTAATTTTGTACTATCAAGTATTTTTTCCCCATAGTCACTATAGTATGTTTACATTACAAAATTATGTCAACCTAACTTACATCGATGTACAGACACGGCAGTAATTAAATTGCTTTTGCATGTCCACACTATGCTTCATGTGTCGGCGGCGCGCGTCCTCATTACCAACACTTGACTTGCATGTATCAGTAAGAAGTATTGTTTGCATATATTGAATGGACTATTTGCCTATCAATTTTGTGTTTGAGTTGCTACTGTTTTCCCAGTAAGGATGGTGAGGGGGAACTGGATATGTCTCTTCCAGCATAAATGAGCATTTTAAGCATGACATGTCTAAGTAGAAATAATCTCTATGTAAAATCTGAAATTCGCCTAACAATTAGGAAATTAATTAGAGAAACAAGTATTAAAAACATCCTGGTTAACAATTTAAGACTATTAAAATGGTAGATGGTAAAGAACAAATAACATGTAAATAAAAATGCCAAATAGAAAAAAAATGTAGATTTAAATAAAAAAATGATTTTTGGAAAAAAACAAAACAAAAAACAAACAAAAAAACCAAAACACCATGATTTTTATCCACCCTGCTCTTAAGTCATGCAGGCATATTTAAAAGTGTTACCAATGGTGCCCACACAAGAGTATTTACATTGGAAATTAGCCTAAAAGTTCCCTATAGTGATGTAGGTAACATACCATGTGATTTATATTTCCAATCAAACCATCTGCACTGAGATTCACCTGCTTGAAGCACCCCACTCCTAGCAAGACCCAGTGATACGGCACTTCTACCTCAGTTTCTGCACAGGATCTTTGGTCTACTCCTGTGATAGAGGTGATTCAATGCATTGGCCAAACCATTTTAAAGCATACAAGCCCTTCTGGGCCAACAGAGTCCCTTAGCGTAAATCTAAAACCAACATCAAAACAGAAGAGCCTTCAGCCCCTTTCCTTACAGGTGGTCTCTCAGAATCAATGGCCTGACTGACCGTCTAACCACCAGCCCCTAGCTGTAATCAGCCCAAACCTCTGGGTCAGGTCCACCCTCTTACCAGGGTCCTCCGATGGGCCTCAACCTAGCTTCTTGCCTCCACATCAGAGCTGCCTGTCAGCTCTCCTTCCCAGCCAGCTCTCAGTTTCTGGCCTTCCCTCATTTTAAGTCCCAAACCCTTCACAGGCATAGTGGGTTGGGGCAAACAAAACTGGGGTGACTATCCCAAGGTCTCATGACCCTTAAAGGAGCAGACTGACCTTTTGTGTGATCCATTATGGCTCAAAAGCAAAGTATAAAAGAAGGAAAAAAGAGCTACTGGAGATCAGGAATGGCTGTACTATTGTTTCTCCAACTCTTATGATTTGATCACAAATACCACAATATTTGATGTTTCACCCAAAGCCCCAGCTTCTGGAAACATTGATCTTGTGATCCTCTCAGCTTCCATTAAAAAAAATGCAATTTTCTAGTCAATGCTAGGGGTTAGAAAACATAAACCTCAGGGCACTCTAAGGGCTCACAATTCAGAAGAAAAATAAAAAGAACCCCACACTTATTTTAAAAAAAAAATCTCATTATTTTTAAACCTGTTTCATAATGTCTGAATGTTTGAGGTTAGCAAAACTACAGCTCTCATATGGGACATCTTTATTTCTAACATGTGCCAGGTGGAACAAGCTATTCCAGCAGGCCAGGAACGTGTATTCTAGCCACACCTCTTCTTACTTCCAGTATACTCACTATGCGAGAGGGAGAGGGTCCTGCAGTCGGTGGCATAGAGCCTGCTGTGTAAGGTTTATGCTACATGGGAATTCCCCTGCAAAGGGTTTCCCCAGCTGGCTGTTTATGTCAGCTCTCCATCTCGGTGGTGTCACTGGAATAGCAACAAAGAGTAAACTGGTGACAAAGATCTGGCCCTTTCTGTTTAAGGCCTGGTCGACACTAGAACAGTGGTTCTCAAAGCCAGTCCACCACTTGTGCAGGGAAAGCCCCTGGCGGGCTGGGCCGGTTTGTTTACCTGCCGCGTCCACAGGTTTGGCCGATCGTGGCTCCCACTGACCTCAGTTCGCTGCTCCAGGCCAATGGGGGCTGTGGGAAGGGCGGCCAGAACATCCCATTGGCCTGGAGCGGCGAACCACGGCCAGTGGGAGCTGCGATCGGCCGAACCTGCGGACGCGGCAGGTAAAGAAACCGGGCCGGCCCGCCAGGGGCTTTCCCTGAACAAGCAGCGGACCGGCTTTGAGAACCACTGCAATAGAACATTAGGTTGGTTTAATTAGGCTGGTCAGTGGTGTGAAAAATCCACAGCCCTGAGCCCCGCTGTTAAGCCAACCTAAGTCCCAAAGTAGACAGCACTCGGTTGATGGAAGAATTCTTCTCTCTGGGAGGTGGATTACCTACACTGACAAGAGAACCCCTCCTGTCAGTATAGGTAGCGTCTACACTGATGTGCTACAGCCGTGCAGCTGCAGTGGCGTGGCTGTCCACCATAGCATTTTAAGTGTAGACAAGTCCTAACATTGCAGTTGAATTGAGTTCCAGTGGAAATTCTTTTGCAGTTACAAATGTCCAGCTTCATTCCAAATTAGTATTTCAACAAAGCAAAACCTCTGCAACATTTGGAAGGGAAAAATAATCTCCTGACATAGTAAATAATCTCTTGGCCGCACTATTTTTGAAAATAAATATTTTCTTTCTTTACTAAGCCTTCACCATCTGGTTAGCCTTCTAATTACAAATGCATGAGCATGTAAGTCACAAATGTGTCATATAAAGTAAAATAGAAATTATTTAGATCTTTGCTTCTGTATTTCCAGGTCTTAATTCAAGTCAGCAAGCATCTGCTTTATGTTTCTCTCATGTTTCAGACAGTGGGAGAAATTGTTCCCCTGATGCAGGGAATTCTCCGCCATAGTTTACAGGAATACACCAAGATGTATTGCAGATGCAGAAATAAAGTTTCCAGACACCATTAATCATTGCTTCTCGGACCAGCTAGGCCTGGAAACCACAAGGGGAGAGGCAAGTCTTGATTCAGTCCTAAGTGGAGCACAGAATCTGGTCCAAGATTTTAGCTGAGCGGCTCAGTAATAACGACCATAATATAAGTAAATTTAACATCCTGGGATGGGGGGATACCAAAGAAGCCCACCACAGTAGTATTTAATTTCAGAAAGGGGAGCTACACAAAAATGAGGAAGCTAATTAAATGGAAATTAAAAGGAACAGTCACAAAAGTGAAATGCCTGCAAACGGCACAGAGACTATTTAAAAAAACCATAATATAGGCTCAAACTAAATGTATACTCCATATCAAAAAAAGAATAGTAAGAGAACCAAAAAAATGCGTCACTGGTTAAACAACAGTGTAAAAGTAGTAGGTAGACTGAGAAATCCTACTGAGAAAAATAGAATGAAGCATAAACTCTGGCGAGTCCAGTGTAACAGTATAATTAGACAGGCAAAAAAGAATTCGAAGAGCAACTAACAAAGACTCAAAATCTAACAGATAAAAAAAGGACATCAGAAGCCAGAAGCTTGCCAAACGATCAGTGGGGCCCCTGGACAATCAAGGTGCTAAAGGAACACTCAAGGAAGATAAGGCCATTGTGGAGAAGCTAAATGAATTCTTTGCATTTGTCTTCACTGCAGAGAATGGGAGGGAGATTCCCAAACATTGGCCATTCTTTTTAGGTGACAAATCTGAGGAACTGTCCCTGACTGAGGCATCAGTGGAGGAGGCTTTGGAACAAATTGACAAATTAAACAGTAATAAGTCACCAGAACCAGATAAAAAGAACAGGAGTACTTGTGGCACCTTAGAGACTAACAAATTTATTAGAGCATAAGCTTTCGTGGACTACAGCCCACTTCTTCGGATGCATATAGAATGGAACATATATTGAGGAGATATATATACACACATACAGAGAGCATAAACAGGTGGGAGTTGTCTTACCA
>NC_048303.1:117955976-118059406 GCF_013100865.1 Trachemys scripta elegans
GAGAAGACTGAGAGGGGACATGATAGCAGTTTTCAGGTATCTAAAAGGGTGTCATAAGGAGGAGGGAGAGAACTTGTTCACCTTAGCCTCTAAGGATAGAACCAGAAACAATGGGTTTAAACTGCAGCAAGGGAGGTCTAGGTTGGACATTAGGAAAAAGTTCCTAACTGTCAGGGTGGTTAAACACTGGAACAAATTGCCTAGGGAGGTTGTGGAATCTCCGTCTCTGGAGATATTTAAGAGTAGGTTAGATAAATGTCTATTAGGGATGGTCTAGGCAGTATTTGGTCCTGCCATGCGGGCAGGGGACTGGACTCGATGACCTCTCGAGGTCCCTTCCAGTCCTATAATCTATGAATCTATGAAAAAACTGCGGCATGTTGGGAGAACTTCCTGGTTCCCGCTAGGATCAGCAGGAGGTGTCAGGGAGCACTGACTGAGCTGGGAGCACACAGCAGGCAAGCAGAGAGGAAGCTGCTGGACTGTAATCCTGTTCTATGTTCTTTACCGGTAGGACCAAAAAGGACATAAAGAGCCCCCTGAGAGGAGTTTAAATGACACAAAAGGGAACCTGGGTTTGTTTGTTTTGGGGTTTAGTTATGGTGGGAGTTAGAACATATTTGTAAGGGGGTTGTGTTGTACGATGTACCTTCCGCTCTCCCAGGAGGTCTCAGCATTGACTCAGCTGGGAGCATGTAGCAGGCAAGCTACGTTCTTTACAGAATAAAGCTCTGTTCCTGGTGGTTCCTCTGAGTGGGTCTGGTCTGAGGTGAACAACACGGGCACACAGCGCAGAGCACACAAAGGAGCCTCAGGCCCAGTTTCCCAAAGTTGTGTAAAGTCGCAAGGCAGGCTTCCCCTATCTTGAATAACCTCATACTGGGCCAGTGAACGGGAGGGGGTGAGTGAGTGGGTTACATAACAATGACTAAAATTTCATCAATCTATAGGAAGAATCACCCTGCTGCATACCTGGTGCTGCATAATAAAACTGAACTCAGCAGCAGATCATTGTTTTAATGCGCAAGGCTTTGTAGTCATAACCAGCCCACACAGAGTGCTTTAGGTTATTCTGAAGGCTTTTGCAATACAGAACACAGTAAATCATTGTATCTAGACGTATTCTTTCTGCATACCAGCTATTACCATCTAAATATGATGTTGTAACTCAGAGTCAACAACAGGTTTGTTTTCTTCTTCCATTTATTTGGTGGTGGAGAGGCAATAGGCCATTTGATTGAAGCAGTATTCAAAGCCGTTTCCATTATTGAAACCCTCATCATGAACATGGATAACCTTGCTGAATCTATTCTCTGTCACGACCTATAAAGGTTTGATGGCTGAAGATAGCCAAAAAAAAGCTTTTCTGGTACTTGCAAAACATATCTTACTATGTGGTCTGGGGCTAATGGAACTTTGAAGAATGTTGGGGACATTGGTGCTGGGCCAAGACCCATTAGGAGATGAAAGAAGGTTTGAAATGAAAGACAGTGGGAGTTAGTAAAAAAGACTCCCGCTCATCAGTTATATATTGGTAATGTGTATTTTTTCAACTTTCTTCTTCACAGCCTGAATAAACATTTTTTAGTATAGGTGAAAACATTTAGCAAGTGAACATTATGTCTTTAGTGTGGCTGCTCAGAAAATGATCTCTTTTTTCCTGCAGAAAATTCCAACACACATTTAAAAAAAAAAATGATGAAAATGGAAATTTTCTTGAAATTTGGGTTTTTGATGAAACCCCAGAGGTGAAAATAGGATTTTCACAAACATTTCCATTTCACGCAGAAGCTATTATTAATCATAAACATGTTTCGATGGAAAAAATTTCATCCAGCTCTAATCTTTGACAAGTTGCTCTTCAAAATGCCTCTTATACATCCAAAATTCCATCTTCCATCTCTTGCCAGAGCTTATGCTCCTTTTCATTGGCTTCAGAAAGGCTGTGCAGCATTTCCATTTATCAGAAGGATATGTATTTGGTTTAAACAACCTTTTGTATCCTTTGCATTTAACCGTTTTTGCTCACTCCTACTTCCTTTGTATTTTAGATTAGGCATATGCATGTCTCCTCTCTGTGCAGAAACAACTCGCATGCTGTGTCTAAGGACTTTAATTTTCAGGAATAACTTATCTGTACTTGTCTGGCTTGGCAAAACACAGCACCTTACAGTAGCGCTGTGTTTTAGGCCACCCCAGTTGTCTTTTTATACGCCGAGAAAACCTGAATATTTTCCAGAGTGAAAAATGAAATTGCTTTCTTATGAGGTTCTGATGACAAAGATGATAGCATTCAATATTTATAGATTCTTTCTGAGGCTTAGAGAGGAGTTCAAAAGCAGTGGTGTAGTAGAAAACCTAAGAAATTAAATTCAAAATCCTGTTTAAACTCACACTTTCTTCAGTCACGTAAATCTGAAGTTTTCTTTCAAGCCCAGTTACAGTTGCTTCTCTTATTGTACTGTCCTCGTGGCTAAAAATCACTTTACCAGTAAGGCTAGTTCTGCTTCCATTGGAGTCAATGGGAATTTTTCTATTGTCTTCAACAGCAGCAAGCGCAGATCAATATATTTTTTTGGATGGAATATTGTGGTGTTCCTGTAAACACCTTGAAGAATGAGGCTTGTGTTTTGAATAAGAAGTTATAAACTGAGTTCTGAACTTTTGCGTGTCACACAGGGAAGGTCTTCCACACTCCAGAAACACACCAGCGGACTATTCCATGTACTGCAAAACTCTTTAATCAGATTCTATAATCAGGCATCCCATTCTTCTCTTACAGGGTCAAAGTGAATGCAAAGTGGGTGCAAAATGCTACCAATATGACTAATAGCCTTTTTACTCATTTAGCACAAACTCAAGTGACCATACAAGATGCAAAAACAAGGAGAATCCGCTCCCCCAACCTTTACATTCTCTAAGTTTCATTATTTTAATTATACAGTCTCAATAGTCCTTATGTTTTTTTTTTTTTTGCATTTAGTCATAGAGAGATAAGATTGTTCCTAAAGAAAATATTTGTCAAGGTTTTTCTTAAAGTCAGGGTCTTTTTTAATTGTGTTCTCCAAACAACAAAGGTGAATCAAAACAGAAAACAATGGCACAGCCTCCTTTTATACCGAAGTAAGTATGTAGCTTGGAGCAAGCCTTAGTTACTTGGAAAAGGATTCTGTGCCATTGTTTTCTGTTTTAATTCTCCTTCGCGGTTTGGAGAGCACAATTAACACCTCCCTCCCCCTCCCCGTAGACGGAGCTTCTTCTGCCAACATAGCTACTGCCTCTCCCAGAGATGGAGGTATTAAGCTCTCTCCCCGTCGGCTTAGAGCATCTTCACTAGACAAAGTGCAGCTGCGCCGATGTAAACTTGTAATGTAAACCTGTGCTTCCATTAATACAACAACAGAATTGGGAGCATCATTCATCTGAAACGACAGCTGTTAACACAACCCTGGTCTTGAAAAACTCTGCAGAATACAGACTCGCCCCCTCCTCAAGAAGCCGAGAAATCACCCTACAAGAGATTTTGTCCTTTATGGGTTTACATAACTTGCTTTCTCTAATACAAACACAGAGCAGCATGTTCATATATATATATATATATATATATATATATATATATATATATTTAAAAAACCTACCCAAACATCAAACACTATGTTGTCTACACAATTCACCCTGTGAAGATGAGAAAAAGAACAAACCACACATGACAGATGTTGGTCAGTTCACTTAAACTACTGATAGGTGCCGAGATTGGTATAAGAACATATAAAGAACAGAACAGATTTTGACACACTTAAGCACTTGGAGTAGTCCCCTGGAGTAAAATACAACCCAGAAGGTATACGGATGTCAGAATCTGGCCCATCGTCAACTTGAAATAAACTAGGTATACAGCATAATATTTGCAGCACGGCCGCTCAATAGATTTTAATGGCAACTTCTAGTACAAGATTAAATATGTCTGATTTACACCATTCTCCAAAGGCCAATTTTTAATTCACCTTGGCTAGGAGGCAGGGGGGCCAAGTGAGAGTTTTCTACATCAGCCAGTATTCTCATTAATAAGAGCATGTCACTTACTAGTCTATCATCTCAAGTGCTGCACCTGCAGGGCTGCTAGTTAAGGAGTTAGGGGCCAGTGGCATCCAGTATAGTGTATTTGCTGGTTAATGTGTGTTCTCTATTAATGTGAGGATGTGGAATTCTGATTGAAACTATGCGTCAACTCCTGACTCTTTGGTATGTGGCATCAACCAAAACAAGAAGTTGTTCATCTGTACAATAACTGATGTGTAGTCCTTACAGGTATTCCACTGTTGATGGGTGCCAGCGCACTGGGAGTGCACCCACTCACAGTGGAACGTGTATAAGGACTACCACGAAGAAGAACATGCTGTATCTGCACTGAGATTCAGATATCTCAGGTATGCCGTCTCTGATCCTGAGGAGTATTAGAGCTGCACAGAAGGGGACAAAGGCAGTGCAGTAGATCTAATCTATTTCAGTTTCAGTAAGATATTTGACACAGTTCCACATGGGAAATTATTAAATTGGAAAAGATAGGGATAAATATGAGATGGGAAAGGTGAATAAGGGACTGGTTAAAGGGGACACTACAACAGATCATTCTGCAAGATGAACTGTCAGGGTGGAGGGAGGTTACTAGTGGAGTTCCTCAGGGATCAGTCTTGGGACCAATTGTATTTAGCGTTTTCCCCAAAAGTGGGAGTGTGCAAATAAAATCTGCATAAGACACATAGGTGGGAGGTATTGGCAATATGGAGGAGGACTGGAATATCATACAAGAAGATATGGAGGACCTTGAAAACTGGAGTGATAGAAATGGGATGAAATCTAGGACAGATCTACAAAACAGACTCCTATCGGTATAACTACGCCACTCAGGGGTGTGAACGATGGATGGTATGACGAGATTGCCTATAGTGGCGTGTGGCCCATCTGTGACTGCTAGTAGCAAATATCCCCAGTGGCCAGAGATGGGGCACTAGATGGGGAGAGCTCTGAGTCATTACAGAAAATTCTTTTCCAGGTGTCTGGCTGGTGAGTCTTGCTGGCATGCTCAGGGACCAACTGATTGCCTTATTGGGGTTGAGAAAGAATTTCCCCCCAAGTCGGATTGGCAGAGACCCAGGGTTTTTTTGCCTGCCTCTGTAGCAAGGGGCACAGGTCACTTGCTGGTTTAAACTAGTGTAAATGGTGGATTATATTCCTTACACCAGGATTTGAGGACTTCAGTAACTCAGCCAGAAGTAATGAGTCTATTACAGGAGTGGGTGGGTGAGGTTCCGTGGCCTGCAATGTGCAGGTCAGACTAGATGATCATGATGGTTCCTTCTGGCCTGAATGTCTATCACTCTGTAAGCCTGGGGATTGTGCCTGCTCTGCAGTGGAGGTGCTCGGAAAGCAGAGATGGATGAACTTTTTCAAAGCTTGGGTGGTTAGTGTGGGGGGTTGAAAAATGAGCCTCGGGTCCAGATAATATACAAACCATTTTTACATCCACTTTACCCATCTGCCTTACATTACCACTCACTCTGTCATGCTTAAACAGCAGAGGATACCTGGAAAGAGTTCAGTGTGGGGAGGACAAAGATATATGGGTAGCTTTGAACCTAGAACTTGCCAGCATTGGAAATAAGTGAATGTCGAAAAAGCTATAGCTGTCTAGATCTGGGACCCGTGGTGAAATCCTGGCCCTATGGAAGTCTATGGCAAAACTCCCACTGACTTCACCGCAGCCAGGATTACATTCCAGAACTGAATCGAGAGCTAGACCCAGATTTTTGAGCAGCAACAGGTCAGTTTGAATAAAAAGTCATTAGTTGCATGCAAATGTGCTACCATGTAGCAGGGCTCAGGAAAGACTCCTCCCCCTCCGGTGTGCGTTAGCCACAGAACACACAGGCAGTCATTACACAGATGTTTTGTGGGGTGTGGGGGGAAGAGTGATGGGTGCTGACTAAAGCTCCCTCCGATGTGGGGATCTAGGTTCTGCACTGACCTACCACCATTCCTGTGGCTGACGTGCTGACTTCCAGCCCCAATTTATTTCTTTCCTCGTGAAGACCCGCAGCGGATATACTACTGAAGAAGTCGTGTTATTCCCCTGCAGGGGATCCTCTCTGATTGGGGCAGCAGGCCCTAACACACCTATGAGAACTGCCGGCAGGCTTCCAAGTTGGGTCCTAAGTATGTTTTCCCTCCCCATCCCAAATGGTATTTAATAGCCCACTTGCTCTCCCATGACAGCAATAGAATAAATTTCCACTGCTGTTACTGTGAGTCAGATCATGCGGAGGAATAGTTAAACTACAGCAATTCCCTCTAGAGACCCAGAACCTCAAAGAGAGAAAGGAAAGCTCATGATGACATGAAGATAGGTGGACTCTACTACTCTGACAGCTCTGCTTATTGGCTTGCCGAGATTTTCCCACAGAGCATGATGCACACTGACTCTGCCGCCGCCTTTCTAGGGACGGTTCACGCACAGCAGAGGGTGGCCCTGCACGTTTCTAATTCCCTTAATCGTCTCCAAGTGAAGGTGACAGTGAGTAAAGTATGTTTCTAGAGGAAAAGTCCCAAGAAATATCAGATTTTACCAAAACCCTATTAAACTGTCATGCACTTTAAAGTAAAAATCCATTGCTTTCCCGGTTGATTCATAAACCCTTTGCTTATATACAGAAGCCTTTCCCCTTGCTAATCAGGCTCATCTTCTCCTCTTCTTCCTTAAGGGAGGGGATTGCACCGTTCACGGCTTTTGGCATTACAGCCCTTTGCCACAAGCTCTGGTATACTCAGGGTTTCCATTACACAGAACAATCAGAGCTACTTCCTGTGGCTAATTTAACACCTGTAAATTGCCATGTGCGTTAGTGAACGACAGTGGCACATTCAAGTGTCCGACTTTTCTCCAACAGGGATATTTTTATAGATGTCACCTATTTATATGTCAGTGATCATCCTCCCCCCCCCCCCATTTAGCTATTTTTACAGGTGAAATCAAGTACAGTAACTCCTCACTTAAAGTCGTTCCGGTTAACGTTGTTATGTTGCTGATCAATTATCGTTTGGCAGCTACCTGCTTTGTCTACTGCTTGCAGGAAGAGCAGCCCCTTGCAGCTAGCTGGTGGGGGCTTGGAACCAGGGTGGACCTGCAGCCCCCTATCAGCTTCCCTTATCAGCTCCCCACTCCCCTAAATTCCCTGTGCAGCAGCTGCCTGCAGTTCAGCTGTCCCTCCCCCCACTGCCATGTGCTGCTCCTGCCCTCTGCCTTGGAGCTGCTCCCCAAGACTCCTGCTTGCTGTGCCGGAGGGCGGGGGGAGGGAGGGAAGGAAGAGGGGGGCTAATGTCAGGGTGTCCCCCCTCAACCCACTCCTGCACCCCGCTTACTCCATCTTCCATAGAGCAGGGAGGACACATCAGGGCTCAGGAAGGAGAGAGCTTGCAGCAGCTGCCCTCTTAGCAAACTGATCTAATTAACAAGGCAGTGTACTTAAGGGAAATGCGCATATCTCCCTCCATTCCTGCTGCCTTGCAGAGAGAGAGAGTTAACCCTTGAGGGTTCAGCCAATTGCTAGTTTATCATTTAGCTGTAAGGGAAATATCCCACCCTCTGACTCCTCCACCTCAACCAAGCTTCACAATCATCATCACTGTGTACCAGTATTAAATTATTGTTTAAAACTTATACTCTCTGTGTGTGTGCGCGCATGTGTATATATCTATATCTATATATAATATAGTCTTTTGTCTGGTGAAAAAAAAATCCTGGAACCTAACCCCCTCATTTACATTAATTCTTATAAGGAAATTGGATTCGCTTAACATTGTTTCGCTTAAAGTCTCATTTTTCAGGAACAGAACGACAATGTTAAGTGAAGAGTTACTGTACCAAATAGCCCCAATCCAGTCCAGTTAAGCTGAAGAAAGATGCACAAGATCTAAAAGACTTGTCAGACTGCTCTGGAATTATTGCTGCCCTGAAAGACACTTTGGATAGACAGATCACTACAACTCTGTCACTCTTAGGCTTTAGATGGTAACTCATTTGTGCATATGTTGGCTTGCTTTAACCTGTAAATAACCTGTATCCTTTTTCCCCAAGTTAATAAATCTTTAGATAGTTTGTTACAGGATTGGCTACATACATGGTTAGGGATAGAGTCTAAAGTGACCTAGACAAATTGGAGAATTGGGCCAAAAGAAATCTGATGAGGTTTAACAAGGACAAGTGCAGAGTCCTGCACTTCGGACGGAAGAATCCCATGCACTGCTACAGGTTAGGGAGCGACTGGCTAAGTGGCAGTACTACAGAAAAGGACCTGGGGATTACACTGGACGAGAAGCTGGATATGAGTCAACAGTGTGCCTTTATTGCAAGAAGGCTAACGACATATTGGGCTGCATTAATAGGAGCATGCCAACAGATCGAGGGAAGTGATTATTCCCATCTATTCAGCACTGGTGAGGCCACATCTGGAGTACTGCATCCAGTTTTGGGCCCCCACTACAGAAAGGATGTGGACAAATTGGAGAGAGTCCACTGAAAAGCAACGAAAAAGATTAGGGGGCTGGGGCACATGACTTATGAGGAGAGGCTGAGGGAACTGCGCTTATTTAGTCTGCAGATGAGAAGAGTGAGGGGGGATTTGATAGCAGCCTTCAATTACCTGAAGGGGGGTTCCAAAGAGGTTGGAGCTCGGCTGTTCTCAGTGGTGGCAGATGACAGAACAAGGAGCAATGGTCTCAAGTTGCAGTGGGGGAGATCTAGGTTGGATATTAGGAAAAACTATTTCACTAGGAGGGTGGTGAAGCACTGGAATGCGTTACCTAGGGAGGTGGTGGAATCTCCATCCTTAGAGGTTTTTAAGGCCTGGCTTGACAAAGCCCTGTCTGGGATGATTTAGTTGATGTTGGTCCTGCTTTGAGTAGGGGGTTGGACTAGATGACCTCCTGAGGTCTCTTTCCAACCTGATCTTCTATGAGTCTATGAATAAAGCGCATCTGAAATATGACTGAAAAGTGAGAGAATATTTAGATCTGAATTTTCCTAATTCCACAGGATTTAAAATTGCAGTTCTGGTTTTATCCCTTCTCTATTAGTAATGTTTTGCATAGATATTAAAAACTTCCATCTAGAGCTAGAAACTGAAAATTCATATTGCTTGCAGGAAATTTCAACAGTTCAGAATTAGTATCCATGGGAACAGGAATGGAAAATTGAAGTATTTTGCAAATGAAAAACTCCAAAAAAAATTTGAATTGCAAATGTCCAAATGAAATTTTTGCATTTTTTATTTTTATATCAAAATGACATTTTTTGCTTTGGTTTCCCCAACAGGAAAAAAAAACTAATCAAAATTGACATTTTTCTGCGGAAAATTTTTATTTGGGCAAAACCACATTTTCCACTAGGAAAATTTTTCATGTGAAAACATTCAACCAGGTTTGTTGGGGCAGGGAACATGTTTTTGTTCTGTGTTTTTACAGTGCCTTGTCCTGGACTGGGGCTCCAAGGTGTTATGAGAAAACAAATAAATAATAAATAATATTCTCACTCAACCATACAAGTGCTTGACAAACATGGGCCTTGATTCTGCAATGGGATCTGTTAATTCACTGATTCTAGTTGGACTCCAGCCATTCCATCATAACTCACTGCAGAAAAGACACCATTGGTAAGTAATATTATCACTGTTTCTCAGGCTGAAGAAACTGAAGCAGAAAAAAGTTAAGTGACACGTCTGAGGCCACAAACCAAACAGTGGCAAAGGTAGGAATATAATCCAAATCTCCTGACTCCCAAGCCCTCTGCTCCAGCCATCTATTCCTCATCTTATGAAGGATCATGTATTGTAACATGCCACACTGAGGGCAACCGACAGGACAGACCAATGATCTGCTCATATGTGTCATGTTCTGTGTTCTTATTTGAAGGCAACATGTTTATTTCCTTCCCTTTATTTTACAAGAGAGAAAATTACTATGTAGAATCTGACTAGCGTTTTATTTCAGTCATTTTCAATTTTCTTAATCAATTTTCATCTCTTTGTGAAATACTAATTAATTGGTTAATGACTTGTATCTGTGTGTAATGACACAACAATACAATTATTTTAGTTGAAGCATGAATATTGGGAAAAGGTATGTGCCCAGGCTGCAGCAACACAAATGTTCCCCATAGATTTGAAGAGTGTTTCACGACTCTATTCCCTTGCAATATATTAATAAAATAGTCACTATGAGAACCCCAGGAGATGCACACGGGAGTCCCAGTAGACAGGTACATCTCTAAATGTTAGAACAGGCACGCTGAAAGAAAACAGTAAAAATATTTAAGGAAGTTACAGCTGTAATTAAACACCCTTCAATGTAGCATTGAGGCAGAGCTGAAAAATTATTCCAGTCTCTTGGAGCCAACCAGGCAAGAACAGTTTCCAGAGTTTCTTTTACCCATTGGAAGCCTGAAATGAGGGGAGTGGAGGAGGGCCTGATTCGCATTCATACTCAGGCCTCTTTACACCACTCTAATAGCATAAAAGAGCTTTCCTGTAAATGAGAATCAGCCCCGAAGTACCGACTCTTAATTAATTTAAAGTTATATGGAAACCGTCTGGTGCACGCTAAATACATTTACAGCTGGATTGTGCATCCCTTACTTACTTTGACTAAGACTCAAGGCTTGTCTCCACAGTGAGGTAATGCACTCTGATGGGGTATGATTTCTAAAGCTCACTATCCCAAAATGCATTAGCTGGTCTGGGGAGCTCCTGCCGGTGTGCTTTAATATAGTGATGTTTGAAACAGTACTACATTGAAGAACACTAGGGAACTTTCAGTGCACACTAGCTGGGTCTACACAGACCAATTAATGCACAGCCCAATACCCTATCACGTGGGCAAGCCCTTTCTCACACAATTAGACCCAATGAAGTCACTAGGATTTCTCGCGTTAATAATCACTCCTCAATTTGAGTAGAGGATGCACTGTCTAACCTTTAAAAAGCAACAGAGGGTCCTGAGGCACCTTTAAGACTAACAGAAATATTGGGAGCATAAGCTTTCGTGGGTAAGAACCTCACTTCTTCAGATGCAAGTCAGTCTAACCTTTATATTACATATTGTAGGAGAGAAATCAGTTACATCCTCTATGGACTGCTGAATTTAATTAAAGCACCATCCTGCCCTAGAAAAGGAATATTGAAAAGTGAGAGCTACTTATTCATAAGACCACCTCTCTGTATATTCCAACTACAGCTGGTCAGGAATTTTTCAATCCCCCCCCATCAGAAAATGCTAATGTATTGAAACCAAAACTTTACATGGGAAAGGGCCAGTTTTGATGAGTTTTATCTCTTAAAAAAAAAAAAAAGAAAAACAAAGAAAAAGTTCTGAAATTACCAAAACATTTTATATTGAAATTTTTAACATGAAAAATGCTGGTTTCCTGGTTTGAAATGATTTTTGTTTAAAAATGTAAGCTAATTATAGTAAAAGCTTAGAACTATTAAAACAGAACATTTTAATTGACCAGAATCATTTTTTTTCTGGATTTTCACCTCACAAGTTTGTTTTAGATCTGAAGGTTTTATCCCGATTCAGGATGGAAAAATGGTTAAGATCTCAAAAATGTTCACAGGCCAGGAAAACCATTTTCTGTTCAGCTTTCATTCACACTCATCATTGCTTGCTCTATTGGCTTACAGATTTTTTTCCTACTTTGTATTTCTTGAAGGGTCAGCTATGGAAAATGTGCTTAGTTCTGTTGTGTCATGTACATCATCTATGTTCTAACAGAAGCATAATTTCTGCCATTGGTTATGCCTGTGTTACCCTCTTAAAGCCAAGAAGTAACTAAGGTCATAGTCTGAAGATAATGCGGTTGCACAGGTGTAATTCAGGGCAGAAGTTGACCTTTTTCAGTTCAGCTTTAACCTCTTCCCAAGATATAAGCTAAATCAAAAAGAGCCACTTATACCAGAAAAAGGGTATCTACATGGAGGATTAGGTGGTGTAACAATGTCTGTTTAAATTCATACCTTAGTTCACCAGTATAATTTTCCCCAATAGACAAGGTCTTAGACACTTAAATGTCCTGATTTTCAGAAGTGCTGGGCACTTATTTCAAAGGAAGCTGGCATTTGAAAATCAGTGCATCAGTATGAATGCCTCAGTATAAATTTAAGGGCCTAATGTGGACATGCATATTTTAAATCTTGGCCCAGATCTTTTGATTCCAAAATCTGTGCCTTAACCACTCAAGAAAACCACCACGCAGACCAAAAGTCTTCGGAAAGAAAATGAAAAGAATTGAATAGCAGCATCTGTACCTTAGTCGAGATTGTTTGCAAGTTTTAGAAGACCAGAAGGGTTCAAGGAACATAAGGCAGACATCTGCAAGCTGCAGCAGTGTGCTAGCTTTCCATCAAGCCAGAAAATCTAAAGCTTAAACTTAGATCATAACATCTAGATGAATTAGGCAAAACTGAAATGGATACTGATTTAGCTTCATTTTACTTCCATCTTTTGGCAAGGATGCGACATTAGCACATTTCCAGGTTGATGGTAGTTTGCCAGTTAATGACAGAAGGAATAAATCTTAACTAACTTGGTAATGGATAGTGAGGGTGCAGCAACTCTAAGAAATATCAGGAGCAGCTCGTCAACAGTAAACAAATGTGAGAAGGTTTCACTAATCTTGAGCTGAAGAAAGCAAGTGGGAGACAAGAGAGGAATTGTCCTAGATAGAAAGTAAAGGATCTAAAAGAAATAGTACATATCTTCAGTCAATAGCGAAGCAAACGTGATGATAAATAAATAGCCTTAGTAAGTCCCTTAGTATTCTTCTTTCAACAGATACAGATCTTCATACAAAGCTTGAAACTTATTCATTCATATACATCAAAAAGTGTATTCAGTCCACAGAGGAGCAGGTAAAGAACAATAAAAAATGAATACCAACGGTGAAAGCATAAACTCTTATTATCCCTCAACCATCTAATAAGCTGGCAACACATTTATTGATGATAAAGTGCTAGGAGGCCTTGAATACATTAGTCTTTAACTTGTATGACAGAATGCAATATATTCAACTGGGTAGCTACATGCTATTTGTACACCGATTCCAAGTGGATAGGCTAAATATTTCTTTAAACACAAATTCTATTTAATGTCAGATTATTGTGGTATCCTAATGGAAAGCTTTCCTTACATTTACTAGATCCAGGCTAAAATAGGAAAGCATTCTTTTTGTTCAAGAATGGCTGCTCTCCTCGGCTAGCTATTTTGTTCATTACAGTTAGATGAGTGCATAATAGACATTAATGGAGTTGTAAATCATAATGTAGTAGAAGTTTACGATAGGACTAGGCCTGTGGCATACACCTTTATACAGTAAGGCAGCATTCAATTTCAGCTTCCCTTTTTGCAGGTATAATTAAATCCTGCAAAATTCTGCCTCTGCTCCAAATTGACTGTGGCCGTGACTGTTGGCAAAGGAATGGCTAACTAACTACCTTGTTTGCAAGTGTACAAATTAGTCAGTCAGTCATTTAGCTACTAATATAAGTTCTCGTAATTAGTTGTGGGCAGTAACAACACAGGTATAAACTCCGTCAGCAAAGAAGGATTTTGAAACTGTAGTTATACTTGAGAATAACCTACTTCCTGCCATTTTGATGCATGCCCTCTAGTGGGTAATGCTGGCATGTTGCCCTCTAGTGGGTAAATATACTACAGCGACATCTCTAAAATGCCTGGGACTGTCACCCTCTAGTGGCTGCAGTTTAATTAATCAAGATTCACTTGTGAAATAGCAATAGACCTCGGAGTCTTTACTACTCCTATTTCAGTATTGTATCCCCGGGTAATACTGTTTAAGGACTTATATGACTCTGTAACATTTAATAAAAGTAGCAGAGAGTGCCTGTCCTGGCAAAGAATACATATTTTAAACAACCACCCTCTGCTTTCTACATTAACCAATTCTTGAAAGTATTGTCTATGACCAGACATAATGTGGATAGATGCCATTATTACAGAAGCATCTTTAGACACCATAGGTACTATACAAGTACATAATATAAAAGGCAATCCTGTCTACTTATAGTTTACAGTCTAACTAGACTAGGAGGAGGAGGAGTAATAGGCACAGTGACCTAAAGAAACTGACCTTGTAATCACACAACAGGTCAGTGGCTGGACTAGGAATAGAACCCAGGGCATTTGATTCTTAGTGCCAACAGACCACACTGCTTCTCACAAGATTCTGCTTAAAGATCTATTGATGTACCCAAATCCTGACCTACAAGAAACCCACTATTCAAGTTCCTAGGCTTCATCACTGAATAATGAAGTACTCTGACAGCATGATGTAAATTAAATGTGTTGAAGAATGGCAGACATCTGATGGGTCAAATCCAAAACCCTTGAATGCTACACTGTAGACACAGTATATCAGTTGAAACCCTGATTAATACCCTGAATTGCATTTATTTGCTGATAACAGACATTTTTACAATTTATTTAGCTCTCTACTGCTGTGTTGTGTGCAAATTAGCCTAAATGCATCAACTCACATTTTTATAGGTGTATCATATGCACTATACACTCATCTTGTATAACGCTGTGAACAAATCTGTGACTTCAAATATTCCTCATGTTCTGACTTTCCCTGAGATTCTAACTCTTCCTCAGGTCATTTCTTTCTTTTTGTGTGGGTGTCATAAAAGAGTGCTTCCTTAAAGTGCACTCAAATGATAGATGTGAATCCCTAATCAGCTTAAAGGTGGAGCAATGACATTAGTACAGATGCAAAGTGGTTTCATGCAGAGTTACCCTAGTGAGTATCAAAATCTGCCTCTAAAATGCATTGTGAACCGAGCCGAGCTAACTGCTTTGGCCACAATTTGCACGAAGTGCAATCTCACAGTAATCAGTGGGACTTCATAGGGGGGTCAATCAGTGCAGAATTTGGCCCTTTATTTTTAATGCTGGCACCAGATCATAAAGAGTTTCTGTCACCCTATGGGTACTCAAGCATTTAATTCTATTTGCATCTGCTATGCAATCAGTTACTGGGTCCCTAGTAGGCTAAAGGCTCATTTCTGGCTTCATCTAATAGGGTACAGCTCACATTGAAGTCAGTGTTTGAAGTTGAAATGTGGACCTAAGATAGCACACAAAGATAAAGAGCAAGCAGTTAAAGATCTCTCTAGAACTAAACATGACATTTGTAAAGCATGTGTTGCAACCCCTTAGAGTGACTAACCCACATAGACTTTTATCTTCCACTTATGCTGCCCTGTAATAGCTTTTTTCTTTAGCTCAAGTGGTAGAGGCCAGTGCTTTGTTGACAATTCAAACCATGTTGGCAACCTGTAGTGTGGATTATTTCATAAACACACCAGTTGCTATAATACAAACAAATATAAGAATAAATAATAACTGTATCTGTAAAACAAAGGCTCTTAATATACACAGAATACATGGATTTATTTCATTTTAATTTTTGCAGGGAAAAAAGTCTTTAGAACCAGCCTCTAATTATCTTTTGTAGTTTATTGTGTAATGTGCTATACGTCTCCCCCTTGGAAGTCTGAAGGAATAGGATCGGCTAGAACATAAGAATGGCCATATTGGATCAGACCAATAGACTATCAAGCCAAATATCCTGTCTTCCAACAGTAGCCAGTGCCAGATGCTTCAGAGCAATGAACAGAACAGATAATCATTGATCCATCCCTTTCACCAGTCCCAACTTCAGGCAGTCAGAGTCTAGGGACACCCAGAGCATGGGGTTGCATCAATGACCATCCTGGCTAATAGTCATTGATGTACCTATCCACCATGAACTTATCTAGTTCTTTTTAGAATCCCTTTATAGATTTGGCCTTCACAATGCCTCCTGGCAACAAATTCCACAGGTCGACTGTGCACTGTGTGAAGAAGTATTTCCTTTTGTTTGTTTTAAACGTGCTGCCTATTAATTTCATTGGGTGACCCTTGGTTCTTTTGTTATGTAACATGGCTTTTGTAAAGAGAAATCATGCCTCACCAATCTATTTGAATTCTTTGAGGGGATCAACCCATATGTGGATGTGACGGGTTGGATCACAGAAACCCCCTTGGGAGCTGCCACCTGATGTGCCAAGACTACCTCTACCCCTGCTTTCCCTGTAAGCTCGGGGCGCCAGCACCCTGTCTTGCTGAGCCAGCCACTCCCGTCTGCTCCAACAAAGACCCAGGGTCTGAATTACTTGCCCCAAAGCTACAGGTTTACCTGAAAGCAGCTAACAGAAGTATTCCTGTCTTTAACACTCAGATGCCCAACTCCCAATGGGGTCTAAACCCAAATAAATCCATGTTACCCTGTATAAAGCCTATTATACAGGGCAAAATCATAAATTATTCACCCTCTAACACTGATAGAGAGATATGCACAGTTGTTTGTTCCCCCAGGAATTAATACGTACTCTGAGTTAATTAATAAGTAAAGAGTGATTTTATTAAATACAGAAAGTAGAATTTAAGTGGTTCCAAGTAGTAACAGACCGAACAAAGTAAGTTACCAAGCAAAATAAAATAAAATGTGCAAATCGATGTCTAATCAAACTGAATACAGATAATCTCACCCTCTGAGATGCTTCAGTAAGTTTTTTTCTCAGGCTGGACACCTTCCAGGCCTGGGCACAATTCTTTCCCCTGGTACAGCTCTTGTTCCAGCTCAGGTGGTAGCTAAGGGATTCTTCATGATGACTCTCTCTCTCCTCTCTTCTGTTCCACCCATTTATATATCTTTTGCATAAGGCGGGAATCCTTTGTCTCTCTCTGGGTTTCCACCCCCCCTCACTGGAAAAACACCAGGTTAAAGATGGATTCCAGTTCACGTGACATGATCACATGTCACTGTAAGACCCCAAGCCTTCATTCCTCCCAGCCTGATTCACAGGAAGGCTTGCTTGCAAACAGAGCCCCAGTCAATTGTCCTGGTTGATGGGAGCCATTAAGATTCCAAAGCACCATTAATGGCCCACACTTTGCATAATTACAATAGTTCCCTCTGAGTTATATTTCATATTTCTAGTCCCAGATACAAGAGTGATATATTTATACAAATAGTAGATAATAAACTTTGTAATGATACCTTACAAGAGACCTTTTGCATGAAGCATATTCCAGTTACATTATATTCACCCATTATCAATTTTTTATAAAATCATATAGACTGCAACATCACAGTGGACAAGGGTGATCTAGTGGATAAAGTGTACTTAGATTTTCACAAAGCCTTTGACAAGGTCCCTCACCAAAGGCTCTTAAGCAAAGTAAGCTGTCATGGGATAAGAGGGAAGATCCTCTTATGGATTGGTAACTGGTTAAAAGATAAGAAACAAAGGGTAGGAATATATTGTTAGTTTTCAGAATGGAGAGAGGTAAATAGTGGTATCCCTCAGGGATCTGTTCTGGGACCAGTCCTATTCAACATATTCATAAATAATCTGGAAAAAGGGATAAAGAGTAAGGTTGCAAGATTTGCAGATGATACAAAACTACTGAAGATAGTTAAGACCCAGGCAGGCAGACTACGATGAGCTACAAAAGGATCTCTCAAAACTGGTGACTGGGCAACAAAATAGCAGATGAAATTCAATGTTGATAAGTGAACATCGGGAAAACAATCTCGACTATACATACAAACTGATGGAGTCTACATCAGCTGTTACCATTCAAGAAAGATCTTGGAGTCATTGTCGATAAGTCTTTGAAAACATCCACTCAATGTGCAGTCAAAAAGCTAATAGAATGTTAGAATCCATTAGGAAAGGGATAGATAATAAGACAGAAAATATCACAATGCCTGTATATAAATCCATGGTACACTCACATTTTGAATACTGCGTGTAGATCTGGTCACCCCATCTTAGAAAAAGATATATTAGAATTGGAAATGATAGAGAGAAGGGTAACAAAATGGTTAAAAATATGGAACAGCTTCTGTGTGAGGAGAGATTAAAATGACTGGGACTTTTCAGCTTAGAAAAGAGATTACTAAAAGGGGATATAATAGAGATAGAGGGGATATAAAATCTTGACTGGTGTGGAGAAAATGAATAAGGAAATGTCATTTACTCCTTCACATAACACAAGAACCAGGGGGTCACCCAATGAAATTAATATATAGCAGGTTTAAAATAATAATGTTTGAAGCCTGATACTTTTTATGAAACACCAGAGATAGGTCCTATCCCATAGTGCAGTCAACCTGTGGAACTCCTTGCCAGGGGATGTTGTGAAGGCCAAATCTATAAAGGGGTTCAAAAAAGGACTAGATAAGTTTATGAAGGACAGGTCCTTCAATGGCTATTACCCAGGATGGGCAGCGATGCAACCCCATTCTCTGAGTGTCCCTAGTCTCTATTTGCCAGAAGCTGGGAATGGACAACAGGGGATGGACCACTTGATGATTACCTGTTCTGTTCATTCCCTCTGAAGCATCTGGCGCTGGCCACTGTTGGAAGACAGGATACTGGGATAAATAGACTATTGGTCTGACCCAGTACTGCCGTTCTTATGTTCTTAATTGTTTTTGGACAGAGAATGGAGCCTCATTATTTTGTTTCACTGAGAGGAGTGGTGGTTGTACCACAGTGTGTGTGTGTGTGTTGATGTTACTGTCACACTCAGTATGTCCTCAGTTTTCCTTGTCACGTTGACTTACAATACCAGTCTTTTTTGTGTTTTACCTCTCTCTGATGCCTAGTCATGTCTGTAGACCTTTCTATCACAAACAATATACACAGTTCCTCTTCTCATGAAAAATATTCCATTTTCATAGAAAATATTTGTATTTCTCTGAGAAACAAAGTGCTGGTGTTGTTTGTTTTTATTGTTTGGTTTGGCTTGCTTTTCTAGGTAGTTGGCTGTGTGAGATGGGGGGGGGGGCAACCAAAAAACTGAACATTTACAATTTGTGGTTTTCAGTGAAGAACCAAAACATATCAGCATTTCTTTTTTATGAAAATGAAAATTTTCATTCTTATCAAAACTTTGTTCCTTCTGCAGGTTTCACCAGTGGTGTACTCATTTTTCACTTCCAGTGATACATACAGCTGAAAATGGATACACCTTAAGATACAGTTAGTACTGACTGAAAACACAGAAATATTTGAAGCCTGATATTTTTTATGAAACACCAGAGATCGGTCCTATCCGGAACACTGGGTGAAAACACACCTGAACTTTGGGAGAGTTTCAATCTAGATCCAAGCTTTATGGCTGTGGCCTCCATCAGAAATGGTCTAGATAAACCTTTGAATTGGAACATAACCCTGAATGTTGGGAAAGCTTGGATTTGAAGATCACTGTAGATCCTGTCTTTACAAACTGGAGCCATCTCTGGTATATAATAATGTAAAAAACCGAAACAATAGAGTTGGAAAAAATAACAGGAAAACATTTTTCAGAACACTATGTGGAAAAAAAAAATGTATTCATTGTTTTAAAATGTTGATGAAAAATTTAATGGAAAAATTGAAATTAAAATAATTTAGTGAAGCTCCACTAAGTAGTTTTTTTAAAGCAGCGAAGAAAGTTCCCCGTGGTTCTTCAAAGGAGAATGAAAAAGCTCTTTCTTATCCAACAACCCTGCCGTTAAGTTTAACTGACAGTTATGTATAGAACAGACTCTTCAACCCACATTGATGATAATCTGCTGTGAGTCTATCAAATTCTGCAGTTGATTGGGAGAAAAAGCACAATTAAGAAACCCAAGGACATGCTTCAGACAAATGTATTTTATTGTACAATAAAACTGCACTTGAATAGGGAGCTGGAGTATTAGCCAATAACAGAATTAGTGGAGTTCTTTCATCTAGTTGGATCAGCGTTAGAAACATTAAGACTGATGGATCAAGCAATGGGAGAAGATTTTGTTTCAAAAAATCCTTGAGTGTTTACATGCACTGATGACATCTGACCTTGAAAAGTCTGGCTATTCTGTTTGCCAAAAGCTTTTTTCCTTGCATGTAAATCTCTGAAAACCCAAGCGTATTTTGAAAGGTAGCAAACTCCTCTGGGTAGCCCATTCATGGCTGCATGGAATTCCTTGCTTTCTCTGGGCCTGACTCAAAGGCCACTGAAGACAATGGAAAGATTCCCATTGAGTCCAATGGACTTTGGATCAGAACCTCTGCTCTCTTAACTGGTTCTCAAATAGGAATTTCTTTGGATGCTTTTGCTTAGATCATGTGTGTGCAGCTATTTTCCCCTGCTGAGAACTTAATCCTCTTCTCATTCAGAACACCCATCACGCTAGCATCAGTGTAAACAAATTTCCAAAACTCTGCTTTGTCCTTTCGGTAAGTCCACATTCACATGAACGCAACTGCAATGTGCCACAGACAAGGTCCTCTACCAGATTAAGCTTTTGTTGCAGGGCATAACCCCCCACCCCAACCCATTTATTTTTCCTTTTGATACGTTGCAGAAAGAAGAACCAGACATGAATAGCGTTTTCCCATTTATATTTAGAAATGTTCTCCTTTCTCTAATCTTGCCCTTCACTTTCCTCTTTTATTTCCTGTCGGGCTCTCCACCCCGGGCCCTTCATTTGTTTGGTCCCTTCCAGGACTTAGTTTGCCAGATTTGTTAAAGGATAGTGATTTAAATGTTATTGTATCTAATAACACGGAGGAAGGTGTCACACTTCCATAATGGTCAATTATGAATAAGCATTTCTATTGATTATGAAAAAGGGTAAACGTTAATTTGGAACTAGACTAAAAAATACCAATGAGAAAGAAGGGTGGTAGGTGAGAGAAGAGAGAGGCCAAGATTTTCAAACTCAGCTGCCTAAAGTTAGGCTCCTAAATCCATACCCACTGAAATGTTCCTTTTAAAGGTTATTGAGGTCAGTGGGTGCTGTTGGGAGCTCAGCACTTTTGCTGAGATGTCTAAATATGAATTTAGGAGCCTAACTTTACGCAGGTGAGTACCAGGCCTATTGTGGCCCATTTATATTGTGGCTAAGCACTTGCTGAGGTGACACACATTTCTATTCAGCTACATCTATAGCAAATACACAAATTTAATCTCCTCTTGCCCACAAAAAGCATACTCTCCATGCCCTGTGCATTGTATTTTTGATATTAAAAACACATTACCATATTAAACATATTACTATATATTTCTAAGCACTTATTTTAACCAAAGTTCTAAAATAAAGATCTAATAATATGGTCCTGCTCTGTTTTTAACTGTTTCAGAGACCGCCATGCAATTTCTGTGAAGGTGTCACATCAGCACAACACCCTCTCTACCAGTGTCTCATTAGCACAACACCCCTTCCTACAATGTCACATCAACACAACCCCCTGTCTCATAGCTTCACATCAATGCATGCCCCCTGGACAGGTGCTAAAGCACACACTGGAAGAAATCATCTTAATTCAAAGGACAAAAAGTCAGCATCTCAGAAGCCACCAAAGTGGCCGTACAGGATGACGTTTGGGGTCTATCCTCAGCTGGTGTGAGTCTGCATAGCTCCATTGGCTTCCGTGAGGATTTGGCCTGTGGTTTTAAAAATTGTGCTAAATACTTTCCAGGATGTAAAGGGTTCCTTTGATTTCAATTATAAACCACTTTTACCGAAGGCCTAGCATAATCTTAAAATGAAACATGCCTCTCTCAACTACAGTCTACAACACTCTTAAAAATTTAGATCTTGCCATGATTGTGTGTGTGCATTTCTGTATCATTGAAGAGGCAAGCAGAAGGGTGGAAATAGTCCATGAAAGTCTGTGTGGCAGTGGAATTGTCTTTTGATTTTAAGACAGGAATAGCCTTCCACTTTTCCTGTTAACTCTTATAGTCCACTACAGACACAGAGATCTTGCCCCCCGTTCTCCCATTCCACCAACAATGCTGGCTCTAATTGTCCATGTCAATTAAAAAAAAACACAAAAACAAACAAAAAAGCAGTGTCATACTTCCTTTCATGCTGCCTCTTATGTGTGGAAACACCTCCCTGTAAAAGTAAGGCCACTACATTATCCTCTTTTAACACCTCTTTTATATCAACTTACGTCATTGATGTCTACAAAACACTTGACAGTGGCTGGGCAGGTGGTATGCTGGGACTGCTAATAATCAGACAGCTGGTTACAACTATCTCACTATTATCTAGTGATCCCCATCTGTTTGTCATATCCACCTGTTGTCTCCAGTCTTAAATTTAGACTAAGCTTTTCAGGGCATATTTAAAAACAGACCGGCAGGCCAACTGGCATATTTAAACAGATCGGCAGAACTGTATTTTTGTTCTAGGTTACTACAGTGCCTAGCATAATGAGGACCTGACTCTAGGCACTAATAATACAAATAAATAAAAATGGTGTTGATCTCATATACTAAAGCAGACCATAGCATGTGGACATCTCCCAAGAGTAAGAAACGTCTATGCGGTAAGAGGTGGATTGATATAGGGGTTTATTTGTATTACTGTATATAAAAGCGTTAATGGTGGAATAAGCAAGGTACTCTTGTGGGGATACTTTGGCAAGGAAGTGGGTTTTCCAGTTAGCACTGAATATGATAAGGGTAGCAGTCATTCTGTTTTTTTCTGTCATTGAATTCCATAGTCTTGCATCACTTCCTGTGAAGGTTCTATCTCCCACCTCACAACTCTTCCTCTATTGTTGACTGCATGTTATGGGCTTGACACAGGAACTATTTAGTAAAACAATAGCCAGTGACAGTCTCATGGTCAGATTAGATTAACATAATGATCCCTTCTGGTCTTCTATGAATCTCTTTCTGACCGTTTCTTTGTTCCAGGTGAACAGCACCAAATAGAGGTGATATTTGGGAGGCCTGATC
The DNA here is from genome assembly GCF_013100865.1 of Trachemys scripta elegans. Classification (NCBI taxonomy): domain Eukaryota; kingdom Metazoa; phylum Chordata; order Testudines; family Emydidae; genus Trachemys; species Trachemys scripta. Next base: position 117,978,879 of record NC_048303.1, read on the forward strand.
CTGCCAGCTTTGGTCCTGATAAAATACCTTATTCTAGGAGTGTTTTGGAAATGTCAGTAGAATCATTCGATGGTTCTCTGTAGATGCCTACTGGAAGACATCACCCCAGAAATCTGTAATAGAACTGGTCACGGATTTTTCAACTGTTTTATCATTGAAATAAGCTGATTTGTCAAAACCTAAATTAGTCATGAAGCAGATCCAGTTTCAATGAACCTCCCTACTCTCAACATTTTTGGAAAAGAAGGTTTCAGTTTCTCAAGTCAAAACAACTTTTCAAAATATATTAGTAAATTCAGATTAAAACAGGTTAAAAAAAAAAGAAAGGTGAAATCAAAAGGATCTGTTTTGATTGACCCAAAACCAAATTTTCAGTTTGTAGAAATCTGAGATTCAACCTTTCATTCCAATTAAAGCCTAGTTGCCTATTAGAACCAAATGAATTCTGGCAACTAGAGTGCAGGGATTGGCATAACAACCGTATGGTTATTTCTCAATGGCCATACTGAGAATATGCAAATCTCTTCTCTCTGACTGGTTCCTCCTTTCAGAATTTTCAAGCCATTTGACTAACTCACCAGCTCACATTCGCGCTCCCTACAGCTGTAACAGAACTCCACACTACTAGCCCCAAATTCAGTGAAAAAGGGAAAAAAATACCAGGAGTCAGAAAAAATGGACATCTGAAATTCTTTTAAAAAGTTTTAAACAATTTTTATTTTGGTAAATACCTGGAGGCCCCAACCAAGATTAGGTTTCCGTTGTGCTAGGCCTCATATAAACACATGAGAGACAGTCCCTGCCCAGAGTAGTTTACAATCGAAATGGTGGATGGCAAAGGAAGCAAAGGGACTTTCCCAGGGTCACACAACAAGTCCGTGGCTGAACTACAGAAGCCAGGTCTCTTAACTCTAGGTCTAGTGCCATATCCATCAAATCATATCCACTCCCATATCATGTGTTTATTAATTTCCCTCCCTCAGGCTTGATCCCACTCCCATCAAAGCAAGTGAGGGTTTGTTGGGTCACCCCACTCTCTCTCCATCTACGTTAATCGGATCAGAAAAAAATATGGTACTCTTCCCCAGAGTCTACAAATCTTGTGTCTTCACAGTACTACGCTAAGTACTTGTTTTTTTATTTGATTCCAGTTCAGAAATGCACACCAGTTTGAAGATAAGTGCCTTCACCTTCAGAAGTGCAGAAAGAAAATAAGGTGGAAAATAAGTGATTCTGACTAGTAGTGCTAAAATTATGGACTTTAGATTAATTAGAGCAGTGTTTCTCAATCTTTTTGATACCAGGAACCGGCTTGTTGCCTTCCTAAACTATGTCAGGGAAATCTCAGGGACCAGTGCCAGTCCACGGACCGGTCATTGAGAAACACTGAACTAAAGCGTATTACTTGACAGATGAAAGAGCGTCACTCCTCCATTGTCCCAAAGTACTGAGCATTCAACAGCTTCCATTGACCTCAATGGCCTCAGAAAGAAATTGATGGGAGACGGGGATGTGGGGATTATAGAGTGATGGGCCAGAAAGATATTCTGCATTTTCTGTTTAAAACAATTCACCATTCAACAGTTCCATGGCCTTTTGTGGGTAGTTTCTTCCCTTTAATTTAAAATGGGAATACTTAAACATTTCAGTATCACAGCTGAAGGGTGCTTTCAGTTAACATGGTAATAAACATATCCTGAGCCAATAAACTCAGAGGCTTTCTCTCTCAGGGTTTATTCACCCCACGATAAGGTTACTTCCTCATAAACAAGCAGCAGCCTCAAGTTATCCTTCTAATAAACTGAATAGGTCAAGGTAATTGTAACTAATGCCAAGGTAATCTTCTACAGCAGTAAGCATGGAGGAAGTGCTAGCAAACCATTCACATTTGCTACTGTCTCTCTTCAGTCCATCTCTACTAACAATCTCTCTTTTTCTGACACTGTAAATGCTGGAGTTAAAATATGTTCATTTATGAGTGATCTCTGGTTACTTCTAAACTGTCTGCGTCTTGAAGCCAACCAATCCCAATATTGTATGAACACAACAGTTTTATATCCAAATGCCGTACAGTCCTCTATGCTCTTCTTATTCTAAAGAGTTTATCATACAATTTTAGGCAGCATTTCATAATTTTGACTCAGATTAGAAGAAGAATGCACAGAGAGATTGTGAGCCTCACAGAAAAGTTAGATACCTATAGTTTGGGTAATCAAAAAATGCCTAGAGATGTGTGAGGTTACATACTGTAACTGGAGATTCTTCAAGATACGTGGTCCCTGTCTGTATTCCACATGTGGGTATCCATGTGCGCCAGACACCTGAATATGGATGTTTTTACCATTATCTCTGGCTTGAATAAAGACTGGGAATGGCTGAGTCATTACACTACTTGAATCTGTTTCCTTATGATAACTATCCTTACACCTCTGGTCAACTGTCTGTAATTAACCATCTTGATTATCACTACAAAACATTTTTTTCCTGCTAATAATAGGTCATCTTAATTAATTAGCCTCTTAGAGCTGGTATGGCGTTTTCTCTATATGTGTATATATACTTTTGTTATATGTTCCATTCTATGCATCCGATGAAATGGGCTGTGGCCCACGAAAGCTTATGCTCAAATAAATTTGTTAGTCTCTAAAGTGCCACAAGTACTCCTGTTCTTTTTACAGATACAGACTAACACGGCTGCTACTCTGAAGTAAGTTTGCAGTCTGGCTTCCCATGGTGTCTATGTACCCTGGGCTGTGTAGCAGTCTAAATGAGTGCCCCATTCTGCAAGGGAGGCTTCCATCACAATGGTGCCTTTGAGCATGGGAGGCCTGAAAGGGATCCCCACCCTGACCCTGTTCAGGTTGGACCACCAAGCAAGAGAGGTCAGAACTCCTGAGGAAACAGTGACTCTGAAGTCGATATAGTCCGTGGTTGACTGGTAGGTCAAGTAGAGTCAAGCTTGTGGGCACCTCAAGTGGAGCCTGGTGGAAGGTGTCACATCCGTGCGTGCAGCCATGTAGCCCAAGAGGGAACGGTACTGACGCACCATAATTCGGGGCTTGCAGGCAATGCAAGTGATCAGGCTGCTCATCATATAAAACCTTTCCATGAGAAAGAAAGTTCATGCCAATATCACGTCCAGCCTTGCTTCAATGAAATTTATTACCAATGTGGGTTACAAAACGGTCTTGTTTTCATTTATGCAGACACCTAAGGTGGCAAGGAGGCACCAAAGAGACTATTACAAAGACAGCTTCTTGTCAGGATTGTCCCACCAGAAGCCAATCATCCAGTTATGGGAACACCATATGTCCCTGGCATGGCATCTGGGCTGCTACTACCACAAACCCTTTCATGAAGAACCTGGGTGCTGTTGCAAGACCGAAGGAGAGGATGTGGAACTAGTAGTGCTGCTGGCCAGTCCTGAACTGTAGGAATTTCTGGTATGATGGGTAAATGTCCACATAGAAATGTGTCTTTCGCATCAAGAACCGCGAATCACACTCTCTCCTGAAGGGAGGGGATTACTGATGCCAGCGTAAATCATCCTGAATTTCAGCTTCCTGATAAAGATATTGCACTGTTGAGGTTCCAACACATTGCCATTTCAGCAACAATAAGCAAAAAACAAAACAACTTGACAATGTTAGGCAACTGGTGTGCTGTGACCAGTGTTCATCATACCGAACAGTATTGTCTCATCATTACCTTCCGTTCCTCATTTGTTGGATCCAACCATTGTCTCTTAACTTATACTTAGGTTGTAGGTTTTGTGGGGGCAGAGACCAGATTATGGGGCCCTAATTCCTCATTGGAGCTCATAGACATTACTGCAATACAAATAACAATAATGAAATAGTTGCGCTGAGCACCATATAAACACATAACATGACACTGTCCCATTTGTCACATAGCATTTCCCCTGCCCTACTCCACAAGACTCTCATCCAGTAGTTTCACACCCTAGCTCCAAGCATTTTTAGCCTTAGTATTCTTTCTTTATAGAATTCCTCCTCCTCCGTGTAGGTCTTTTTCTCCTTCTCAAATGTCCTTGAAATCACAAAATGTTATAGCTCACTATTTTAGGTAATGCCTGGTCATGGTAGAAAATGTTCTGTTGTAAAACTAACTTTTATTATTGAGTTACAAGAGATTGAATAGAAAGGAAAATGATAGGCATTGCTGCTGTCAGGGAAACAAATCATGGCTGTGTGTGTGTGTGTGTGTGTGTGTGTGTGTGTGTGTGTGTGTGTGTGTGTGTGTGTGTGTGTGTGTGTGTGTGTGAGAGAGTTAAGAATATGGGCTAGGAATGAATTCCAAAACACAGCCAACAGCATTGGACAAATATACATGCTACTAGGAAAACAGAGATTTCATTAATTTTGGCTGCACACCTTATGCTATCATGATAATTCTTGGGACTTTTATTACAATAACATAAGAATAAGAAATTGATTGTAAAGGCAAAGCCTGTAGATTAGTAAACGTTTATTATTTTAGTGGTGATCCTGTAAATGCAGACTTTTACAACCACTTGAAATTTATTAAGCCTCACCACGCTCTTGTGTGGTAGACAAGTATTATAATAATCATTCTACTGATAGGAAAATCAAAGCACACGAAGGTGAAGTACTCTAACTCACTCAAACCTAAACTGGAAGACGGGAGAGTTTGGAACAGAATGGAAGTGTCCACTTCACTTCAAATTCCATTGACACCCATAGACAGCACACCTTCTCCCCCAAGCAGATAGTATTACTATAGCACTATATTTTTACTTTTAATGTGCACAGCTTCTTGTGATCTATTTGTATTTAGCAATGAGTCTGAGAAGCAAGATTTTTACCTAGAACTGAACTTTCCTAAAGTTTATTGATGTTTGAATCTCAGGCTGGGGTTCAGAATCTTCTATTTACAATTTTCATATTTTCTCACTACTCTGCAACATCCACCCTGAGCATCAGCCTAACATGTAGAGTTGTGTAGGATAATCCGCAATTTTGAAATTTGTTTTCATTCCTAATCTGAATGAAATTTCGAGTTTCCCACAAAACTTTTTTTTAAATTTTCAAAAAAGTTGTGTTTTGGATCAAACATTTATTAGGTAAAGTCAAAAAGTTTTCATTTTGATTTAAAACATTTTTAGAATATAAACATTTCTACACAAGTTATTTCGAGGCAAAAACCGAAGTGTTTCATTCCAAAAATGGGGAATTTTTTTTAAAAAAAAAAATCAGAATGGTTCATTTCATTTTTTTCCCTTAAACAAATTTCAATCAAAATCAACACATTGCCATTTTATCAAACTCAAAATTTTCTAAGGGATTCTGAGAAAAATGTTCTGTCAGAAAATTTTTGATCAACTCTAACAATATATATGACCAACAAGTTTGTACCATTGATGTTAATGTGAGCTTTGCCATTAATGTCAAGGGAGCCAAGATTTCACTCCCACTCCCAATGTTACAAGAAAGTTAGCTAGATATTATCAAAAATAGGTTCAGTTAAACCAGGGGAAACCCTTAAAGGACAACATCTTCCCATCAAAACAGAGGGCAACACAGTCTTTCAAAGCTGAAACTATTCCAGTCAGTCCAGGGTTACTGAGGAAGTCCATTCATCATTCGAGAGATACATTTGAGAATAGCTGAAATAAGGTGTTCATGTTAAAAGCTCATCTCTAATTTCAATTAATCTATTAAGGAAGATAAAAGGTATAGGGGAATAACATGGCTAAAAAGAATTGTGTAAACAGTGGTCAAGTTACCAGTGCAGCCCTTGGTGCTGCAAAGTGTATGATCCTGATGAAGAACTTTGGTATCTTGTATATATTTCCCTAATCACTGTTCTCACAGGAAACATGGTTATTTTCAAACCCACAAGACATAGAGTAAGACAGTAGGTACTGAAGGGCCGCCTTTATTGTATGTCTCATCAAGGGGGGAAAAACCCACTGTATTTACCAATAAGAAAAACATCTGTACATTTGTATTGCTCCCCAGTGTAAATGACTTTTTTAATAACACTTGCATAAATTAGCTTAAAGGTTAGGGCCTTGAGAATGGCTGCATGCCAAATCCGGATATATTTAAACCTCTCTTTTGCTTTGAAGCAAATTTATGTTATTGTAAGTCGATACATTTGTTACCCTTGGGAATCATCAAATTATATTGACTGCCCTCTCCCCTATCAGTTTTGTTTAACTTAAAATACAAAATATGTATCCAGATAAGTACTTTCCTTCTCTTTTCTAGTTTCTTCTGAAATCTGAGGTAAATCTGCTAATTAACAATCTGATTCTGCAGCACTTACACCTGCTGAGTAATACCTTACTCCACTAGTGGTCTTGATTCTGCCAGCCTTACCCAACATGACTAAAGATGGCAGGATCAGGACTGAACACATTGGGGTTAAACTCAGGTGCTGTAAATTATGAAATACCATTAAATTCCACAGAACTGTGCTGGATATACACCTGCTGAGGATCTGACCCAATTGGCCCAAATTCTCAGCCATACTGCAGCCACTTGACACAAGTCCATCAGCACAAAGTGGCTGTGATCTAGGCAGTGAAAATTTCCTCCTGCTTAGGGGAGTCCTCTGCTGGCACAGAGTCATGGTAATGGATCCTAAACTACATCATTCCAGGCCATCAGCTGGGGAAAAGCAGGCATGGCAAGGGTGCCCCTACACCCTTGTGATCCCTTACTGCTGGAATACCCTCCTGGTGGCTATTGGTAAATTAGAGCAGCTCTACTTTATGTTGGAGATCAGGCAGTGACTAGATGTCCTCAGGATCACTGGCTTAAATCCACCTTTGCAGCCCAACCCTCTCAGCTGTGTGAAGAACAGCTTGGCACCACCTGGGACCCGAGAGGAAAAATGGTCCAGTGGTGAGAGTGCTAGCTTGGGAGACCAGGGTTTAATTCCCTGCTCCACCATAAGCTTCCTGTGCTCACTTTGGGCAAGATGCTTATTTTCTCTGTGCCTCAGCTCCCCAGGAGCCTTATGAGGATAACAGGCTTAAATAGAGAGGTGCTCACATACTAGAATAACGGGGCCCATGTACGTTCCTAAGGAAGACAGATCTGGTCTAAATTTGAAATTTCAGATTATATTAAAAGGTTGTTCCCCCCACCCTTTTCTTTAGCTCTCCAGACAGGCATTCCATAGAAGCTCCTGTTTATTACAGTTTGTCAAACTGATTCAACTCTACGAACAGATCACAGGCAGTTGATAGCAGTAGTGGCTTCAAGAAGATTTTACATCACCATAAAGGTATTCAGTTATCTGCCCTATGGGAGTAAGCTTTAAAAAGCTCTTGCTGTACTTTTCATCTCTCACTAACTGTCCACGGACAAGAATGCAGTTAAAGTGTTTAATTGGCATTAATACAGAATTCTTTGAGAAAGACCATATTTTTGTGCACCAGATTTCAAAGCACAAGTGCTTACAATTCTGCTATGTCTCTTCTGCTTTGCATTTTGATTGAAAGTTGATATTGGAACAGATATTCAAGTAAGATTAGAAGGAAAATGGGAGATATCTACTGAGAATATTTTCTCAGTAGAAGTAGGGAACTATACATTTTGATTCTGTAATTTTGAATAATGGTAGGAAAATAACCCCACAAAGGGACAAGAGGAAGGGACCCCTTACATAGAGAGCAACTGTTTTCTATTTTTCAAGTGGTTACTTCCCTTATGGTTTGTCTACATGGGGAGTTATTCCTGACTAACACCAAGTGTGGATGCTCTTATTCCATCATAAAAGTGCCTTATTCCAAATTAGTTTAACCCACTTTAGATCTACTTTTTTCATTTTGAAAGTAGACTAAGCCAATTTGGAATGGACACTCTTATACTAATCACATAGTGCCAGAAACATCCTTTGGTGGGTGCAGCATAGTTACAATACTAAGGGCACGTCTACACTAGACGCGATAAATCGATCCCCGATCGCTCTGCCGTCAACTCCGGAACTCCACCGCGGCGATAGGTGGAAGCGGAGTCGACGGGGGAGCGGCAGCAGTCGACTCGCCGCTGTCCTCACAGCCAGGTAAATCAACCTAAAATACGCTGACTTCAGCTATGCTATTCGTGTAGCTGAAGTTGCCTATCTTAGGTCGACCCCCCCAGTGTAGACCTAGCCCAAGAAAGCTGGTCCTGGAGTTGTGAACCAGCAAAGATAGTGTTATTTGAGTCAATTCTGGCATCCTGGGTGGATTACAATGACGAGGATTAGAAAATCTCTGTTTTGTTACAAAATAGGAGAAATTGGTGTGACTGAAATAGGAAAAACTTTAATCTGATAATCTTTTGAAACATAAGAGGGTTACAGAGAACAAATGGGCTCCTAATATGACCTATGGAGCAAACCCAGCATGTGGAGGAAGCAAATCTATCTTCTTGCCACACAAATTAACAGCCATCATGGGAAGCTGTTCTAGACTTGATTTTAACAAATAGGGAGGAACTCGTTGAGAATGTGAAAGTAGAAGGCAGCCTGGGTGAAAGTGATCATGAAATCATAGAGTTTGCAATTCTAAGGAAGGGTAGAAGGGAGAACAGCAAAATAGAGACAATGGATTTCAGGAAGGCAGATTTTGGGAAGCTCAGAGAGCTGATAGGTAAGGTCCCATGGGAATCAAGACTGAGGGGAAAAACAACTGAGGAGAGTTGGCAGTTTTTCAAAGGGACACTATTAAGGGCCCAAAAGCAAGCTATTCCGCTGGTTAGGAAAGATAGAAAATGTGGCAAAAGACCACCTTGGCTTAACCACGAGATCTTGCACGATCTAAAAAATAAAAAGGAGTCATATAAAAAATGGAAACTAGGACAGATTACAAAGGATGAATATAGGCAAACAACACAGGAATGCAGGGGCAAGATTAGAAAGGCAAAGGCACAAAATGAGCTCAAACTAGCTATGGGAATAAAAGGAAACAAGAAGACTATTTATCAATACATTAGAAGCAAGAGGAAGACCAAAGACAGGGTAGGCCCACTGCTTAGTAAAGAGGGAGAAACAGTAACAGGAAACTTGGAAATGGCAGAGATGCTTAATGACTTCTTTGTTTCGGTCTTCACCGAGAAGTCTGAAGGAATGCCTAACATAGTGAATGCTAATGGGAAGGGGGTAGGTTTAGCGGATAAAATAAAAAAAGAACAAGTTAAAAATCACTTAGAAAAGTTAGATGCCTGCAAGTCACCCGGGCCTGATGAAATGCATCCTAGAATACTCAAGGAGCTAATAGAGGAGGTATCTGAGCCTCTAGCTATTATCTTTGGAAAGTCATGGGAGACGGGAGAGATTCCAGAAGACTGGAAAAGGGCAAATATAGTGCCCATCTATAAAAAGGGAAATAAAAACAACCCAGGAAACTACAGACCAGTTAGTTTAACTTCTGTGCCAGGGAAGATAATGGAGCAAGTAATTAAGGAAATCATCTGCCAACACTTGGAAGGTGGTAAGGTGATAGGGAATAGCCAGCATGGATTTGTGAAGAACAAATCATGTCAAACCAATCTGATAGCTTTCTTTGATAGGATAACGAGCCTTGTGGATAAGGGTGAAGCGGTGGATGTGGTATACCTAGACTTTAGTAAGGCATTTGATACGGTCTCGCATGATATTCTTATCGATAAACTAGGCAAATACAAATTAGATGGGGCTACTATAAGGTGGGTGCATAACTGGCTGGATAACCGTACTCAGAGAGTTGTTATTAATGGTTCCCAATCCTGCTAGAAAGGCGTAACGAGTGGGGTACCGCAGGGGTCTGTTTTGGGACCGGCTCTGTTCAATATCTTCATCAACGACTTAGATATTGGCATAGAAAGTACGCTTATTAAGTTTGCGGATGATACCAAACTGGGAGGGATTGCAACTACTTTGGAGGACAGGGTCATAATTCAAAATGATCTGGACAAATTGGAGAAATGGTCTGAGTTAAACAGGATGAAGTTTAACAAAGACAAATGCAAAGTGCTCCACTTAGGAAGGAAAAATCAATTTCACACATACAGAATGGGAAAAGACTGTCTAGGAAGGAGTACAGCAGAAAGGGATCTAGGGGTTATAGTGGACCACAAGCTAAATATGAGTCAACAGTGTGATGCTGTTGCAAAAAAAGCAAACATGATTCTGGGATGCATTAACAGGTGTGTTGTGAGCAAGACACGAGAAGTCATTCTTCCGCTCTACTCTGCTCTGGTTAGGCCTCAGCTGGAGTATTGTGTCCAGTTCTGGGCGCCGCATTTTAAAAAAGATGTGGAGAAATTGGAAAGGGTCCAAAGAAGAGCAACAAGAATGATTAAAGGTCTTGAGAACATGACCTATGAAGGAAGGCTGAAAGAACTGGGTTTGTTTAGTTTGGAAAAGAGAAGACTGAGAGGGGACATGATAGCAGTTTTCAGGTATCTAAAAGGGTGTCATAAGGAGGAGGGAGAGAACTTGTTCACCTTAGCCTCTAAGGATAGAACCAGAAACAATGGGTTTAAACTGCAGCAAGGGAGGTCTAGGTTGGACATTAGGAAAAAGTTCGTAACTGTCAGGGTGGTTAAACATTGGAACAAATTGCCTAGGGAGGTTGTGGAATCTCCGTCTCTGGAGATATTTAAGAGTAGGTTAGATAAATGTCTATTAGGGATGGTCTAGGCAGTATTTGGTCCTGCCATGCGGGCGGGGGACTGGACTCGATGACCTCTCGAGGTCCCTTCCAGTCCTATAATCTATGAATCTATGAATCTATGAATCATGGCTCTTTTTCAAAAGACATGCTGCTTTTGATGGGCTGTGCAGACTCAGGGCAGTGGGGGCTTCAGCCTTGCTGTTAGTGCTGCATGAGATTTCCTATATAAAAGAAATAAAACAGACGAGAAGAATTTTGTCTCCCTTTACTGCCAGCCCTCTGACCCCCCATGGAATATAACCAGATAAAAGGCAAACCCACAGGGTGTAAAAAATGAACCCGAAGACCCCTGCTAAGGATTAACAGAAATGAGTAATGGAACATTACAAGGAAAGTGATAGTTGTGCTTATGATCTTAAGCATCAAGCCCTGCATAACAACTGAAACTGAAGGGCAGCTGCCATCAGGAGCCTTGGCTACTTTTCAGCATGACGACCCCCTCACTGTCAAGTAGTCTCCAAACTGTTCAAGCACTTCCAAAGAACGAGGACATGACTGGTTTTGCCATTCTCATCTACAGTATCAGAAACGTGAAAGCCAAACGTATACAGTCACTAGTGAAACTAAATCAATGATAATTCCTTGGTTATCTTTAGTACCTGTCGTTTACAGAACACCCATTTGATAGGTAGGGAAATGCAGGCATAGGGTGGTTAAGTGACTCTCAGTGACAGAGTCAGGAAAATAACTCAAGATTCCTTCCTCTGAGTCCCCAGCTCTGTTTGGTACACTGCATCCTTACGGTAAGTGTGTGCCTATATTTAACTTCTACTATCGCTTTCTTTTAGACGTACACTCTGCCCACTTCATAACACTGTTTCCAGAAATATTTCTGTTGTGATGAGAGCCATTATAAGAACATAGTAGACAGATGGATATGCATAAGATCCGAAGCTGGTATAACTCCAACTGACAGAACGGAGCTGTGCAGATACACACCAGCTTAGGATCTGGCCTATAGCATTGAGTGGATGTCACAAAAAGTGTCGGGGGGACTTTTTCCTCTGGATAGATGGTATACTCCCTCACCTGGAGATCAGTGGAAGTCTCCATGTTTGACATCGACATGGGAAACTGTAACAATTTCAGTATTTACTATAACCAAACAATACTACAGATACAGTACTATACACACACACAGCACAAAATCGTCTGCCTTTAATCTTCTGCCTTGAATACCGTATGTTCAGAGTACAAAGCTCTCCAGTGTATAGAGAAAATTTCATCAACGGATTTACTTTATCTACTCAATTTTAGGAGAAAATCAGACTTACTAAAAATACAAAAGAGTTAATTTCAAAGACATGGCACCAACACAAACATTCCTGTAAGGAAGTAGAATTTAGAATCTTTTTTCTTAACAAATCTATTACTGTCTAGAGGAGGATTCTGAACATCTTAGGTGGTAATACAAACGAGGCCTGTAAAATCACTAGCACAAGATGTGTTCCATTTCTGTTGTACATACCTCTCACCGGCTATTTTTGTTAATGGCACTAGCATTATATAGGGCTTTTAATCAGTCACAATGTTCTCTACAAAGGAAGGTGAATATCAATATCCCCATTTAATGGCTGGGAAAGCCAAAGCACAGAGATGTTGAATGACATGATTAAGATCACACACAAAAACTAGGACTGGAATCCAGGTCTATAGAAATCCCAACCCTTTGCCACATGTACTGGACCAAACTCCCCTTTGGAGATGCCAGTTGCCACAGGCCATACATTATTTGCTGTATTTGACAAATGTGCTAGGTGCTATCCAGACACACAAAATATAGGCCCTTATCTGGCAAAAAGTTCCACTTGAATCCATACGTCACCATTGATTTCAGTGGGCTCTTCACAGGAACCAGAGGTCACCCACACATTGCAGGACCGGAGCCTTAGATTGCAAGCTCTTCAGCGAAGAGTTTCTCTCTTCAGATGTGTTTCTAAAGCACCAGGCACAATGGGGCCCCAGTCCTTGGTTGGGGCTTGTGTGGGTGTTAGAGCAATAAAAATTAAAAAAAGTCTTAAAATAGTTTAATTTAAATTTTCTGTTGACATTTTCCATTTAGCATTTAAGTTAAGGCTGCTTTGAAGTTAATTCATAAGAAAATAGCAAAAACATTGCATGCTATAAATATTTACAGTATACAACTTATGGACATGTTGCTGTTGTAGACTCAAGATACTAAAATCAGATTCTGTCAAAGTCAGTACAAAAGTCCTGTATCCGCAAAGGCTTCGGGGCTGCTACTCCATCACTGTCTTAGCAATACAAACAGCAGGCCTCTGGCTTCTTAATATGCATAAGGAACAAAATCTGCTCAAGTTCAGCAAGTAACAAGAAGGCCAGGACATCAGGATGTGTCTCCTACTCTCACTCTGCCACACAAAATCATATCAAGAAGCTGTGCTCTGGTGTGTTACATACCAGACCCTCGCTGTTAGATTCTAGATCACTTCATGTGGAATTATGGGCCTGAGATCCTGAAAACTCTTGAGTCAATAGACGCTCTGTGAAATCAACAGGAAGCCTGTGGCTTCTGGTGGAGGAAGACCAGGCTTATGGTTAAGAACTGGAAGTAGATCTCAAGAGATCTGCGCTCAGTTCCCAACTCTGCCACAGACTTCCTGGGCGGCCTTGAGTAATCACAATCTCTCAGCAACATGGAGATAGCATGCTTCCATGTCTATTTGGGTCCTGACAACGTGCTGCAAACATGAGGGTAGACCCCTGTCCCTGGACAGTGCCACACTGAATGGATGCAGAGATTATTTGTGCAAACCCTGTGCAGGACCAGGGTCTTATATGTAAGCCTCAGAAGAGGAATATGCTCTTACTGTGTGTGTGTACAGTGCAATAGGGCCCTAATCTCAGCTGGGGCCACCAGCTATTATCGCAATACATCTGAATAATAATAGGACTGAGCCCGACATGATCAATGTGCAAAAGAAGTCAAAGTTAGAACACCTTACATATGTGCTTGTTTTTCAAGCCTTCCTCCTTTTCCTTCTAAGCTTTACTGATATAACCAGGAATAATACTCTATTTTTATCTGCCTTTTTTCCAATGTAAGCTCTCCTTAGTTCGCTTGTGCACTTTGATCTACTCCTTTTTCAAGGCGGGGTAGCTTAAAGTGCAGTGCATGATGGGCTAGCGCAGGGTAGATCTACACCTCAGCTTGCTGTGAACTGTTTACATGGACACACCCAGTGTGGTTTAATAGTATTTGTATCAACTGTTCTGATTTTATTTCTGCATTGAGTGCTTCCTGAGGATACACCCACTTTACACAAACTGAGAACATTTCTATGAGATGATATGGGCCAGATTATGTCACCTCTTACTGTTTAGGATTAGTACCTCACTCTGCCATTGATTTTAATAACACTACTTTTCAGTGTTGCCAACTCTCGCAAGTTTTGTGGCGTTTTTCTTAAAGCCCACCTCCTCCTGGAGTCACGTTAAGTGAAAATATTTTTTTTTTTAAATGAAAGCTGATAAGTTTCTTGGTCCCATGGGTGTGAAGAAAAACTGAAAAGCACAATTCATAAAGGCTCAAAATCCGGAAGACAAATGAAAAGAACCCCAAATTAATTTTTAATATAAATATATCATGATCATTAACCTAATCCCATGATTTTAGGGGGCTTGACTCTTGATTTCCGAATGCATGGGGATGACCATACTGAGAGTAGCAGACTATCACAGAAACAGTACTGAGTTCTTCTTTTGTGATCCCATTCCCCCCACACGTAACCACTATGTTATTTTATTTTTCATGCCACAGGGCATTTTCAAAGTCATTTGATTCTATGAAATGTTACCTCTTAATTCTTCTTGAAATGTTATTTTTAAACTTGTTTGTTTGCTGGCTAATTGACTTAGTTGCTGAAGTTTGCATTTTTTTTTTTAAACGAAGAGGAAAAAATAACATGCTAGAAACTGGAAACTTCAGCCTGATTTTAATTGCACTTTTAACTCTGTGTAAAATTGTATTGTTTTGACCATCTCTCTCCTCTCTATCCCAGCCAACCCACCAACACCCTAAATTTTCAAAAGTGACTAGTGATCTTGGACACCTCATTTTTGGAAGTTCATTTTGAGACAACTTAAAGAACGTGATTTTCAGAAAGTGCTGAGCACACAGCTGTTGACAACCAGGCCCCTTTAGGGTGTCTTTGGATGAACCCCCAAAATTGGTTAACCAAGAGTTTCCCACAAAAATGAAAAGTCCATTACTAATAATCCAGGACGCTTCAGACCCAATAACGTCAAAGTTGCTACTATACCTTTCAATCTATGTTTGACATTAATATAACTAAGTCAAACAAATGCTCAACATTACTTCATCATTCTAGGTTTACCCTACCCTGGGAAAATAACACAGCAGGATACAAATTATCCAACAAGTTCTTGGAATATATTGGAGACAATTTTTTTTTTATTTCAGAAGGTGGAGAAAGCTACTGGGGGAAGGTGGTTCTAGATTTGATTTTGACAAATAGGGAGGAAGTGGCTGAGAATTTGAAAATGGAAGGCAACTTGGGTGAAAATGATCATGAAATGGTAGAGTTCATGATTCTAAGGAATGGTAGAAGGGTGAACAGCACAATAAAGACAATGGATTTCAAGAAAGCAGACTTTAGCAAACTCAGGGAGTTGGTAGGTAAAATCCGATGGGAAGCAAGTCTAAGGGGAAAAACAATTGAAGACAGTTGGCAGTTTTTCAAAGAGACATTATTAAGGGCACAAGAGCAAACTATCCCACTGTGTAGGAAAATAGGAAGAATGGCAAGAGACCGTCCAGGCTTAACCAGGAGATCTTTAATGATCTAAAACTCAAATAAGAGTCCTACAAAAAATGGACATTCGGGCAAATTACAAAGGATGAATATAAACAAACAGTACAAGTATGTAGGGAGAAAATTAGAAAAGCCAACGCACAGAACCAGATCAAACTAGCGAGGGACATAAAAGGAAACAAGAAAACATTCTACAAATATATTAGAAGCAAGAGGACGACCAAGGACAGAGTAGGTCTGTTACTCAAGGAGGTGGGGAAGACAAACACAAAATGTGGAAATGGCAGAGGTGCTTAATGACTTCTTTGTTTCAGTTTTCACCAAGAAGGTTGGTGGCGACTGGATGTCTAACATAGTGAATGCCAGTGAAAATAAGGTAGGATCAGAGTCTAAAATAGGGAAAGAACAAGTCAAAAATTACTTAGACAAGTTAGAGATCTTCAAATCACCAGGGCCTGATTAAATGCATCCTAGAATGCTCAAGGAGCTTACTGAGGAGATATCTGAGCCATAAGCAATTACCTTTGAAAAGTCATGGAAGACGGGAGACATTCCAGAAGACTGGAAAAGAGCAAATAAAGTGCTAATCTATAAAAAGGGAAATAAGGACAACCTGGGGAATTACAGACCAATCAGCTTAACTTCTGTACCCGGAAAGATAATGGAGCAAATAATTAAGCAATCAATATGCAGACACCTAGAAGATAATAAGGTGACAAATCCATGCTGACTGTTTTTTATCAAGAATAAATTTTGTCAAACCAACCTGATAGCTTTCTTTGATAGATAACAAGGCTTGTAGATAGAGGGGAAGCGGTAGATGTGGTATATCTTGACTTTAGTAAGGCTTCTGATACTGTCTTGCATGAACTTTTCATAAACAAACTAGGGAAATACAACCTAGATGGAGCTACTATAAAGGTGGGTGCATAAGTGATTGGAAAATCGTTCCCAGAGAGTAGTTATCCGTGGTTCACAGTCATGCTAAAAGGGCATAATGAGTGGGGTCCCGCAGGGATCGGTTCTGGGTCCAGTTCTGTTCAATATATTCGTCAATGATTTAGATAATGGCATAGAGAGTACACTTATAAAGTTTGCGGATGATTCCAAGCTGGGAGGAGTTGCAAGTGCTTTGGAGGATAGGATTAAAATTCAAAATGATCTGGACAAACTGGAGAAATGGTTTGAAGTAAATAGGATGAAATTCAATAAGGACAAATGCAAAGTATTCCACTTAGGAAGGAACAACCAGATGCACACATTCAAAATGGGAAATGACTGCCGAGGAAGGAGTACTGCGGAAAGGGATCTGTGGGTCATAGTGGATTACAAGCTAAATATGAGTCTACAGTGTAACACTGTTGCAAAAAAAAAGCAAGCATCGTTCTGGGAGGTATTAGGAGTATTGTAATCAACACATGACAAGTAATTCTTCGTCTCTACTCCGATTAGGCCTCAACTGGAGTGTTGTGTCCAGTTCTGGGCACCACATTTCAGGAAAGATGTGGACAAATTGGAGAAAGTCCAGAGAAAAGCAACAAAAATGATTAAAGGTCTTGAAAACATGATCTCTGAGGGAAGATTGAAAAAATTGGGTTTGTTTAGTCTGGAGAAGAGAAGACAGAGGGGACATGATAACAGTTTTCAAGTACATAAAAGGTTGTTACAAGGAGGAGGGAGAAAATTTGTCCTTCTTAACCTCTGAGGATAGGACAAGAAGCAATGGGCTTAAATTGCAGCAAGGGCAGTTTAGGTTAGACATTAGGAAAAACTTTCTATCTGTCGGGGTGATTAAGCACTGGAATACATTCCTAGGGAGGTTATGGAATCTCCATCATTGGGGATTTTTAAGAGCAGGTTGGACAAACATCTGTCAGGGATGGTCTAGATAATACTTAGTCCTGCAATGAGTTCAGGGACTGGACTAGATGACCTCTTGAGGTCCCTTCCAGTTGTATGATTCTATTATTCTACAGTTTCTATCTTCTCTTTTTCTGTCTTCCATAGCTTTTTTAAAAATTCAAAACATGACTTATTTTTTTCTAATAATTCTTTCTGTTTCTTTTCTACATCTTCAGCATAGCATGTCATCTGCTAAACGCCCCATGAATGGCATCCAGAAAATTCCATCAAATTGAATTCAAGCTATTCAAATGTGAGAACAACTTTGGTTTCCTTTCCTCCTCTCACTGGGGCCAGGACATTCACTTAAAACCACCTGCAGTATAGTACCATGATTTCCAGCACTATCAATCATCTGACTCCATAAATCTGTAATAACCAGGGGGACAATTACATAGTTGTTCCAAGAACTTATAATCAAATATTTCAGGAAAGTTTCACATGTCTATACATATTACTCATCTACTCCCTAGGTCAGTTATTATTTGTAACAATGACCCATTGTGCTAGGCACTGTACTCACAAATAATTCACGGCAACCACTGCCCTGAAGAGCTCACACTTTAAAAAGACAAGAGAGATAAATGGTGGGAGTTGAATATCATCATCATCATCCCTATTTTACAGAGAGGGAACTGAGATATTAAGTAACTTGCCCAAGGGCACACAATTAGTCCGTGACAGAGCTCCAAGTCTGAATCCCAGTCCAATGTGTCTTAACCACAAGAATGTCTTCCACCTACTACTACTACTTGTATTAATGTAATTAAATATAACATTTTCCATTAGATTGCTATAATGCGAGGTTCCACAGATGACCATTTTTTAAATGTGCATATAGAGCCATTCAGTGTGTATATGGTACCACTCCTCCAGCAGTGAGACTAGAGGGTTTTGAAGCAAGCTCACAGAACAAACTCCTTCCCTAGCTGCAGGGACCACATGAGGAACACACCCAATTACTACCATATGCAGAAGGAAAGGGGCCTGGCTCACACCACCCAATTACCTCTCAGGGATCACAAACATTAAAGCCAATCCTGCCTATAGATGAACTACCTCCAGCTATACATCAGCAAGATTCACTATAAACTTTTCCCCTGACCATCTGGTTCAGCTATCCAGTCTTTGTATCTTTTAGGCCATAGCTTATGCATCAAGACTTGCCTATGAGAGCATCAGGTGACAGCTTTTGAAGTTCAATTATTTTGCATACTCCCCCTTGGCAAGATCTGTTTGCATATAATGTGCATTACTTGTATGCTCTTTGATCAAAGAGACATTAATCAGTCCTCTATTAGAGCAGGGCAAGAACAATTAAAGTGTTACGCTTCTGAAATAAATAGATGGTTTCCAGTGGATTTGTAATCACTTCATTCTGTCCTTAGGGAATCTCCTGGAGGGCATTAAGATGATTTACAATATTTGTGAGCGGAGCTTGATCCACTATCTTTTGAATACGAGTAAAGAATGCTATTTGTTTCATGAGCTCCACAGCCATCTTCAGAGTCTTAAACTCTTCCTGTGTCATGGAACATAATAGAACTGCAAATTCTCATAGTTCATAAACCAAGATAGTTGCAAAAGAAATATGTCAGAACCTCACAAATATTCACTTGATTAGTCCACATATCCCACAATTTGTTCACAGAAGTATCAGTTTTTCCCTACTCCTCAGACTAGATTAAACAGTACTATGGTGTAGTGAGGCCCTGTCATATTATGACTTAAAAGGCCTGATTTGCCACTGCCTTTGTATCTTGTGCCTCCACTTACCTCTGAGCAAAGTGGATGTAAGATGCCACCAAATCAGAAATAGAGCCTTTTACAGTTACCTGAGACTCATTGTTCACCAGTATAAATTATTGGCTCCATGGAGTAAAAGGTAGCAAACAATCAGACTCAAAATGCTGCTCCACTCCAAATCATGACTCTGAAAATAGCGTAGCAGGGTGTTTATTGCATTTCAATTATTTCCAAATCTAATATTTTCAGATGACAAGTCTTTCTTCTATCAGGATTCTGTAAACCCTGGGTTTTGAAAGTCAAGCTGTGGTCTTACACCTTTGCAAGTCACCAGCAGTAGTAGTAATTCTGTTGACAAATCCTGCCCCAAGTTACCTGTGGTTTGGGTTGAATTTTGCTGAATACTGATCTGATACCCCCCGCCCCTAAAAAACACAACCCCCCAACAAAACAACAACAAGCATGCTGGTGTCACTACAGATTCAAAAGTGATATTTTCCTTGAAGTGGAGGATTTTTTTCCCAGTAATTTAGTTTCTTGAATATGATCAAACATTGGACGAGTATTGTTAACATTCACTTTGTGATGATACTGGAATATATGTGAAAAACCAGGACTGTTCCAGTAAAACTAAGACAAATGGTCACTTTCACTATGAAGTATCATTGTAATCAATTAAAATGTAACTACACATTCCAAATAAGGATATACTGACCTATGGTGAGTATACATTAACTCTCATTTCAGTGAGCCTTTACATGGAGTAAGGCACTTCTCAGATAGACGAGATCTGAATCTGACCCTACACAAACATTTCGTGTTGCAAGGTCTTTCCTATTAGGTTTTTCCCCACTGGGGCAATTCCTATTGCATTTTCTAGTCCTACTCCATGGGCAGAGAAGCTCTGACTGCAGCAGAGCCAATGCAGTTCTATGTACGGGAAGAGACAGGATACGGTGGGCCATCACATGGGCTCTTAGCCCATAAAACATGAACAACTCCCCAGAAGAGGATCTGGGGAGCAGTGTACAGAGAGTACAAATCCACCTGGATTACAACAGTCTCCACCCCACCATCAACCTCAGCCTGGACCAGTCCACACAAGAGATCCACTTCCTGGACGCTACAGTGCAAATAAGTAATGGCCACATAACCACCACCCTATACCGGAAACCTACTGACCGCTGTACGTACCTACATGCCTCCAGCTTCCATCCAGGACACATCACATGATCCACTGTCTACAGCCAAGCCCTAAGATACAACCAAATTTGCTCCAATCCCTCAGACAGAGACAAACACCTAGAAGATCTCTATCAAGCATTCTTAAAACTACAATACCCACCTGGGGAAGTGCGGAGACAGATTGACAGAGCGAGATGGGTACCCAGAAATCACCTAATACAGGACAGGCCCAACAAGGAAAATAACAGAACACCACTGGCCATCACGTACAGCCCCCAGCTAAAACCTCTCCAGGGCATTATCAACGATCTATTATCCTGGAAAATGATCCCTCACTCTCAGACCTTGTGAGGCAGGCCAGTCCTCGCTTACAGACAACCCCCCAACCTGAAGCAAATAATCACCAGCAACTACACACCACACCACAGAAACACTAACCCAGGAGCCAACCCCTGTAGCAAACCCTGTTGCCTACTCTGTCCCCATATCTACTCTAGCGACACCATCATAGGACCCAACCACATCAGCCACACCATCAGGGGCTCATTCACCTGCACATCTACTAATGTGATATATGCCAGCAATGCCCCTCTGCCATGTACATTGGCCAAACCGGACAGTCCCTACGTAAAAGAATAAATGGACACAAATCGGACATCAGGAATGGTAACTTACTAAAGCCAGTAGGTGAACACTTCAGTCTCCCTGGACGTTCTATAACAGATTTGAAAGTCACTATTCTCGAACAAAAAAAAACTTCAGAAACAGATTTCAAAGAGAAACAGCAGAACTAAAATTAATTTGCAAATTTAACACCATTAATTCGGGCTTGAATAGGGACTGGGAGTGGCTGGCTCATTACAAATGCAGCTTTGCCTCTCCTGGAATTGACACCTCTTCATCTATTATTGGGAGTGGACTACATCCACCCTGATTGAATTGGCCCTGTCAACACTGGTTCTCCACTTGTGAGGAACGCCCTTCTCTTCATGTGTCACTATATAATGCCTGCATCTGTAACTTTCACGCCATGCATCTGAAAAAGTGAGGTTTTTTACCCACAAAAGCTTATGCTCAAATAAATGTTAGTCTTTAAGGTGCCACCGGACTCCTTGTTGTTTTATTGTGGATACAGATTAACACGGCTACCCCCTGATACTAGTGTACAGAGTGGGGACTGGGCCAGTGGAGCCACAGCTATGAAGTTCCACCAATTAAATACTCCCTGTTTCACATACTGCATGCTGGACATGAGAGAACTCCATGTTCCTAAAATTAAACTGACTCTTTATTAAGAGAACTCTTTACAAAGGTGCTGCAGCGAACATTCCAGCCATGTGCACACAGACTTACTTCCTGGGGCCTCCTCCAAATTCTTCCCACTGCAACCTGTGCACCTCCCTCCAAGTAGGTTTCTATACTCCCACTGTGGAGGGGCATGTGTTGTAAGTAACTAAACTCAGCCAGAAATGTAAAGTTGCTACACATCTAGCACAACACTATGCAGTGCAGTGCTTCCTGATAACTCTCACGGAGTCTCTTATACACAAGATGACAAGTAGATTCCTGGCACAGTCATTTTCCCACAACCAGGCTGCAAGGTAGAGTAAAAGCAGTGATGTCTTATTTATTGTTTCTTGTTGCTAGTTAAATGTTACCCTAGAATCATTCTCAGTCCTTACTGTGCTGACTGAATGGATAAGTAGAGTGAGGATTTGTCTTCACTACGGGGGTAAGTCGACCTAAGTTACGCTACTCCACCTATGTGAATAACATTGTTGGAGTCAGCGTAGATTAGGTTGACTTGCCCCGGTGTCTACACGGCACTGAGTCAACAGGAGACACTCTCTGGTCTTCATTGAAGCTGCTAAATCGATCCCTGCTGCACTGATTGCAGCAGCGTCGATCTCCCTGTAATGGAGACCGGCCTCAGTGACTATTGTAGCCTTCAGACTGCATAGCAGCTCCACTAGCCGGGGGTGGAGAGCATCTCTGGGTCCCATATCAGTGTCTATTGACTTAAACTGTGTTCTGGAATGAAGATGCAGCCCTTTCTTCTCTAGTTAATAATCACTCTGTTTCAAACTATGCTTTAGCTCCAGTGGCTCACCGTCTATCCGGCTTAATTAAAAGCTGTGCAAGCCTCGCCTCTGATCTGGCTTGCAGGCACAAATGAACATAGATGAAGAATTTGTGGAGCATGAGATGACTTCATATTTGGTGGTAACTTCAGTGTCATCAATCAATTTTACAACAGCTAATGCTTAAGAGTCAGTGTTCCACCTCACTGACGACCCTGAGTACATTTGATTTCAATCACTCAGCTCCTTCAAAGAGATGACAAAGAGAATCGTTTCAAATTCACAGACTGCTTTGTTTTTTAATATCTTGTTTTCGAGCAGTCTGCCATCTTCTGCAATCATATGTTCCTGAGTCCTATCTGAGCCTAAAAATACTTCCTTTTTTTCAGTAGCTAGGAAGTTGCAAAGTGATGTATATAGCCGTTGCCTCCTACTGAGTTCTACTACTCCTTGAAAACATCAGTACTGAACTTAATAGTGGGACATCATTAAAACTATTTTATTAGTATGGTGATTTTGATCTCTGAGGGCATGTTGCAGAGAAATCAGCATGTACTGTTTAATTTTAATGTGCTAATTGGCCCCTCTGTGTTTACTCTTTTATGTCTGGCATGCTGTTCTTCTCTGTGCTTTTTTTTTTTTTTTACACCATCACCTTGTTAATAAGTGAGTGAATAGTAATATGTCTAATCTATCAACTTCTATTACTGTTTTTCTCTCACATCTGCTAATATCTGAGGAGATAAAATACATTCAAAGAGAGCCTGCCTTCCAGATCTTTCACTTCATTTGCAGGATAGATCAGCATAAGGGATTTGTAAACTTAAAATTTTTGACTCTAATTATATGATCTGCTAGGTCACTCCAATCTTCAACTCTGGGAGCCAGCCTTACCCTGCTCTGCTGTGAGAACCCCCACTCCTCTGGCATGTAAGCTGCTCTAAGCTATGTGAGGGAGTACTTTTGGCCAGCCGCTGCCTGGATTGTGCAATAGAATAAAAAAAGACCAAGGATAGTGACCACACATATATTTACAAGTACAAGGTCTAGTCTGTTTTAGAAGTTTTACTAAAGTTACAATTAAGGTTATGATTACCCAAGCATATAGAAATTCTATAAAGACCTATGCACAAGTTACAAATATAGCCATACTCACGTCCTTAACTATATTCTTAGGGTTTGATGGATACCTTGCCAATCGATCATCAGTAGAGGAATGGTTCCTGCTGGAGTATTTCCATAGGGAACTCCTTTTATCCAATCCAGGATCTCTCTTTTATCTTGTGATTCTGACTACACTTAACACTTTGTGCATGGGCGTGAAGGTATCAACACTCTTTCCTTTTTTGTATTGTGTCTCCCAAGAATAATGGTTTTTCACACGTTGGTTGTAGTTCCTTTTATTCTCATTAGCATTAATTCACAATGTATACCCTGTGATTAGGGCACTTGTTATAACAATGTAACTATAGGGTATCTTGTACTCAAATTATTATTATGGATATTTTTTCACAATACCACTCATTGGCACATCTTTTCCCATAACCTTGCAACATTGGTTATTTTTTGGTCACTTACTTATGTCAAACATTTCTCAAGCCTAAGGCCTAGTTTGGCTAAGCAAAAATCTTACAGGCCTCAGCCTGTAGGCCTTGCATCTCAGCCCTAGTTAGATACCTAACACATACTTATCACTTCTGATTACTGATCAATTTTATACTTCTATTATCCCAGCATTTAAGTCTATTCAGCATACAATGATTATATATACCATGATTGTTAGTTCATCATAATACACAATAAATGAATGATAAAATGAACTAATTGGCTACAATACAAAAAAAATGGGGACATGAAGTAATTGAAGCACTCTCATGAGGCATCATGGAAGAATTTTCAAATTGAAATATTTTGGATTTTGGGTTACACTTTTTTGCTAGCTATCATAACTGGGGACACTGTCCCTATAACAAATGAGAAAAGCAGAAATGGAACAACCATTCTTTTAGTTTACTCTACCCATATTCTCCTTCTGGTTTTCTTTCTGTTCCCTAATCAAGCTGCTCATACACTACAGAATCTGTCTAGGTCTAAATCACTTTGGGGAAGGACTGTAAAAGAGGTTCTATTAAGATAGTGTTTCTAAATGTCCACTATAAACTCCCATGTTCAAATTTGAATATGGACAGAGATATTCTAAATATCATTATAAAGAAAAATACTTTGGGGAATTATGCTATAATGGGAGACTAAATTTCCAGATATAAATTGGAGAACAAATGCTACTAATACTGGTAGGGCCCAGGTATTCCTGGTTGTGACAGACAGTCTTCATCAAATTGTCACTGAACAAGAGCTGATGTAATTTTAGACTTGGGTTTGGTAAGTAGTGAGGACATCATAGAACTGCTGGCCATAGAAAATAACTTTGTATTAAGCAATCACAAATTGATTTAGTTTAAATTAAATGGAAGGATAATAAAAACTGGGTTGTCAACTATGATTTTTTATTTCAAAAGGGTAGGCTCTAGGAAATTAAGGGAAAAGTTAAATAAGTCAACCAGACTGAAGAGCTCAAAGACTTAAATGTGAAAGATGCATGTAATTTCTTCAAATCAACAATACAAAAGCTATCTGCAATTTGCATCCCACTCAAGGGGAGGGGGGAGAAAACTTGTAAAGAAAGGCTTGAGATCCAGGTGGATTAATAACCAACTCAAAAGTGTTCTGAGGAATAAGCAGAGAGCCTATAGGGAATGGGAAAAGAGGTTGATAGCAAAGAAAGCTACATCATGGAGGTTAGAAAATGTAGGAATAAAGTGAGAATTGCTAAATGTTAATCTGAATTAGTCATCGTCAAGGAAATTAAATAAGAGGGTTTTTTAGATACGTAAATTAAAGAAAAATAAGGATTATGCACCAGCCTTTGTTAACCTGAGTAGAGATTTCCCCAAACACTTCAATCAAAACACACTGCTTTAGATTAAAAAAAAAAAAGTTTATTAACTAAAGAAAGATATAGATTTTATGTGATTATAAGAGGTAAAGGCATAAAAGCCAGAATCGGTTACAAAATAAATAAAAAAAACACGCAAGCTATTTTCTAAACTTTATCAAGCTAAGTAAGAATTGGAAGCAAAACAATTTCTCTCACCCAAAACTTTCAGCAGTCCATGCTAATTGGAAAGCCTTCTACCTTGCGAGTTACAGGGCAATAAAGGAGCCCCAGGCGCGCTAGCTCACACCCGGTCCACGCTGGCAAGGCACGTAGAGTGCTCTGACTCCTCAGCTAGAGCGTTGCTGGTACTCCACCTCGGTGAGTGGAATAATGTTTTCTGTGCTCCCACTGGAGCGCCGTGGCGCCAGTGTGGATGAGGTGTTGCATTACTGTGCTCTGATCAGCCTCCGGAAACGTCCCATAATCTCCTTAAGTCAAGTGGCCACTCTTCTCGTTGTTTTGAACTCACTGTAGGAATGCGGATATGCCATTTGAAAGCTCCGTTTCTGACAGCCGTCTGCTTATCTGCTCCGAGACAGATAAGTGTGCTCCAAGACAGATTACTGTGCAATTATGTGTGTGTGAGAGAGAGGCGGGGGGGGGGGGGGGGGGGGGTTGCTGCTGTCTGAACTTACATGACAGCATGCTGACATGCTCTCAGCCCCCCAAAAACCCACTCTCTCTCCCCCCACATACACAAAACACACTACCTGTCACACTCCATCCCATCCCACCCCCATTTGGGAAGCACGTTGCAGTCACTTGCATGCTGGGATAGCTGCCCATAATGCACCGCTCCCAATGCCTCTGCAAATGCTGCGAATGTGGCCATGCCAGTGCGCAAGCAGCTGTCAGTGTGGACAGACTGCAGCACTTTCCCTACTGCGCTCTCTGAAGGTGGGTTTAACTCACAGCACTCTACATCTGCAAGTGTAGCCATGCCCTTAGAACCATCATTTAACTGGGTAGGGTGGAGTGGTCCTTTGTTCTTGCTGCCATGAATAGAAATGAGGGAGGAGATGCAATGTGTAGGTCATGGTCTCTCCTCCTCTCTTCGAAGAACACCCCCTGCCAGGGTGCAGACAAAGCAGTCCCCTGTGTATGTAAGATTCAAAGCATCTTTCAGGCGAATCGTAAATTTCTTGTTCACACCTTCTGCATATGTGAAGTTCCAGACATACAAATCTTTTGTTTATAGTCCCCCTGAAGGGGGGGGAGATGGTTCCCTCACTAGCTAACAGCTTTCTATCACCTGTGGTCAGTCCTTTGTTGACACCGAGGAGTTAATCTGTGGATTAACCAGCACTACAACAGAGTTCAGTAACAATCATATAGCAGAATCTAATAACTTAATACACAGTGTTGCTACACACATTTCAACAGGACCATAACAACTGGACGGGGCATACTTAAAACAAAATACATCATAACATATAAAAGTGGTGAACATGGGGTACAGGGTGTCACACACACCCACCCACGCGACTGCAGGAGTGTCAGCCACTGGCAGGTGCATAGGCAGTGTACCAGGGCCTTCTTTCTTAGGCAGGGCATCTACCACCATGTTCTCTTTTCCCTTTACGTGCTCAATTTCCATGTCAAACTTGCGCAGGATCAGGCTCCAGCGTAGAAGATTGGAATTTGAACCTTTAGTCCTGTTCAACCATCTTAATGATGAATAATCAGTTAAAATCATATACTTCCTATTGAAGAGGTACGGCTTTAGCTGCCTAATTGCCCACATCATAGCATAGCATTCCTTTTCTATGACAGCAATCACGTACCACCTGAGGCATGATGTGCATATGCTAAACCAACAACAGTAATTTTGCTCCACTGCCTTCTAAAGCAAAAATCGGTCACCAGTTGGGTGCTTTTAGATGCCTTGTTCTGTTTGCATCAGTACAGCACCTAAACCAATGCCAGATGCATCTGCACACAGTTCAAACATTTTGTTAAAATCAGGGCCATCTAGAACAGGCTCTTCAGCTACGATTTTTTTTTTGGGTTTTATCAAAACCTTTCTGGCATGCTTTTGACCAAATGACGTATAGGCTTGTTCTTTTTACATAGATCCATGATTGGGGATACGTCACTGAACCAGGCACAAACCTGTAATAGTTTGCTAGGCCCATGAAAAATTTGACCTGTTTGGTTTGGCTTACAAGCCAACTTACAATGGCTTCTACCTCAAGAGGATCAGGGGATATGTGCCCCGCTCCAACCCAATGACCTAAATAAGGCTCTTTGACTGGTCCAGTTTTGCACTTAGAGGCTTTTATGTTTCGACCAGCTTCCTTGAATCTTGTCAGCACAATTCCAAGTGTTTTTATGATCATTCCATGTGTCACTGAACACTGCTATGTCATCTATATATGCTCTTGCAAAATTCTGTAAAACACTTAACACTTTGTTAACCAGTCTCCGCAAGGTTGCGCCGGCATTAATTAAACTGAACGGTAACTTAAATTTATAGAGTCCTACGTCAATGATAAAAGCAGATTTCCTCTGTGCCTCCTCCTCCAGAGGAATTTACCAATAATATTGAGTTAAATCAAAAGTACTGAGATATTAATCTTTGCTTTAAAATATCCAGCATATCATCAATTCAAGGCATGGGGTACACATCCAAACACAGGAACAGCATTCAGTTTTCTATAGTCAACAAAATCTTTCAGTCCTCTTTTTTAGGGACCAAGACCACAGTGGATGCCCAGGAGCTGTCAGATTCTTTAATTACGCCCAAGTCGAACATGGTTTGTACGAACCTGCTGTTGTACCTTGCCAGTGGCCCTGTAGGGCCTGGATGGAGGTGGCTGTGTCCCTTTTGTAATGAGATGGTGAGTTAGCAGGTATGTCTTTCCTCTCTTGTTAGAAAACACCTCTTTGCATTTTTGCAGCACAGATAATACCTTTCCCATTTCAACTGGTGTTGACTCCCTGCAGACATCAATGCTTTGCAGAGTTGAACCACCTTGGCATTCAGCCATCAAATCACTGAGGTGGTGTGCCTCAATTTCTCTTTCCACACAACAGATCATATTTGCTATGGCTTCTCTACGGAGGTAAGCTTTAGGCCTGCTCGCATGTATGACCTGTGGAACAGCATCAGTATGGGGCTCTTTAATCTGATATGCATCTTCATTTACCACGTCTATTACCTCAAAGGGTCCTTCCCCCCCATAATTTTGCCTTTTGTATTATTTCACGAGGCTTAATGCCAATACCAGGTCTCCTAACTCAAAAGATCGTTTACAAGTATACTTGTCATGCCACAACTTTTGTGTAGGCTGGCTGTCTTGGAGGTTGGTCCGAACCATATCCATGATGAACTTTAATTCTATAAAGAACCTCTGCACATACTGAGGCCTGGTCTTCACTGAGCCCCCACTTCGGACTAAGGTAAGCAAATTCAGCTACGTTAATAACGTAGCTGAATTCGAAGTACCTTAATCCGAACTTACCGCGGGTCCAGACGCGGCAGGGAGGCTCCCCCGTCGATGCCGCGTACTCCTCTCGCCGAGCTGGAGTACCGGCGTCGACGGCAAGCACTTCCGGGATCGATCCCAGAACATCGATTGCCTGCCTCCGGTAAGTGAAGACATACCCTGAGTCACTGGTTCCCTTCCCAGGAGTCTTTGAGTTCCAGGGATCCCCTCACCTTTCTTCCATATAAAAGATCAAATGGGGAAAACCTAATTTGTTCTTGGGGTAACTCTCTGTAAGCATAGTGTTGGATGGTATTAGCCTTATATTTGATTTCATGGCTTAACAGGTAGTGATCAATGGCTCCATGTCTACTTGGCAGCTGGTATCAAGCAGAGTGCCCCAAGAGTTGGTCCTGGGGCCATTTTTGTTCAGTATCTTCATTAATGATCTGGAGGATGGCGTGGACTGCACCCTCAGCAAGTTTGCAGATGACACTAAACAGGGAGGAGTGGTAGATACACTGGAGGGTAGGGATAGGATACAGAGGGACCTAGACAAATTAGAGGATTGGGCCAAAAGAAATCTGATGATGTTCAACAAGGTCAAGTGCAGAGTCCTGCGCTTAGGAAGGAAGAATCTCATGCCCTGCTGCAGACTAGGGACCGACTGGCTAAGCAGCAGTTCTGCAGAAAATGACCTAGGGGTTACAGTGGACGAGAAGCTGGATATGAGTCCACAGTGTGTCCTTGTTGCCAAGAAGGCTACTGGCATTTTGGGCTGTATAAGTAGGAGCATTGCCAGCAGATCGAGGGACATGATCATTCCCCTTTATTTGGCATTGGTGAGGCCTCAGCTGGAGTACTGTGTCCAGTTTTGGACCCCACACTACAAGAAAGATGTGGAAAAATTGGAAAGAGTCCAGCGGAGGGCAACAAAAATGATTAGGGGGCTGGGGCACACGACTTACGAGGAGAGGCTGAGGGAATTGGGCTTATTTAGTCTGCAGAAGAGGAGAATGAGGGGGGATTTGATAGCTGCTTTCAACTACCTGAAAGGAGGTTCCAAAGAGGCTGGATCTAGGCTGTTCTCAGTGGTACCAGATGATAGAACAAGGAGTAATGGTATCAAGTTGCAGTGGGGGAGGTTTAGGTTGGATATTAGGAAAAACTTGCTCACTACGAGGGTGGGGAAGCACTGGAATGGGTTACCTAGGGAGGTGGTGGAATCTCCTTCCTTAGAGGTTTTTAAGGTCAGGCTTGACAAAGCCCTGGCTGGGATGATTTAGTTGGGGATTAGGTCCTGCTTTGAGCAGGGGATTGGACTAGATGACCTCCTGAGGTCCCTTCCAACCCTGATATTCTATGATTCTATGAAGGAATTTCCAGGAGAGGGATATTTCTGGGGATGTGAGTGTTTAGCCTCCCAACCACCCTCCTTTTTCACAGTGGTAAAAACAGGAACCTCCCTTCCTGCTATGTTTAAACCCCTCTTTCTGTGGCTTATGCTCATTTGATGTCTGGGTTTGCTCAAAGGCATCTACTACAGTGGGTATTTCTTCTACAGGGTTTACAGTTTTATCCCACAGATGTTGTTTTACATCATCCTTACATATACTCAAGAAATGTTCCTGACCAATGTATACATGGCCTCAGACCCTTAAACCTTTTCCATCTTGGTTAGAGAAAGGGTCAAGCTGCGACATTTAGATCTAAATCACAACTTTTCCAAACTTTAGGGTGTTAAAATATATAAAGGCCTATATGGGTCCATTTTTGCTCTTAATTACTAAGCTTAACTGGAAACTCAAACCTCTCCCCATTCAGATGTTTAATTCTTTTATCTGCCCCCTGGTCTGTGCTGCATAGCTGCCATTCTTGGAGGATGGATGGGTCTCTTTAAAAAAAGAACATTTAAATGAAAGAGCTGTATTCTAATAGCACTCAGCCATGGCATGATTTAGTTTAGTAGGTTACTGGCCCATTTTCCTGGCAATGAAACATTTGGCTTTGTTCCTCACAATGCACCAATAACCTTACCAATGCACATCCTTTTATGACTTAATACTGCATAATTACATAAGAACGGCCATACTGAGTCAGACCAAAGGTCCATCTAGCCCAGTATCCTGTCTTCCGACCGTGGCCAGTGCCAGGTGCCCCAGAGGGAACAAACAGAACAGGGAATCATTAAGTGATCCATTCCCTGTCTCTCATTCCCAGCTTCTGGCAAACAGAGGCTAGGGATACCATCCCTGGTCCATCCTGACTAATAGCCATTGATGGACCTATCCTCCATGAACTTATCTAGTTCTTTTTTGAACCCTGTTATAGGCTTGGACTTCACAACATCCTCTGGCAAAGGGTTCCACAGGTTGACTGTGCATTGTGTGAAGAAATACTTCCTTTTGTTTATTTAAACCTGCTGCCTATTAATTTTATTTGGTGAACCTAGTTCTTGTGTGATGAGACGGGGTAAATAACACTTACTTATTTACTTCCTCCACACCAGTCATGATTTAATAGACCTCAATCATATTCCCCCCCCTTAGCAGTCTCTTTTTCCAAGCTGAAAAGTCCCAGTCCTATTAATCTCTCCTTATACAGAACCCATTTCATACCCCTAATCATTTTTGTTGCCCTTTTCTGAACCTTTTCCAATTCCAATATATCTTTTTTGAGATGGGGCGACCACATCTGCATGCAGTATTCAAGATGTGGGCGTACCATGAATTTATATAGAGGCAATATGATATTTTCTACTCCGAACATTCTGTTCCCTTTTTTGACTGCCACTGCACATTGAGTGGATGTTTTCAGAGAACTATCCACAATGACTCCACAATCTATTTCTTGGTAGTAACAGCTAATTTAGACTCCATCATTTTATATGTATAGTTGGGATTATGTTTTCCAATGTGCATTACTTTGCATTTGTCAACACTGAATTTCATCTGCCGTTGTTAGCATGAAATAGGCCAGTTGTACAGTTTCACTCAGGCAAAATTCTCATTGACTTCATTGGGAGTTTTGCCTGAGTAAGGACACCAGGCTTTGGACCTAATTGAAACCTAGAACCTACATTTTCAAAGGTCTACACAAACATTAGCTTGTTGATTCAGGTAGAAAGATGTTTCAAAAGATTGCAATATCATTTT
This sequence comes from Trachemys scripta elegans, assembly GCF_013100865.1. Lineage (NCBI taxonomy): Eukaryota > Metazoa > Chordata > Testudines > Emydidae > Trachemys > Trachemys scripta. The sequence continues at coordinate 118,010,863 of NC_048303.1, forward strand.
TGTATACTAAGAAGTTAATTAACATTTGCGTACAACTTTCTCTTTTAGAATAATTTAATTAGTGTTTTAATAGTAAGCTAAAAACCACATCAGCTTCCTTATGGGGGTTGCACCTGGAGTCTGAGCATGATAAAAGTAGATAAGATCTTAATATTTCTCTCTACCAGTATTCCTATACATTTCATGGTTATTAGATGGCAGAGTGCCAGGTTTTTCGAAACTGGTATTAAATATGATCTCTGAAATCCTTAGTTTCTGATTCATTCTCAGGAATCTTTAGAGCTTTAGCTAATGAGTTCAATGGAAGAAAACAAATACAGTGGTGACTTTCAGACAGTTGTCGCTATAATTAACTTTGCTTCTAGCAGCCTCATATTTGACATTCTACAAAATCTTTTGTTCAAAAATTACTGTTATGCATAGAATACAAATAGGAACTTGGAAAAAAAAAGTTTTGGTGTAGCATCTGGGAAATGTGATGGACAGGAGTTCTCCAGACAGAGGCCCAAACCCAGCTAAGCACTTAAGAATGCAGGATTGCTTAAAGTTAAACATGTTTAAGTGCTTTGCAGAATCTTTAGATCATGAGGATCATGAGAGATATTGAGTGCCCTCTGTTCCCATTGGAATCAATGCAAGAGGTGGGTACTCAAAATCTCATATGAGGAGGTCAGCAGCATGAAGAATTGGGCCCTAAAAATGAAGCTTTTGAATGTCTTGGAGAGATTGATATAATTTTTGTTAGGAGAGCATAACTTGTCTCTAAATATGGAAGGCTGCTCCCTTGGGGATAATTGCTTTCTGTACTCCGATGTCCTTTCTACAGACAGCACTTCACACAGGTTCGATTTCTGTGAATGCCAACACCCTGCACTAGTCAATAAGTACATCTGGTGTAGAAATAAACAAATAGGCTAAATGCTTACAGGGCAAATCCTAAATAGAAGTGGAATAAAATAAAATAACCAACATGAAGAATAAGCCACTAATACCTGGTGTGACAGACCCAGACCGGTGGGGTACAGGAGGCTGGTAGAGGGCAAATATACTGGTCACTGGATGAGTAGTTTTCTGTTCCCTGAGTAACCAGAGCAGGGGCTGCACTAGAGTAATCAGGAACCTGCTAGAAGCAGTTAAGGCAGGCAGGCTAATTAGGACACCTGGAGCCAATTAAGAAGAAGCTGCTAGAATCAATTAAGGCAGTCTAATCAGGGCACCTGGGTTTTAAAAGGAGCTCACTTCAGTTTGTGGTGTGAGTGTGAGGAGCTGGGAGCAAGAGGCATAAGGAGCTGAGAGGGTGGGCTGCTGGAGGACTGAGGAGCACAAGCATTATCAGACACCAGGAGGACGGTCCTGTGGTGAGACTAAGGAAGGTGTTTGGAGGAGGCCATGGGGAAGTAGCCGAGGGAGTTGTAGCTGTTGTGCAGCTGTTACAGGAGGCACTATAGACAACTGCAATCCACAGGGCCCTGGGCTGGAACCCAGAGTAGAGGGTGGGCCTGGGTTCCCCCCAAACCTCCCAATTGACCTGGTCTATGGGTTCTTCCAGAGGGAAAGGTCTCTGGGCTGTTCCCCAACCCACATGGTGAATTTCTGAGGCAAGAAAATCCACTAATAAGCACAGGACCCACCAAGATAGAGGAGGAACTTTGTCACAATGGGGAAATCAAGGATCCATATGTGAACAGCCCTATACAAGCAAACAAACCAGAGCAGGGAAAAAAAAATACCAGTAAGAATAAAATTCACTCCACCTACAGAAAGCCCAAGGAATTGGTTTATATACAGCTTGGGTGCAAAGGGGCTAGAGAGGTGAAATCCATCCTCCAATTCATGGTCAATCACTGGGGTTGTTACACAGGACCCCCACTTTCGGTTGGAATAGCCAATGTAGACCTCCTTCCAGAGATGTGGGGGTTGTTCTCCATAAACATTGGTCCCATTGTTCTTATCTCCCCCCCATCATGGCTGGATGCATGCACCAGCCTATGTACAGCCCCTGAGGAAACACACTTATGGTACACAGGGTGGTACAGGTTCCCCTGCGGGATTGCTATGCCAAAGTTCCCTTGCATAGCCACGACTAGCTCCTTAAGTCACGTAGAGAACAATGTGCTGCTCCTCTGCACCGAGGATGAACTTCACTCTGAATGTTCCAGTCAGGAAAAGCAGTACAGCAATTGAAATACATATTTCTTCACTGGATGAATTTAATCAATCACTTCTGCACGGCTTGTCTGAGTGGTAATCTCACAGTTCTTGGGTCAGCATTATTTTGAGGGCCAGCCTTGCTGTACTGCGTTTCCATCTTGTTAACTCCAAATTTTATACCGGAAGCACTACCAAAAGGAAATAGCCAAGGTCAACTTTCCAATTTCCAAGTTTATGGGCCAGAGTGACAAAATAATTGCAATTAAGATAAATCAGTAATCAATTTCCCCCGTGCGATCCCCAGACCTGATTCTTTCCGCCGACCTGATTTCACCTCAGCTAGTGAAATCAGTGGTGCTCTGTGAGTAATAACATGGGGACAGACAATGGAATTAAGATTACAGGCTGCAGTTCAAAAAGCAACCCCCATTAACCTCTTCTTATAGCACTGTATGGGCCAGATTCTCAGCTGGTGTATATTGATGTAATTCCATTGAAGTTATGCTAAATTTATACCAGCTGAGACTCTCTCGGACAGTACTCTTAAAATGTGAAGGCCTAATTGTTATTTACAATAAGCCTCTTTACAGTGCCAGGGTGGTATAAAGGGGCCTCAGTATAATCAAACTCTGAGTCTTGGTAGTTGTTCATTATACCCTCTGCAGAGCAGAACCATCCATCCATAGAGGTGACCAACATTTTCTTCATATTCTCTATAGTGTCTACCCAGGGCCTTAGCAATATCACTTCTTTTGATGGATCATCATTATCCAACATACGCTAAGATAACAGCATGAAGACATTTGCCGAGATAATCCTTAGAATCTCTTGGTAAATCCATTGTTTTGTTGCTCTGTTTAATGCTATATGAGATGTATTGTGGGTTTTGTAGACATACCTGTGACAAGAGGGGTAAGATGGTGTAAAATACTAGATGCAGCAGGCAACTGTTGGGAAGATGAGAAGGACAGGCATTTACACCTACTATTGGGGGATGCAGCCTGGACTGCCACAAGTATCTGTCTGCAATGGTCAGCCTGTACAGAAGGGAACAGGCCTGGGAAATCCCAGTTAAGCTTGGTTTATGGTTGCTTTGCATCACTGGACCAGGATAAAGCAGCCAGAGAAAATTGTAAATCTGGTCCTTATATTGTTCTACCAGATCAGTGAATCTGGAATATAGATTCTACCAGATCTACATTGTTAAATAGTTACTGGTTACATAGACCTTTATATACAGATATAAGATTCATATTTTCATGTTGCAAATGTTCTCCCTCTCTCTACCCCCATCCAGAATCAAGCAGACAAGAAAAGCTAATAAAAAAAAGCCAGTAAAACTAACTTCATAAAATGTCTTGATGGCAGACACAGAGAGGGAAATAGAAAATGCAAGCTACAGTTCAGGGGAGGTTCAGCTAGTGTGATGAAACAGTTTCTTTTCAGAACCCAACACTATGGGAAATTCAAATAGCCTTGCGGGCAGACACAGAAGGGACGCTAACTATATTTTGTCTGAAACTTCTGGGCCACTTGGATGGTTCACTGAACCTTGAGATACCACCAAAAGGTGTGAAGTTCTTTCAATACACTTGCCTTTTTTCAAACACAGAAGGCCATAGATTTGGCTTTGCAATCATGAAACTCGGGCCACTGATCTATGCAGCTAGTGCAGGTCCCAAGAAACCTCACAAACCTTCCTGAAGCGATAGCACAGGCTATCGTGGGTATAATTAGTTTATGCTTTCCCCGATGTGGTTGCTGCGATTCCCACCTGACCCTTATGTGGGCTGAGCAAATACCCTCCACTGCACATCCTCATGAAGGCAATCAGAATCTGGCCCTGACTGAAGTGGGGATCTTGGGAAAGCTTGCCTCATTGAAGACACGCCATAGAAGATTCATATCTCTTTGTGCAACTAAGGTAACCATGCAAGCACATGCAGGGTACCTTTCTTTTCTTCAGAACAATAGAAAAAGTGCCTTAAATGTGTGTCCATATGCAGCCTGTAATCATTCAGACCCCTAAAGCACCACAGAAACAAAACTAATTCTCCCTGAAATAAGGACTTGCCCTTGGTGAGTTATTCCCTGTCACATTTCTTTCTACCCTCTTGGGGTTTTATACTGCTGCCCATCACCGTAGGAGTAATCTGAGCACCTCCATGTAAGAAGAACGGTGAAATCCCCCAGTGGATTTCAGGGAGTTATTTAGGGTGACCAGGTGACCGGTTTTCGACCAGCACGCCCGGTCAAAAAGGGACCCTGGAGGCTCCGGTGGGCACCGCTGACTGGGCCGTTAAAAGTCCGGTTGGCGGTGCTGCAGCACTAAGGCAGGCTAGTCCCTACCTGTCCTGGCTCCGCGCTGCGCCCCAGAAGCGGCCAGCAGGTCCAGATCCCAGGCAAGGGGGCCACGGGTTTCCGTGGACTGTCCCCACCCCGAGCACTGGCTCCGCACTCCCATTGGCCGGGAACTGGGCAATAGGAGCTGCGGGGGGGGGGGGGGGGGCCTGGGGGGGGAGCAGCATATGAAGTCTCCTGGCCCCCCTGCCTAGGACCAAGAGTTGCTGGCTGCTTCTGGGGTGTGCACACACACAGGCAGGCAGCTTGCCTTAGCCCCACTGTGTCGCTGACCAGGAGCCACCCAAGAGAAGCCCCAGCCCTCAGCCCCAACCCCTTGCCCCAACCTCCTGCCCCAGCCCCGAGCCCCCCGTCAAACCCAGAGCCCCCTCCTGCAACCCAAGCCCCTCATCTCTGGCCCCACTCTAGAGCCCACAACCCCAGCCCAGAGCCCTCACTCCCCTGCACCTCAACCCTCTGCCTCAACCCACAGCCCCCTCCCGCACTCTGAATCCCTCAGCCCCAGCCTGGAGCCTTCTCCTGCACCCCAATCCCACCCCTGGCCCCCACCCCAGAGCCAGCACCCCCAGACCGCAGCCCTCACCCCCTCCTGTTAGACCCACAACAGGGGCCTCCCTACAGGGTGGGGGAGCAGGCAGATACCGGACACAGTGTTGGTATATAATATTCCAAGTACTCTTTATTGTTTACAAAATAAATTTCATTCACTCCACATTCGTACCCCAAACATACTACACCAGAGTCCGCAGATCAGAATGAAGTCCTGATGGCCAGTCGAGGGTCAATCAGGTCACAAGATGCGGGGAGCCAGCAGAAAGACCACATCTATATCCAAACAGGGCTCTGGTTGCTGAAAGACTCCAAACTGCAAATGTGAGAAGCCTCCATGTATAATTCACTTTGTGACATCATTAGTCTTTTGTCTCTGTTGTTTGGGCCTTTCACCCACAACTCAGTTCCAGACAGGCTGCCATAATCCAAGGCATGACATTTCCTCCAATTCTTATACAATTTTATAGCAGTTGAGCTGGTGTTACTTCTTTATCTGCTGATTCTTCATATTTTCCAGGGACATAAAATTGTTTTGTACAAATAGTTCTTGACCACTTGACCGTAAGTTCTCACTTCAGTTGCCAACACGCAACGCACATACTCATGTCAAGCATACCAGTCCAGCCACTGTAGGCCTCCACGGCCTATAACATATTACATGGATATATATATCCACAAAACTGAACACCCTGGCCCCGCCCCTTCTGTGAAGCCCTGCCGCCTGCTCACTGCCTTCCCCCTCCCTCAGTGGCTTGCTCTCCTCCAGCCTCATGCACTTTCACTGGGCTGGGGCAGGGGGTTGGGGTGCAGAAGAGGGTGTGTGTGTGTGTGTGTGTGTGGGTGTATATATATATATATATATATACACCCACACACACACCCCCCAAGTCCCTGCCTCAACCCACAGCTCCCTCCCACACTCCGAATCCCTCAGCCCCAACCCTGAGCCTGGAGCTGCCGAATCCCTCATCCCCAGTCCCACCCCAGAGCCCGCACCCCAACTCCCTGCCCAAGCCCAGAGCTCCCTCCCGCACCCAGAACCCCTCATTTCTGGCCCCACCCCAGAACCCGCACCCCCAGTTAGAGTCCTCACCCTCTTCTGCACCCCAACCCCCTGCCCCAGCCCAGTGAAAGTGCATGAGGCTGGAGGAGAGCAAGCCACTGAGGGAGGGGGAAGGTAGTGAGCAGGCGGCAGGGCTTCACAGAAGGGGCGGGGCCAGGGTGTTCGGTTTTGTGCGACTAGAAAGTTACCAACCCTAGAGTTATTTCTCTGCAAAATTTCATCTGTTTTAACCCTGGATATTTTTCAGCACTAAAGCTGTTCGTTAAACTAATGTCACAAAAATATTTTTTATATTATGGAGAGTTTTCCCTCCACTGCCCCCCCCCCACCCTCTTCCTCAAAAACTGTTGAACTAACTTTGCTCAGACTTTCAGGAGGAAAAACAGTTAATGAGTCTCAGTCACCAGGCTTGAAAATTTTCAGTGCTGTTGGTCGCTGAAAAGAGTGAGTTATAGTGCAAGAGTGTAGACAACCTTAGCTATAGCGGTCACTAGTACTCCAGCTAGAACGACATTCTAAACAAGCTAGGTACCCAACTGACGACTGGGGGCCTAACTAAACCTATTAAATCCACTCACTAGTCCTTCTAGCCCAGAATCATGCTTCTAATAATGGCTTATATTTGATGTTTCAGAAAATCCCCTGTAATTCACCCTGTCAGTTATTACCCACTCCTCATATACTGTGTCTTAGTCCCAGAATAAGGGAAATAGCCTGGATAAGATAAAATGTGCCTACACACAATAGAAATGGAAAACAAGATGGCTTCCCTGTGCCAAGAAAAGGAAAGAGGCTTGTTAGCAAGTGGTGCTCCAATTTTGGGTTTGGGGTGGGGCTGACACATTCAATGAGCAAGTACACCAATTTATAGGCTGCTCATTTGCATTCAGAGTAGATAGCAGCACCCACTGAATTTGTCTTTGCATATGTGGTTCTAGAGTGTAATGAGTGTTGGGGAATGTGTATGGCACCACCCATTGCCTGATATTTGATGCATGCCTATAAAGGCCTTATCCAAAGCCTACTGAAGTCAACAAAAAAAAAGCTCTCAGACTTCATTAGACTTTAGATCAGGGCCAAAATGAAACCAATTTGGTATTGGTTCTGTATTTATTGCAGGCTTGTGGTGCAAAACATTCTTACATTCACTCAGCCTTCATGCTGTATAATTTGGGTTGTGTGTGCTGGAGATTTGTTTTATTATTATCGCTGTCCCATTGCGGAACTATTTCCTCAGAGGAATCGTGCACACTTTGTTGCATGCATTGCAGAATACGTTGTGTGCACATTTAAAAATACAGAGTTCAATTCCACGGCCCTTATTCACATGAGTAGTCCATTGGATTATCCTTATCTGGACAGCAGAATGTGCAATTTCATTTAGTCTCCAATTTGTGAAGGCAAGTTTGTGAACAGTTATGAAATTATGATTAAAAAAAATTACTAATGGCTAAACCAAAAGGGACCCATTTTATTATTCGTTTTTTCCAGTGAACTAGATTTATACACACCATACTTTAACCAAAGCTTAGATCACTGAACAGCAGATTAGTATCTTGGATACTTTTATGGTCCTCGTTATTATAGTATGAGAGTGTCGCACAGTACTTGCAAAAAGAAGAACAGGAGTACTTGTGGCACCTTAGAGACTAACAAATTTATTAGAGCATAAGCTTTCGTGGACTACAGCCCACTTCTTCGGATGCATATAGAATGGAACATATATTGAGGAGATGTTTTCTATATGCATCCGAAGAAGTGGGCTATAGTCCACGAAAGCTTATGCTCTAATAAATTTGTTAGTCTCTAAGATGCCACAAGTACTCCTGTTCTTTTTGCGGATACAGACTAACACGGCTGTTACTCTGAAACCTGGCACAGTACTTGATGTGTTTATACTCCCACCTCCTGTAAAGTAGGTACTATTATCCCCATATTACAGATGGGGGAACTGAGGTACAGCAACTAAGAAACTTGTCTAAGGTCATGCAAGAATTCTGTGGTAGAGCAAAGAATTGAACATAGGTCTCCTGAGGTTCAGATTAGCAGCCTAACCACTGCACCAGCTTCTTATCTTGGGCTTGTAAACACTGCTTTTCCTGTGTTAACTTTACACGCTTAACTTTATGCATGACTAGTCCCATTGAGCTCCATTTAAAGTTCCTCACATGAGTTTGTCGGATTGGACCTTGGGAAAATACTTGCCAGTTTGGAGTTGTTCCCATGTAAAGACAACTAAAGTGAACTCCTATTTATGTTATCTTATTCAATTTAAATAATCATAAAGGACATCTGTCCCAGACTCCTGGCACCTCACAACCAATTGCACATACACCTCTAGAGAGACACCACAGCTGAAAATCCGTTTGGGCCTCCTCCAATATACAACTGCCAGTCAGCAAGAAAACATCACAAAACAAACTCCCTCTCCCCACAAACACACACCACCCTTCACCCAATCATCCATTCAGAAAGCTACATTATAGGTACAAGAGTCGGAGTTTGAATCCCAATCAATTTGCTAGCTTATCTGCATTAGTTTTTTAACGTTCAAGTCAATGAGATAGAGAACATGCACTGGTTATTACTCGACATAAACAGCCAGCTAATTATAAGAGTTCATTTTCCAGCTCAGGATAATGAAATAACCATTTCATTTTATGTTTTAGGAAATGTGAACTTAAAAGACAACCTGGGGACAATGAGAAAATGAACGTGATTATCTTCAGCTACTCTGAATGCAGCCAGCTTACTTCTAAGCATTGTAGCACATATTGGCCCCGATCAAGCCCACTGGAATCAGGGCAAAGGCGCTCATCGATTTCAATGGTCATTGTCTTTTAAAGGTCACACACCTGTGATAGAAATTCAAGTCTGTGCAATGAGCCAGTCACTATGACTCCAATCCTGTGAGGTGCTGAGATCTCCCACTTCAGTGGGAGTTGAGGGTGTTCAGTAACTCACAGGATCAGAACAGTGCACGTGAGCAGGAGTGCCTCATGCATTTATATTTGATTAAAATGCCATGTACTTGATAAAATGGCTTCTCTTGGTTGTCACATCCCAGTAATGAAGCTGTAGACTGTTGTCAATACGTTCAATAGCTTCTTGCTCTGGATGTTGACAGAATAATTAATAGGATATAGAAAGACGTAGGGTCTTTTGATTAGTTATTATTATTACTATCATTATTCAGCTGAAAGGCCTGAAGCAACATATTCCAGTCTCTCTATGGATCAATAGCCATTCTTTTTTGTAATATAAAGTCTTCTCTGTCTCATGGCTGTGTGTGAAAGTCAGATTGAAAAGTGTCACTACCAACTGCAGTGGCAAATCTCAATTCAAAGTTATGCAGTATGTCAGAGTTATTTCTTTTACTTAAACAAGAAGCGGGCAGACACTAGGATTATTAATTAATGGTGTCTAGAAAACACTGAGAACAGTCTTTTTTCCTTTTTCCTCCAGAGTCAAAGGATGAGACTGGGAGTTGGGGGGGTGAAGGAAAGCAACAGCTAGTGGTGCGGAAACAAATGAAAGATCTGATCCAACTACCATTTAAGCCAATGGGAGCCTTTCTGTTAATAGGAATTGGATGGGATCCAAATGCATATTAATTCATCTGAAATTTAGAGATTTGTGTTTGGTTCAGATATAATAAGATCAAGTTTTAGGCCAATGCAGATTTTTTTCTTCTTAAAGGAAAGTAAGGATGGTGAGATACTGTTTCCGATCTATAAGAGTTTCATGACACAGAACAGAAGAACCCAGCATTTCATGGAATTAAAACTTAATTGGACTTTCAATTAAAATTTTATATTTACCCAAAGAGGTGTGAAAAACTACATATTGGTTATGGAAAACAAAACCAGGATGGGTTGGAATCCTAAGTCTAAAGTAGAACTCAGAAGAGAATCCAGATCACTAGATCTCCCACACACCCGTCCCCCGCTTAGGGACAAACCATATTTCAAATCAAACCTGAATTGAAAATGTTGAGGCTTGTGAATGCTTGATTAATATTATCTACACCTCTTCATCCCTGTTCCCAGCCAGGGCTGGAAGCAGAACAGCACATGAAGAAGATTCTTCTCACACTATTTCTGCCCTGACCAGAAGCATCAGAAATCTCATGAAAAAGCTGTTCCTATAGAATCCCCAGCCTACTTGTGCAGAACCAAGAGAATTCAGGCACTATTTGTAAAAGCATCTGAATATTTTGCTGCTTTCCAGAATGAACTAAACCTCTCAAAACTAATCTTCAATGGGAGCTGTGTGTATGTATCCAAGAGTATCAGTGGGGCCTTAGAAATGGCTGTTTTCAATAAGTGAGAATGCATTGCACAATGGAGTATCCATTATATTGGTCAGACATATGAAACAATTGTGCATGTAACAAATGGCTTAGAAATGCTATGTTTTGGTTCATCTTTTATAGGAGATTATTTCAAACCCCTACCCATATCTATACCAATCTTACCTAGCAGATTATTCAACTTGCAGATATTTACAAACATACGGTTCAATCCTGACAGGTGTTGAGTGATCTGGTTCAGATCCAGAAAAGCACTTAAGCACATGCATGGACTTCAGTGGGACTAAACAGGAGTATGTGCTTTGCAGGATGGAAGCCTATCCTTCTTTCATTTCTGGTGCACAGCGGTTCAAATGTGGCCTTAGTCAACCTGTATTTAGTCCCTAGAATCTAGCCATAGAAATTGGATACCACATTGATTTTTCAGAAACATGATTTTTCATAATGTCTTTTCCAGTCAAAACAGGCAGAATAAAATGTTCAAAAACACCTATGCTCCTAAGTCACTGACATTTAATGGAACCAAGGTGCTTTGTGAAAGTTTAACCCAGAGTCCTTATAGATGTGGACAAATTAATCACATTACCAGCAATACTAATTTCTTAGTTAAATTTGATTGGAAAATCCCATAAAGTGGTGACAGCCTCATTAATAACATGCTATATCTACAACTGGTTACTGCTAGCAAACTTCCTCATCTTATTCCCACCAATCATTGCCACAACACTAACCAGTCTCTTTACCCATGGCTAATCATGCTTTGATCATTCAGCAATCAAAAAGCTTTCAATAATCAATGAATGATTCAATAAGCTCTAGGTCAAAAAATTCTTATTTTAGAGAATAATTAGACTGGCTTATGCCTCAGTTTCAAAAATACCTGGAAGATTGCCAGTAAAAACTTGGCATAAAAGATGAGAATCACAGACTGCAAAGTAATAATTACTAGAGCTGGTTGGGATGTTTTCTCCATCAGAAAATGTCAATTAGTCAAAAGCAAAACGTTCTGTGGAAATGTGTCTATTTTGACTAAGTTTTTGCTTTTTTTTAAAAAAAAGATTAAAACTGCTTGATTTGCAGGCAGTCAGGTTATTAAATGCACAAGTATTCAGACTTGTTGCTAGAATTAAAATAATGTATTCATGCAGTAAAGGTGAACAAAAATGAAAGTTTTTTGGGGGTGGGATTTAAGCTGTGCATAGATCTTGTGATGGCTCTCTTTACAGAAATGAATTTAATCCTAAATGGATATAATGGAAAAAGACTGGTGCTACTGGAAATTATAATGGAGAATTGGAGACAAAGGTTAGGCAAGAAAATAAAAATCATGTCATTCCATTTCAGTTCTCAAGCTAATATGGGCCTTTCTTCCCTGCTACAATAATCAGTACAGACAGACAATCTAGAGATGAGATAAACTGAGGTCAGAGGAAGAAATGGAATATCCGTATTGACAGTGACTTGCCAGGAAAGTAGGCAAATCATGACCATTTCTACATGGAGAGAAGAATCTGAAAATTTGGTTTAGAAAATCCCCTAGGGAGATGGCCACAAACATAGATTTCCAACCTTTTTCCACCTTCTTGCATTGTTCCTCCATCCACACACAAATTTTAAAATCTAGTACTTAAGTGTGACAGATTTCTTCTCGGCTATGAAGAGGATGCTGACAGGCAGAAAAAACAGCTTAGCGGCATTCCCTCACAGCTCCCACATCTACCTGTCAGGCTTTCTTTGATTTCATAGATTTTCAGATTTCTAGAGGTGAATTCGGACCACTACTGACCTTGACTGGATTGGAGCAGGTGTCCCTGAGGAGAATGTAACATGAGATGGAGCTTGAGCCTTCTGAATGTCATGTTCGAGACTTTGCATAAAACCTAGGAAAGATTTGACACTCAGTGAAACACAATAGAAATGGTGTAATTTTAGTCTTAGGTTTTTGTGGGTTTTAATTCGTCTCAGTTTAGATTCCTCTGTTATGCACCTGGAAATTGTTATTCGTGTTTGCACCTGTGAATGCAGTGCACTTCTGTGGTACAGTTCAAGCTGATTGGAACATGCCTTCTTTTTAATCAATGTAAAACTGAGACAAGATCAGTTTTCATGCAAGGACGGACCTAACCAAGGTCTTTGCTGGATCTCACACTGTCCATTTCCCTCCCCATCTCCTCTGTCCAGCCACTAGAACTTAAGGATAACTTGCTAAATCTTTGTGCTTCTCATCAAAGTATGTGCAATAGCACAAGAAAAAGTAAAGGCTTTTTCCAATGTCATTACATAGTATATGATGCACGTTATTCAATTATTTTGAGTATTGTAGCAAGAACTCTGTTATTGGGGTACAATGCTAAATAGGATTCCACCTCCTGGAAGAATGCAGCTGAAGTCAGTGGAGTTACTCCAGCAGAGAATTTGGCCCTATAGCTTGAAGTGGCTGCTGAAGCAAAAAAAGTTGGCATTCCTTTTACTACTGGGTTTAGCTATTTTACAGCTGTGTCGCAGGAACATCAGAAGATCACACAGCATGCACAAGGTCACACAATGAGTGGGTGAATCATGATGCATTTGGATACTGGACTTTCCTAGGCTCCAACTCAGCAGTCCATCATCCGAGTAGCAAAGCACTTAAGCTTGTGCTTAAGTCCTATCAATGTTGCTGAACAAGGATGGACTTAAACGCTTTGCTGTTTCAGAGCCCCTCTTTCCAGCCACGTGTGGTAACTTCTTGGTTTCCACCAGCCGATGGGCAGAATGGTAGCGAGGATTCTTTCATTTGTCCAATTCAGATCAGCCCTATAGTATTAGGTTAGTGGAGTTCTAAATTTACCACCATTGTAGCAACTGACAAGAAGCCATGAAAAAGTATCTAATTCATGTCTCTCTAGTAATATACACACCAGTCTGCAATCATTTGTTTACTGCAGGGCATAGTGACTCCCATTAGGCCACATAGCTTAGCCTTAATACCCTCTGTCTGAGGATATAAAATCCACTCACATGGCATGGGTAAGCATTTTCATACACTTCTGCTCCTCAAACTACAACCTTTATTTTCAGTCTAATAAATGTGTCATCGCTTGACTTTTCTTCTATGGGCACCTTTAATTGGATAATCATATAAACTAGCAATTAACATTTCATGGTGTCACATAATTTGCCACATCTCTGAATTCAATGAAGCCAGTGTTTTATTTAGGGATCATTAGCATCATAATAGTTTCTGATACAAATGGTCGGAATTCTGGCACAGTAATTGGCTGTGTCCCCACAGCTGTTGAGTTCAGTGACTTGCAGTCATTGCAAAGGACAATAGATTGGGGAGCAGTGTAAGTCACCTGAAGAAAAGGTTTTTTGGTGCTATTTTACTGGTTAAAAATTTGAGCTGCCTAACTTTTAGTGCTGGTTACAGGCTATGAATTATGAGATGGCCTTGCTTGGTCATGTGGGGTGACCAAGCAGTTCCCCACTCTTGGACAGCTGCACAATGGCATCCTACAGTAAAAATCAGATATCACGGTGATGGGCAATGAGCATCTGAACAGAAATCCTTATGTATTGCTCCTGCTACCTACTTCATTATCAGTGAAGAGGAGGAATTGTCGCACACACACCCTTCACCCCAATGCATGCTCACAGAGCAGGATCAGCATGTGAAGAGGAGCAATGTATGCTATCTTCAACCCTGCGCCCAAGGAGAAACTTCCATTTTATGAAGAGAGACTCTTGCCAATTGTGTGTTTCTTTTTTGTATCTACTATTCTGTTAACAAACTGACATTGTTGGAGAGGTTTCTCCACTAGGAATGCCATGGTCTCTCTCGTATCCGTAGGTAATGCTGTAGGCAAAGAAATGCTCCTCCTTCTGCCATTTTTATAGCAGATACACACAGACACACACACGCAAGCAGTTCTGAGGTCAAGATGAGGGCAGGGATTTGATGCAAAAGTTTTTCTGCTAACACCTGACACTCAACCAGAAGTCATCTGCCAACCAAGGAAAGATGGAAAGAACAGCTGCTGATGTTCCCCTTAAGCAAAAAGATAAGAAATGTTAAGGTGCTTTCCCATGCCAGAGTGAACTGACCTGAACACAGCTGCATGCTTGGGTTGTTCTTTTACAACCCAGAAGGCACCAAGGAACAATGGGAATGATTCAACCCAAAGGAGGCTAGTGGCATTTTCAGAATCTTTATAAATACAAAACCAAGACTAGTAGGCAGTAATAAAGCCCTTTTGATTTGACACAAACTCATTGCCATTAAGATGGATGACTGAGATGCTACTTTAAATATCGCAGTGAATAGCTAAGGGAGCCTCAAACAAGCCTTTTAATTACTGTGATGGCACTGTCAATTTGTAGCATGTGGGTCTTAGTGATCTTCTAGAAAAGGTCACTGATGCGGACACGGTTTATCTTTTTGTTGTTAGGGAGTGGTAAATGGTAAGTTGCTTGCAGGGGGGGAATTGTTTTCTACAGGGAGGCCTTTTAGCTAATGGTTTAGGAAAAAAAGCAGACAAAAACGGTAACTTTTATAACAAGGTTTGGCTTACTCTTTTTAAAAAAAGCCTAATACACTTGGGTGCATTCACAACGTGGTACACAATTGATTGTTCCCCCTTTTCAATCTCGGCTACTTATTCAGAAAAGGTGAAATTCACCCTTGTGCAGAGGGCCTATGAATTGCAGAAGTCCACACTTACATCTTATTTTTATGGAAGATTTATATTGACTTCACTGATGCATATCCCTTATTCTGTCTCACTGCAGTGGGTACATTTTGGCCACATTGCATTAATCTCTTGTGCGATGCTATCTCAGTAACTGTGGGGTTATGATTCTGAAATGAAATAATGAAATTGCTACAGCTAGGGTGTTCGGGAGTAAACAGCCAACGATAGTGGACAAAAAATATGAATAGAACAGAAGGGAATACATAGTTTCATCATGTGTTATTTGAAAATATATGATATTTAAAAATTCTATGCAATCAAAAATAGACAAATTAACCAATAGGGTAAGAAGCACTAAGTTAATGTTTGTAGGATCAATAACTGAGGCCACATTGATTTACACACAGTAGGGATTCAGCCCTCTAACGTCTGTACAATGATGTAATTTTAAAGTAATCCCAATTCTTGGGGTGTACTATTGTCTGAAAGCTCACATCAGTATAATCGAATATCTAACTGAAATAGGCTACAGTCACTGAATGTGCAGTTAAAATTGTCTAGATGATTACACAGATAAGTATTGCAGAGGGCTTAAAAAAGACATCTTTTGGTAACGAAGTTTCCCAGCTGAACACTGCAGCAGGCATTTTTTTAAATTATTACTTTAACCTATAGTGCAGTGTTTGTAAAAATGGTTTATCTGGATTCATTTCCATGCAACTGTACTGACACCTGCCTGTTTGTATGAAGCATGCACAGTTTGAACACATTTTTTAAAAAAGTCCATTTAGACACTGACGTTCCCCTGGTGTTATCTGGACCGGTGATCTGCTGAGTCACTCCAATCATCGATTCTGGGATCCAGCTTTATCCTTCTCTGCTGTGAGAACCCCCACTCCTGGGCTGTTCCTGCAGTCTCGTCTCTAGCATGTAAACGGCTCCCACTTTTGGCCAGCTGCTGCTTGGATTGTGCAACCGAATGACACTAGCCAATATCTCCAGTCTCAGACACAACCCTGGGAACCTTCATCTTGCAGTGTCCTGTTATCCCCGCTGGATGCTGCAAGCTTATATGAGTTTGTCAATTTAACAAATAAATTGATATGTACCAGGCTTGTTATCCCAAGGGGAGTCTCTGACACACTTCAAACCAAACGCACTGCTTCAGGTAGAATAAACAAACAGATTTATTAACTACAAAATATTGACTTATAATCACTTAAAATCTAAGCACAAGTCAGATTTGGTCAAATGAAATAAAAGCAAAACGCATTCTAAGCTGATATGAACACTTTCAGTGCCCTTCCAAATTTAGATGCTTCTCACCACAGGTTGGCTGGTTGCCCTTCAGCCAGGCTCTCCCCTTTGATCAGTGCTTCAGTCGCTTGGTGTGGTGTCTATAGATGGAGATGGAAGAGAGAGGAAGAGCATGGCAAACGTCTCTCCCTTTTATCATATGATTTCTTCCCTCTTGGCTTTGCCACCCCCACCCCCTTCAGAGTCAGGTGAGCATTCCCTCATCGCAGTTCCAAACTGACCAAAGGAAGACGGGTGACTCACTCGAGAGTCCAACAGATCCTTTGTTGTGCATAGGCTAGCGTCCTTTGTTCCTGTGAGGCTGGGCTTGTCCCATACATGCCCTGTTGCGGTATGAACTGCCCCTCTGCTCCTGGAGAGTTTTGCCTGGGCTTGTTTTAAGCCACGAGGACACATTTTCAGCCTCATAACTATATACATGAAATTACAACCTATAACATTACTATAACAACAATGCTCAGTGCATCATGAGCCTTCCAAAGACACCCAATATGACAAATTTTGCATTGGATACCACACAATCGTATTATAAGGATGAACATGGGGATGCAGGGTGTTCCCCTGAGGTACAGAACATCACAAACACATATTACTTAAAAAGGAACAACAAAATCCACAATACTCCAGAGAAATACCTATAACTTTGAAGAGAATGAATTCAGAACATGAGTGAATGGTGACTAAAGTGATATTGAACATTGTAGTCTAAGAGGATATTAAAAAATACAGTAACTTTGGTATTCAACAAAATTGTTGGTGCAAACATGATATGAAATATCAAAACAAAATATTTTGCTGTGTGGAAAAAGTACCATGGGATTTCTGAGTTACTTTTAGCTATGTCAGGTTAAGTAACAACTGGTTATTGAGGAAAAAGGTGTGACAAAAAAAGTACCAGTAAGAGACTTATTTCCAGGCCCCCAGTCACTTGATGTGAGTAAGGATCACACAAGGTTACTACCCTGTCACATGGTCAGAATCAATAGTGGCTGCCATTACATTTACCATGTGTACCACCATTGCATTGCAATATCTGCTATAGAGCTGCTCCCTCACTGGCACAAAGCATCCCAAAGGGAGCAAAAAAGGGCCATGGCTCTGTCCCACTTCCCCACCTACACTATATGCCAGCCAGGGGAGCTGGTGAGCTGCACGTGCACTTTTAGAAGGTGCTGAGCACGCACAGTGATCATTTACTTCATCTGGAGTTGGGCATACAGCACCTTCTGAAGATCAAGCCCAAGTATCCTAAACGGGGTGACTAAAAATTAAAGCAACCCAGAATCAGAGAATTTTTAGAAGACGGGGGGATAGATATCAAGAGAGAGAAGGATTGAAAAAAGAGAGGAGGATAGAAAAAGGGTTGTTTGGATCAGGCAGTGAAGTGTACTAACAAAATGTTCCACTCACTACCGTGATGACTCTGCTTATGTGTTACATTATCCACTATCCAACCCTGCCCTTGACTGCCTTGCCTACTTAGATTTTTGGCCCTGGAGGCCTAGAAGGGAGCCCCAATACTAATTTGGAGCCTTTAAATTCTACCAGAACACAAATACACGACATTACCCCTTTTGACCCAAGCAGCTAGTCAAAATTCAGGGTCTTATCGGTTCTTCCATTTGGAAGGAGAAACAGAAGATTGCGTCTGGTACCTTTGATGCAATCTGGTTAATTTACAAAGAGTATAAACTCCTGATTCTCTGAACACAGGCTAGCTTCCTTGCTTACCACACCAAGCCGCTTTCAACCAGCCACCCCCAAAAGCTCTCTCTCTAGGCTTTCCTCAGGACCGTGCTACCAGCTGTTTATACATGCAACAACTGATGCCTCACTCTATGGTGGTTCAGCAAATACAGCAGTGCAAACATGGTGAACAGCTGCCAAGTCAGACAGGTTGCTTGTTATGACAGGACAACGACATAGAATCATAGAATATCAGGGTTGGAAGGGATCTCAGGAGGTCATTTAGTCCAACCCCTTGCTCAAAGCAGGACCTAATCCCCAACTAAATCATCCCAGCCAGGGCTTTGTCAAGCCTGACCTTAAAAACCTCTAAGGAAGGAGATTCCATCACCTCCCTAAGTAACCCATTCCAGTGCTTCACCACCCTTGTAGTGAAAAAGTTTTTCCTAATATCCAACCTAAGCTCACCATTGAAATTAGTCTTCCTTGACCTGATTCTCCTCCAAGTTACACCTATTTTATACCACATCACTCATTGACTTCAAAAGGGGAATATTCCTGATTTACCCTAGCATAAGTGACCAAACCAGGCATCTTGTGTCTGAAGGCTGTGTGTCCTGAGCATCAAGCACAGACAAAAGGGCAGACATTGCTGAGCTAGGTGGTTGGTGGTACCAATGACATAGGGAAAGATAGGAGAGAGGTCCTGGAGACCACATTGAAGATGCTAGATAAAAGACTGAAGTCCAGGACGTCCCTGATAACATTCTCTGAAATGCTTCCAGTTCCACATGCAGAGCCAGGAAGAACTGCAGAGTCTCAATGTGTGACTGAGATGATGGTATAGGGAGGAGATTTTTAGGTTTAACTGGGGAACCTTTTGGGGGAAGGAGGAGCCTATACAGGAAGGATGGGCTCCACCTAAACCAAAATGGAATTAGACTGTTGGTATGTAAAATTAAAAAAATTGAAAAAGCTCAGGGGGGGATAGCTCAGTGGTTTGAGCATTGGCCTGCTAAACCCAGGGTTGTGAGTTCAATCCTTAAGGGGGCCACTTAAGGATCTGGGGCAAAATCAGTACTTGGTCCTGCTAGTGAAGGCAGGGGGCTGGACTTAACCTTTCAGGGTCCCTTCCAGTTCTAGGAGATAGGCATATCTCCATATATTTATTTAAAGGCTGTTTTTTAAACTAAGGACTCTGGGAAAGCTGCCAGGTGCAGAGAAGCACACTGTCCAGGGGGAGACATCCCGTAGGGATGAATTAAAAGGGAAACTCTATATCCTAGTAAAGCAGATAGAAAAGAAGTTGGTAAAGTAGTAGGAACTAATGAGGAAGAGTTCCTTTTAAATGCAACACATGAATGCAAGCAATGAATATTGACAAAGTTTACAAGCGCTTATATACAAACACTAGCAGTCTATATATTAAGATGGGTGAACTAGAGTGGCTGGCAAAAAGTTAGGATATGAATATAATCGGCACCACAGAAACTTAGTGAAATGAGAATAATAAACGGGAGGCAGTAATACAAAGATACAAAATATATAGTAATTGACAGACTAGGTTGTGCTGGTGCAGGAGTGGCATTATATGTAAAATAAAGAATCAAAGTAAAAATCTTAAGTGAATCAAACAGTACAATAGAATCTCTATGGATAGAAATTCCATTCTAAAATAAGAAGAATATAACAGTGTGAATATACTCCCAACTATCTGACCGGGATGGCGATTGTGAAGAGTTCAGGGAGATTAGAGAGGCTACAAAGGTAGAAAATGCAATAATAATGAGGGATTTCTACTATCTTCATATGACTGGGAACATGTCACTTCAGGAAGGGATTCAGAGATAAAATTTCTAGACACCAGGGAATTGTCCTGGAATCCACAAGGGGAAAGGCAGTTCTTGCTTTAGTCCTAAGCAGAACTCAGGATCTGATAAGCGAGGTGAATATAGCTGAGCCAGTCAGTAATATTAACCATAATGTAATTAAATGTAACATCCCTGTAGGAGGAAAAATGTCAAAGAAATCCACCACAGTAGTATTTAACTTGTGAAAGGGAAACTACACAAAATGAGAAAGCTTATTAAATGGAAATTGAAAGGAACAGTCACAAGGGGTAAAATGCCTGCAAATTGCATTGATAGTGCTTTAAACGCCAAAATAGAAGCTCAACCTACATATATACTCCAAATAAATACATAAATACCAGTAAGAGAAGCAAAAATATGCCACCATGTCTAAATAGCAGAGTAAAAGAGACACGAAGGGACACTTTAAATTTGGGAGTCATAGCCTACTGATGAAAATAGAAAGAAAAACTCTGACAACTTAAGTGTAAAATTATAATTAAGCAGGCCAAGAAAGAATCTGAAGAGCCACTAGCTATGCAAACAAAAACTAACAACAACAAAATTCAAGTACATCAAAAGCAGGAACTCTGCCAGCCAGCGGAGCCACTGGATGGTTGAGGTGCTAAAGAACACCATAAGGAAGAGAAGGCAATTGTGGAAAAACTAAAATGACTTCTTCGCATTCACCTTCACTGCAGAGGATACAGGGAGATCCCCCCACCTGAGCCATTCTTTTTAGATGACAAATCTGAGGAACTGTCCCAGATTGAGGTGTCAATAGGGGAAGCTTTGGAACAAGTTGGGATTCCCCCAAGAATTCTGAACTATGAAATTGCAAAATTACTAACTGTGGTATGTAATATATTGCTTAAATCAACCTCTGTACCAGATAACTGGAGGGTAGCTAATTAACACCACTTTTTTTAAAAGGTTCCAGAGGCAATCCTGGCAAGCCTAAATTCAGTACCAAGCGAATTGGTTAAGCTCCAGTAAAGAATAGAATTATCAGATACATAGATGAACACGCTACGTTGGGGAAAAGGAACATGGCTTTTGTAAAGGGAATTCATAGCTCACCAATCTATTAGAATTCTTGAAGGTGTCAATATGGGGACACAGGTGATCCAGTGGATATAGTTACTTGGATTTCAGAAAGCCTTTGAAAAGGTTCCACACCAACAAGCAAACTAATCAGTCATGGATCAGTAACTAGTTAAAAAACAGAAAACAAAGGGTAGGAATAAATCATCAGTTTTCATAAAAGAGAGAGGTAAATAGTAATGTCCCAAAAATCTGCACAGGGAACTGTGCCGTTCAACATATTCATAAATGATCTAGAAAAGGGGGTGAACTGTGAGGTGGCAAAATTTCCAGACAATACAAAATTATTCAAGATAGTTCAGTCAAAAGCTGACTGCAAAGAATTCCAAAAGAGACTTCACAAAACAGGGTGATTGAAATTCATCTACCATTTTGTTGTCCAATGTTGAAAAGTGCAAAGTAATGCACATTGGAAAACATAATCCCAAGTATACATACAAAATGATGGCATCTAAATGAGCTATTACCACTCAAAGATTTTGGAGTCATTGTGGATAGCTCCTTGAAAACATCTGCTCATTGTACAGCAGCAGTCAAAAAAACAAACAGAATGTTAGGAACTATTAGGAAAGGGATAGATAAAAAGACAGAAAACATAATGCCACTGTATGAATCCAAGATACAGCCACACTTTGAATGCTGCATGCAGATCGGGTCGCCTCATCTCAAAAGAAATTAAAGAGACTGGGACTGTTTAGCTTAGCAAAGAGATGACTAATCAGAGATATGATAGAGGTCTATAAAATCATGAATGAAGTGTTTTTTACTCCTTACATAATACAAGAACCAGGAGTCACCCAATGAAATTAACAGACAGCAAGTTTAAAATCAAACAAAAGGAAGTACTTCTTCACACAAAATGGAGTCAACCTCTGGAACTCATTGCCAGTGGATGCTGTGAAGCTCAAAAGTGCAACTGAGTTCAAAAGAGAATCAATAAATTCATGGAGGACATGTACATCAATGACTATTAGCCAAGATGTTCAGGGATGCAACCCCATGCTCTGGGTGTTCCTAAACTTCAAATTACCAGAGTCAGGGACTGGGCAACAGGAGATCGATCAGTTGAATTGCCCCTTTTCTCCGTTCATTCCTTCTAAAAGCATCTGGCACTGGATGAGTGGAGACAGGATACTAGGCTAGAGGAACCATTGACCTGACACAGTATAGCACTTCTTATATTCTCATTTATTGGTCCACTAAAAATACGTTATCTATTCAGGGTCAAAATCTGCTGATTTTACTTGTGTGAAACTGCCACAGAAGTCTGAGAGGAAAGCAAGTAGGATTTGATCACTTGTATTAAGGAATATTTTGGGGGGTGGCTCACTCACTGAGAAAAAGGATGGCTTTGTGGATAAGGCACTGGACTGTGATTCAAAAGATTTGGTTCATTTCCCTACTTAGCCAAATACTGCGTGACCATGTGCAAACCACTTAATCTTTGATGTGTTGCTTGGGGTATGCAGAATTATGAGCCTGTGTTACCTGTCTCAGCAAGTGATAGTTTTGCTTCTAAACTACAGGTCAGTTCCCTGATGCACCAGCTTGTCCGCCTTGCTGGCAAACTCTCCAGGACTCGGTCAGTCCAAATTTTGCCTTGAAGGTAACAAACAGCAAACCCCAGTTCCTGAATTTCTCAGAAATGCTTCTCTGCAGTGTCCAGTCCCTCTCACAGGACATGCTCAGAAGTTAACAACTTCACTGTCACCACAGGGACAGAGCACACCCCAGTCTGTTTAGTCGCGGAGGACTCACCCTCCAGTTTAATAAATAAAACCATTGCAGTGTTGGGTATCTTATATGTAAATGTACTTCAGGTGTCCTTTACTGGTGATTTGAGCCAATAGATGAACAAATCCACATTTCTTTGTCTAGGGCATACTGGGTTCATTCCCTGCCTTCCCTATCCAGTTTAAGAACATATTTCCAACACATTCCTATAATCCTTTGTGCACAAGCTGCTCGGACTCCCACCCAAACTGCCAAAGCAAAAAAAAAAAAAAAAGCATTAGCTCCTCCTGCCGCGCACCCCCAAGGATCCTCTTGTGCACCCCACGTTGGAGACCACTGCTTTACATGACACCTTTGATATCTATTACTCCTGGGAGTATTCTGCACCAAAATATTAAAAATTCTGCACACTGTTTTAGAATTCTGCAAATTTTGTCAAAACAACACTACATAATCACGCCAATTTCAATTATTTTGGTAATTTATTTCAAAATACCGGTCAGCAAGTATGTCTGTAACAATACAGGAACACAAAAATTCCCCCAGAGTTAAAGAAACCACTATGGCAACCCAGTTACCCAGTTCCTGTTTCTCTGTCCCCTTCCCCCCCACCCCGAGCCCAGCCAGGGGTTCCTATACCTACAATCAATTCCCCCCGAACCCAGCCATGACTACCCAGCCAATACACCCAAACCCCTATCCCCCCAGAACTCAGCCACAGCCCCCCGGTGCAATTACCTGCCCTCCTCCCCCCAGAGCCCAGCCACGCCCCCCACTTGCCCAGCCACCCATCCTCCTCCCCCCCGAGAGCCCAGGGATCCAGAGGGAGAAACAGCTTGATGCTCGGTACCAAGCTTGCGTAGAGTTCCTGACCACCACCCCCTTCTTCCGTTGGAGCATGCTGGGAACTGCAGCTGCCAGGAACCCTCCAGCTCCCTCTCCCTCCCCACAGCAGTGTCTTCTATGTGCGAGCTGGGCTCTGCCGGGTCCAGTGGCCCCTAGTGGCAGCCAGCAGCACTGCAGCCCATTTCTGTAGGGGAGGCGGGGGGAAGGAAATTCTGCGTGCGTGTTAATTTCTGCAAAATTCTGCATTGTGCAGTGGCGCAGAGTATACAGTCTCTGTTCTGCCTAAGGGGACAGAGCCTGCCCCACTCCTACCTCCTCAGACACACCCCAAAGCGCTGGCCCTCTACGCCGAGGATGCAACAATAGCGAGCGAGAGGGTCAGAGTCTCTCTCTCTCTCTCTCTCACACACACACACACACACACACACACACACCTGCCCATCCCCCCCCCAGCAGTGATTTACATTTCTACCAGCTGCTCCAGGAGCCCAAACTGATCTGTCTGCACTGCCAGGGAGGGACATGTGACTGCTCTGGTGGCTTCCCTTTGCTTCCCTGCCAGAAGTCTTTTTTTTTTTTTTTTGCAGGGAAGCAAAGAAATCTGCAGGGACATGAATTATGCACATATGCAGTGAGGCAGAATTCCCCCAGGAGTAATAAATATATATACATATTATGACAACAGTGTGTTGGGGCAATGAGTGTGTCAGGCCTGATGTGAGTTACAATATGGGGGCGACCATCTGCCACTTGGCATTGATGGGATCCCGGGCTCACAATCTCTCTGTGCCTCAGTTCCCAATCTATAAACAGATAATACCTTTTTCCTAGGCTGTAAGCTTTTTGTGTTCAGGGGCTGTCTCTTACAACATGTATGTGTGTATGGAACCTACCACAAAAGGGCCTCAATCTTGGTTGGGCTCTCTAGGCATTACTGTAATACAAATTAATATTAATCTCTCCTATGGGACAGACTGTGCCATCAATTTTTAAAAACACATTTTTCTCCCTGAGGATATGTACTTAAAAACTAAAATTCATATAATATATGTGAATAATATGGCCACAGGCATTGGAGTTTTTCTTCAAAATTTCACAGCTTTGGCACTAACTTTATTACATATTCACTTTAAAATTTGGAGCAGATTTTCCTGATCAATCAACCTGAGAGTGCATAAGACAAGGTCCAACTTTTTGGAATTTGCTCTACTTTTCTACCAGACTTTATGTCTGCTAAAACTGGTCTGAGGATATCATAAAAATTTTGGTAATGCCATTTTATTCACTGGATCCTCAATAGGACAGGACAAAAGAAAATGACAGCATTAGCTACGTCTCATTTATACTTGTATGAGCAATCTTACATTATGCTTATAAAAGCAATTGTCTAGTCCACAAGAAAAAGATCCCCCAGAGTTTTCTTTAGTGTTCAATAAATGTCACAACTATTAGGATCCGACTATGGGAGTATTTTATTATGCAATTTGCCCGTGTAATCATTACTGAATCAACAATATACCCACTATTTCAAGGTATGAAAATGTCTTTTTATTTTGACATAACACATGATAAAAAACATTTTCAGGTAAGAAAAGCCATTTCAACTTTTAAAAGCTACTATGGGAACTTGCTGATGTCTACTAGGAGTGTCATTTGGGTAACAACGACAATTCTTAACCAGACTTTGGCAAATATAATTAGTAACCTCCCACTGAGACGTAGATATTAACCACTACAAACAAATTCTGTGGTAGAGGTAGAAATTGAATACAGGTTTCCTGAGTCCCAGTCCAATGCTTTATCTACTAAGCCCTATTTCTTCTCAGGGAGGAAGTCAAGAAAAATAAATTCCATACATGACGTGAATGAGAATTATTTATTGTAGTTTGGTAAAATAGGGATGCCATTCTTAATAAACTTTTAGCCTACGACACAAACTAACCAGTCTACGAGAATATCATGCAGCCCACTATGGCAATTTATACAAGACAGCCTTCTAAATGTACACTAAACCACCTGAAGAATCCTGAAAGTTATGTGGGTATGTCACAGAAGAGGGTTCCTTCATCCTGGGCACATTGCTGCAAACAGTCCTCACACACATCCTCTGTAGAGCACCACCTTGGGCTTTATGTACAATACGTTATACAAGTTCTTGTCCCCTTCTCCCCCACCCCCCCAACAGAAGGCTTTTACGTTAACCCTAGGCAAAAGGTGAGAAGGAGAGATCTCACCTTCTTGAGATCCTGGGCTACCCTGGCTCTGGCCTGTCCCCTCTTCTTCTCCTTCCTGTCTCTCTTTTAACTGTCTTAAGATGATAAGCTGAATCACCTTGGATAACAAGAAGCCAGGAAGGATTAAGCAACTAGCAGGCTAAATGACCCAAATTCAACCTTTAAACACCTTTGGTTGCCCTGGATGCTTGGAATGTAACACTGAAATGTGCTTTCTGCAAACATTCATGCTAGCAAAATCATACACCAGTCAGTAAAAACATACTGGTTTTACTACCAGTTGGCAACAGGGCAGAAAACTCACTTAGAAATTCAAGCCAATGGTAATGCAATTTTCCCCCACCATTTGAGCAAGTCCAAACTTGAAAGCCGGATGTCCATGCTGCCAATAATGTCTTATTCTCTGAACTAAAGGTCTGATCCAGTGCTACTGAAGTAGATGTAAAGGGTGTCAGATTAAATCCCAATGGCACCAGTTGCAAGAGAAAAGTGATCTTCAAACTGTAAAGCTATCCCAACCTCACCAAAATACTTATGCCTGGTGTGAGCAAGGAATTTCCCTCAATATTACTACTCCCAGAGGAGAGGTCAAGGGAAAGGTTTACAGAGGAGAGGGAAACAGCACAAATGGAGAGGTATCATGTGACAGTTGAATGAGCACTGAACTGGGATTCAGGAGATCTGGATTTTATCCTTAGGCTAGGTCTATACTACCCGCCTGAATCGGAGGGTAGAAATCGACCTCTCGGGGATCGATTTATCGCGTCCCGTCGGGACGCGACAATCGATCCCTGAATCGGCGCTCTTACTCCACCAGCGGAGTTGGTAGTAAGAGCCGCCGACGGGAAGCCGCAGAAGTCGATTTTCCCGCCGTCCTCACAAGGGGGTAAGTCGGCTGCGATACGCCGAATTCAGCTATGCTATTCACGTAGCTGAATTTGCGTATCTTAAATCGACTCCCCCCTGTAGTGTAGATGTACCCTTAGTTCTGTCACTGGCTGCATATGTGACATTGGTTAAGACACAGTAACACTGTTAATTCCCCTCTCTGCCTTTTTTCCCCATCTGTTTAGATTATAAACTCTTCAAGGCAGGAATTGTCTCTAATTGTGTGTTTGTACAGCTCCTAGCACAACTGAGCTACCATCTGGAATAAAACTTTTAGATGTTACTTTAAAACAAATAGAAAATGGATCTTTTTCCTCACACCTCCTGTTTTCTTTCTGTAAAAGCCACAGGCTTGTGTTGGTCACTCTGTAGCTCCTGTGTATAGAAAAAGCATCCCACATCTTTTAAATAAACTGATCAGTGGACTAGGAGAACTCACAGGAAAACAGGAGTCCTGCCCTGTGTCCCTGAAATCCCTTCTGCATCCATGTACCTAATGGCAAAATATGACATGGTTACCATACTACAAAAAAGTCTGGAATGATGTGAAAGTCCCAGTGGGAGCAGTGAAGAAGTTACTGCAAACACACAACATTCTGTACAGAAACAAATAGTTAAGACATCAGAAAAAATACAAGACAAAACTCATTATTATTACAGCACTGTTATACACAAAGTCTCAGCATGGTCATAATCTTGCTACAATAACAACTCAATTCCTCCCCATGGTCCTCTCTGTATTACCACTTCATACCAAGCCTTTCCCAGCTGAATTAAAATTACAGGCCCAACGTGGGAGTGAATGATGCCACGTCAGCATGGATAATGGGCTAGAGATAATAGCTGCTTCACAAGAAGATGTATCATAATCCAATGGGGGCTGATTCTGCCACCCTGTCAAAAATCCAAGAACTTATATGAAAAAAGTTACTTGCAAACAAGCTTTCTTCTGTTTTTTTCATGGGGAAAATAAGATCTATCTTTAAGATCTGACCAGTTTTATTTGTAGGCCAGTAGGGGAGAAGCAGGGAACCCAATGCTAGGGGTACTGATTGGGATCATAGATATTACTAAGGCTGTGAGTTTGACATGGCGGTCACAGATTGTGACTTGCCAGGACCTCCGGGACTTCTGCAGTGGCCAATGCAGCTGGAACAGGGGCTGCTACTGGGGCAGTCTTGGGTCACCGTTCCCCCTTCCCCAACAGCAGGGGTTTGGGTGGGGGGGCTGGGGCGTGGGAAGGGCTCTGGGCTCAATGTCAACCAAACCACTCAAGATTCCCCCCTGGACAGATACCAAAACTTTACCATGAACGTAGTGCTTTAAGTGGCTGCAAAATCTCTTTTTGTAAAACGTATTCAGAACCGTCCATAGTCATACGCAGCAGTGTAGGGCACCTGAAGATTTGGGGCACCACCGGGACAGCAGGTAAGAGCGGGTCGGCTCCAGCACACCCAGTGCGCGCTGCAGTCCCCGGCACCATATTCACAGAGCAGAATGAGCCGGAGTGGCACATTCTGTGTGAGGAAGAGGGTACGGGGGTCTCTGCGGGAAACTTGACTCTCCACTGCGAGGCAGGCCAGGCGGCTCGGTATCCTTTGCTGCCTTGTCCCTCCCCCCAAGGCTGCGAGCCAGGGCTGCTGCAGCACCTACTGCAGACAAAGCTTGGTGTGTGTCAGCAATGCGGGGAGGATTCTTCTGGGGGTCCACGGGCTGAGGTGGTGGCTGTGCCCCCTTGACACACTGCGGTCAGCAGTGCCGGCTGGGGACCAACTTCAGTGGAGCCCCCGCCTTCCCCTCCCCCATCCCCCCTCAGGTAACCTGGGAGTATACAAGGCAAATCAAACTCCTGAAAGGGGTACAGTAGAAGATTCAGAAAAGAAATTTGAGGTTGAATTTTTTAATGTTGTGATGGATAAAGCAATATCTGCCGTTGATGAAAGGTTTAATACTTTACGAGCACACCGTGAACAGCTTGGATGTTTGTATGACATAACTAAATTCAACGAAATAGGAAAACAAGAGCAGCTACTGACAAAGTGCAAGAACTGAGAGACCCTCCTGAAGCACGGTGATAGTTTTGATTTAAATGGACTTGAACTGCACGAAGAATTGAGTCCATTGTTATCAATGTTGCCACATGCGAAGTCGGTGATGGACATTGCACAGTTTATTCATACCAGCAAACTTGTTGACATATATCCTAATGTGTACATGGCCACTCATCTTCTACTGACAATTCCTGTAACAGTAGCATCAGGAAATACTCAAAACTAAAGCTCATTAAAAACGATCTACACTCTACAATGAGTCAGGAACGCTTCACTGGCCTTGCTATTCTTGCAATCAAATAAGACATCACTTCGATGTTGTCATACGATGACAGTATTACTGATTTTGCAGCCAAAAAAGCCAGAAAGATTGCTATTAATTAAAAACAATCCTTGTTTCAATACCTCTTCATAGTAATTTCCAATAAAATGTTGACAGATTTAAAAAAAAAAAAAAAAAAACATTTGCATCAATCTGTCAATAAATCAGAATTTTTTTCTATAGCGCTACTTCTTCAGTGCAAA
The DNA here is from genome assembly GCF_013100865.1 of Trachemys scripta elegans. Taxonomy (NCBI): domain Eukaryota; kingdom Metazoa; phylum Chordata; order Testudines; family Emydidae; genus Trachemys; species Trachemys scripta. Next base: position 118,040,210 of record NC_048303.1, read on the forward strand.
TATAGTCCATCAGCATTATAGCGGGCTTAATTCGTTTAAACTGTTTTTAATAAAGTGCATGTGACAAGTTTTCCAATATTGTAAGCTTATGTTTGTGTTGCTAAGAGCAAGCCGGGCATAGGGGCACCAGTTTAATAATACTGCGTAGGGCCCTATAAATCCTAAGGACCGCCCTGAGCCTATTTTCTGATTATTACTTTTCTTATTTAAGGCTAAGGCCTGGTCTACACTGGCGGGGGGTTGGGGGGGATTGACCTAAGATACGCAACTTCAGCTATGAGAATAGCGTAGCTGAAGTCGATGTATTTTAGTTCGACTTACCTCACGCCCTCACGGCGCAGGGTCAATTGCCACGGCTCCCCCGTCAACTTTGCTTCTGCCTCTCGCTGAGCTGGAGTTCAGCAGTCGACGGGAGAGCGATCGGGGATCGATTTATCGCGTCTACACTACACGCAATGAATCGATCCCCAATAGATCGATCGCTACCTGCCCATCCGGCGGGTAGTGTAAACATACCTTAAGACTTTTTTAAAAGAGCCAAAGGGAGTTAGGTAGCCAAATGCCGCTGAAATGCAATGGGAGTTGCAATATTGCCAACCTCAGCATCCAAAAACTGGATGTCAGGGCACCAAAAATCAAGAGACTTGTAAAATTTGTTTTGGGTTCTTCACCCTACCCCCCCCACCATTTGTCTTCTGGCTTTTGAGCTTGAGGGTTCAAGTTTTCAAGTTTTTTCCTGCAACCAGAAGGGCTAGAAACTTAATTCTTCTGTTAAACGATAGCTGAGATGCTTATATAATCAATTCCAAAAGCCACAAACACCTGAGCATGTTGCATAACTTTACTCATGAGAGTAGTCCCATTGAAGTCAATATTACTTCGCACCAGCATGAAGCTAAGCATGTCAGCCAGTCTTTGCAGGATCTGGGCCTTTATGTTCCATTTTATCACCGGACAGTATAAGCTTTTAAAAGAAAAATTGGAATTCTGCTGTAAATGCAACTTCCATAAAAAAGATTAAAGGCTGCGGGACTTAAAAGCCTTTCCTGCGGTGTTTGAAGGTGTTTTCCAATCCATTATTTATGTCTGTAAAGGATGCTGAGATAGGAAAATGCAGCTTGAAACAGGCAGCCTCTGAAATCTTCCCAGGACACTCTTGGGTCATGATTCACCCACTCACCTGCCATACCCCTGTTTAATTAATCCATCTGCAGATAAGTTACAGTCAGCGCCAGGATATTGCAGATGAAGCTGGAGACTTATAAAATGAGAGAAGCCTTATTGAAAAGTAGCACTTCATAAGAGAATGAAAAACAGATTATCAACAAAACACCTAATCCTGGTATCAATGCATGTGATTTAATCAAATTAAGATTTATAATTCTGTTTTTAAAATCTAATTTCGTTATTTACAAGAAATTACCATCATACAGTATATCTGCAAATATATAGCGGTAAATGTCACAGGATTACTAAAACCCTTTTAATTTGCTGGGGAGGCAGATGCAGAAATTCACAATTAAATACTGTTCATGGATTCTACTCAGATCAAAGTTAAAAGTCTACAGCTTTATAGGTTATCATTAGGGCTGGTTGAAAATGTCCTCAAACTGTTTTTCAACAGAACATTTTTTTATGAAAAAATTGTCTATTTTCTGTGGAAAATGTTGACTTTTTAGTCAAAAAACCCAAACATCTTAATCTATAATGTTTTGTGTTAGCAGTGTTGTCACCATGCTTTATAGGAGTTATAGCTCAGGTCTCTCATACCCCCATTTGCCTCCCCAGCCAGACTATCTTTCCTATGATGCACTGCAGCCAGAGACTCCCATGATGCACTGTGGTAGCTCCACAAGTGGGGACAGTGTGATGAATAATGGAAAATGTAATCCAGCCAAAGAGCCCAATCTGTAGAGGAAAATGTGGGCTTGAGGTAGTCAAATTACAGCTCCCATGAAGAACCTCAACAGTGTTTTGGAACAATTATTATTTTTAAATTTAGCTGAAAGCTTTTGGACAAAATTTTCAGTGAAGGACCACAATTTTTTGCCACAATTTTTACCTTTCCATGTAAAGTGTTGATTCAAAACAATTTTCTTCAAAACTTTCTGCACATTTTCCAACGAGCAATAGTTAACAGTCTACACAAGCCTAGCTCTATGTAAACATAAAAACCTGGCAATAACCTCAAGAACCACTCAAGAAAGTGATATACAATAGGGAAATGAAAAAAGGAACCAATGTCTCCCAATGGTATTTATTGTTATTTAAGGTTAAGCCCATTGCACTGTGCCATCTCTCTCCCTCCCCCTGCTACACAGAGACACACACACACACCTATCACCACTTCTCCAACATCTACACACATTTTTTTTAAAGCAAAAGGTACCTACATGATGGAAGTGAAGCTGCTTTGTAACAATCTAAGAATACTGAAATGTGTCAGTTTTGTGAACACTATATGTGGTCAGTGAGGAGACATTGTATACTCAGTTATAAGACTTTCCTGTACAAATTCATTGATCTAGCTTAAGAGGGGATTGTGGGAAAAACAAATGGGAAGAAAACAATGGCTCCAGATCAGGACACCTCAGTGCACGCACACAAAAGACAATGAGCGAGGCTATCAGCGTTGAGGAGCTTACAGCCTGTCTTTAACAAGACCCAACCCTTGTTCTGCCAATGCTGGGAACTAAAAGATCACAGGGCTATGAAGAGTTAGTAAGTGACCAGTCTCATGGATGATCATGAGGACTAAGCATCTGAGAAATGGATTCTCCCCGAGGCTGGGAGAGAGAAATAATTCGTGAGTTAAGGGAATGGAGTGCGACAGCCAAATCCGAGAATTCTCAGGGGAAAGGGAAGCAGTGTTGCATAGCAGGTTAGACCTATCAGGATCCCCTTGAGGAACACGGTTAGGTATCTGGCAAGCTAGATGTGTGTACAGTCTGCTTTTCTCTGAAATACTTCGCTTTTAGGACTTTCTTTGGTCACTGATTACTGTGGTCATTCCCCCCCAGACTTGCAGATGCTGGACACAAGTCAGACGTGCTGAGATAATCAGAGTTGATGCCCAGGTGACTGTAGCCCAAGGCCTGGTCTGGGAGTGGGAGAATCACACGGCTGAAGCCTGAGACGTGGAAGATGCCCTGGAAAAGCCCAGGGGAGTCAGAAATGTGGTTACCCAGATAACTGTGACAGCTTCCTCTGCAAATTGGATGCTATCCGGGGAAGAAAGTAATTACTCTGTCATGGCAGATTGGTATCCTATGTAATGACTTTTAGTTCTTCCAGCCAACTACCACAGCTAGCGTAAATTTACCCCTTGTTAGCCATTCTCAAGAGGCCCATGATGCACAAACATGGAGAATGGGCCCTCTGATTCCATGAAAGTGTTTTCTGCCAGTTGACAGTGGAAGCTCATTGGTGAGGCAGCTTATACAACATTCAAAAAGTTACACCAGCAATAAATCTAGTCCCTTCTCTTCAGTTTAGTGAAATTCACACTGCTGCAGAGGATCAGCCTAAGGTGTATGCATCACTTAAGCTCTCAAAAATAGGACAAATTAGATTTCATCTCCAGGGTCGATTTCACCCACGGTGAGTAAACACCAGGAAATTAGTTCTTAAAAATAAACTCCATATTAAACATTCTATAACAGCAAAGACAAACCATGTCTTTCTGTAGCAAAAGGAAAAATAGAACAAAAATAAATTAGTGACCTTATTCTAAAAATCCACCCCGTATTTCTTCTCATTACCACCAACTTCCATCTCCTTTCTTTATATTATACTTCCCCAATGTATTTTTCTTTCCAGCTCCAGTTCTTTCCACCTGGTATTTCCTTTCCTTGTTCTATTTTGCTGCTTCTTCCCGTGATGCTTAACAAGACACTACAGCAGAAGCTTAGCATGTCCCTTTGAAACATATCAGTGTCTTCTCGAAGAAGCCCAGCTCGTAATCAGCCTGTGTTTCCTTAAGATAACCTTAGTGGCATGTAATTTCCTGGACTTATCTTCGCTAAGTGAATTATGTTGGCCATTTACTGGTATTTGGGATTTTTCCCTTCAAATAGTAGCCCGATCCTGCTTTCAGTATTTGAGGTCCGATCCAAAGTCCATTGAAGTCAAGGGAAATGTTTCTGTTTACTTCAGATGGGTTTGGATCAGTTCTCTAAATCAATTGGAGAAGTACTGGGCAGACTGAGGTTAATGGCAGAGTAATAACAGGAAATTTATATAGAAGTCAATTTGACTCACCAAAAGCATCACGGTAGCAATCAGTTTTCACATCACTTAATTGTGAGCAGGGCAGGAGACTACTAAACAAGTGTAGAGAAAGAAGAACAGGAGTACTTGTGGCACCTTAGAGACTAACAAATTTATTAGAGCATAAGCTTTCGTGGACTACAGCCACTTCTTCGGATACAGACTAACACGGCTGCTACTCTGAAACCTGTCAAGTGTAGAGAGTCATCTAGAAGTTATAGCAGTGATTATGCTAATATAGAATCATACGGTTCTAAGACTGTAGAGTTGAAAGGACCTTGAAAGGTCATCTTGTCCAGTCCTCTCCATTGAGGCAGGACTACATTTCCCTCATCTGTCCTTAAAATTCCCCAGTGAGAGAGATTCCACAACCTCCCTTGAAACCTATTCCAGTACTTAACTATCCTTATAGTTAGAAAGCTTTTCCTAACATTTAACCTAAATTTCCCTCGCTGCAGATTACTTCTTGTCCAACCTTTAATGGACATGGTGAACAATTGTTCACCATTCTCTTTATTACAGCCCTTAACATATTAAAAGACTTACCAGGTCCCTCCTCAGTCTCCCTTCCTGAAGACAGTTTTTTTTTTTCTTCTAACCTTTCCTTTATAGGTCAGGTTTCTAAACATTATCATTTTTGTTGTTCTTCTCTGGACTCTCTCCAATTTGTCCACATCCTTCTTAAAACGTGGCACCCAAAACTGGACACAATACTCCAGCTGAGGACTCACCAGGGCTAAGTAGAGCAGGACAATTACCTTCTGTGTTCTGCATACAACTGAAGATTAGACTTTTTTCACAACTGCTTCACATTGTTGACTCATATTCAGTTTGTGATCCCAGATCTTTTTCTGCAGTATTGTTGCCTAGCGGTTATTTCCCATTTGCTATTTGGGTGTTTGATTTTTCCTTCCTAAGTGTAGTATTTTGTGCTGGTCTTTATTGAATTTCATCTAGTTGATTTCAGACTCATTCTCTATTTTTTTCAGATCATTTTGAATTCTAATTCTGTTCTCCTAAGTGCTCGCAACTCCGCCCAGTTTGATGTCCATCACGATCTGTACTCTTATGTTCACCCCTTTTACAAGACTATGATAAATTATGTACAAAGTATGCCTTATGAGGTATCATTTGAAAACTCAATTTTCTGATCATTATTGTCCTGGTAACATGTGTGTGGCAACACTGAATATAAAGTTATAACATTCCACTGTCTGATATTATTGAGACACAGTCCAAAGTCTGCAAAAACAGTCACAAACCAGTTCCTCAGAAACAAAAGGCAAACCGATGCCTCAGCTAGCTATCAACAAGAACAAATGGACTATCACTTGGTCAAGTGGCTATTCGTTGGTAGGGAAAAGGGTGTGAGTGAGAAATGTATATGTTGGCAAAGAAACAGATGGAGGTTCCTATTTCCACAGACTTTCTCCTGAACCTCAGCTGGAAATGATTTTCAAAGGAAAAAAAGAACTATAAGAAAGGGGAATGGATGCCCCCAAATACTCCTCCCTTTCTCTCTGCCTGCACCATCACCACCATCAAAAGGACAAGAAAGTAACACTGAACTGGGGGAGGGATCCTGGCCAAAAGGAACTGCTGAAGCAGGTGGTGAAAGATACCTGTGCTTTGAATTCATTTAGCTTGTTCAGATATTAGTTGTGTTTTCCCTTTTATTTTCTTGGAACCAATTCTGACTTTTATGCCTCATTAACTGTAATCACTTAAAATCTATCTTTCTGTAGTTAATAAGCTTGTTTTATTGTTTTATGTAAACCAGTGACTTGGACTGAAGTGTTTGGGAAACTGCATTTAAGATAACGGGTTTTTTGCATATTATTTTCTATTAATGAAATGATGGACTTCGTGAGCGCTTGTATTGTCCAGGTGAGGGCTGGGCAGTATAAGACATAAATTTCCGGGAGCAAATCTGGGACTTGAAATTGGCTGGTGTTGCTCTGCAGTGGAATTCAAGAGTAGCTGGTCATAGTCCTCATACCAGCATATCTAGGGTCTGGTCTATACTACCCGCCTGAATCGGCAGGTAGAAATCGACCTCTCGGGGATCGATTTATCGCGTCCCGTTGGGACGTGACAATCGATCCCCAAATCGGTGCTCTAACTCCACCAGCGAAGGTGGTAGAAGCGCCGCCGACAAAAAGCGGCAGAAGTCGATTTTGCCGCCGTCCTCACAACGGGGTAAGTCGGCTGCAATACGTCGAATTCAGCTACGCTATTCACGTAGCTGAATTTGCGTATCTTAAATCGACTCCCCGCTGTAGTGTAGATGTACCCTAGGAGTAATTTATATACTGGAGTCTGTGCGTGAACAGACGAGGAATGGTAGCTCTCACAGTCAAGCAGTGTAAAAGGCACCCCAGGTTGGAGAACTGAGGGGACACAGCTGTTCAACAGTCCAGCTAGTACCCTGGGTAATGTCACAGTGTCATCCACAAATTTTATAAGCATACTCTCCACTGCATTATCAAAGTCATTAATGAAAATATTCACTAGTCCTGAACCCAGGACAGATACCCGTGACTGCCATTGATTTCATTAATAAAATGATAAATGATAATAAGAGAACAAAATTTATGACATTTAAGTGCTATTCTTCATCAGCTACAGAGCTGATCAAAATATTTCAAGTAATCAAAAATTCGACCACTCAAAATTTTATGTTTTACTTTAAAAAAAAATAGGGACCATTTTCAAAATAAAGTTGAGAAATATTCCCCCTCCCCCACCATTCAGCTCTAGTCATTTTAAATATTCACAGTAACAGTTTTGCACACAGCTCCTACAATAAACAAATGAAAAAAAGTTGCCTTCAAACCAAAGGAAAAATTGCTTTGTTTTATATCTTAATATAGAATTCTTCTTTTAACCTATCGCTGTCTACAAGGGAACTTTGGTAGACTTAACTACGCAGCTCTGGCATTTGAGTGACGTAGTTAAACTGATCTGATTTTCCAGTGTAGATCACAACTAAATTTCACAACACTTTACACGATTTTTTGCAAGCCCTTGTTTTTCCTTTAAAAATATCAAAGAAAAAGTGACAATAAAAATCTTCTTGCCTTAAAAAAAAAAGGACTTCCTTGAAATGCAGCAGTCAATATTTCTCCTGAAAATGTCAATATTGGAGCTGTTCTGGTAGGCTGTGTTTGTCAGAGTTAGATTTCTCTATTTGGAAGTATCTGAAAGGGATAGAGTTTTCTTCCAAGAGCTGGAGAGGGGCTGCCCACTCATACATACATCTACAGGTGACTTCATACTTATAGATGTCAAGCCAGATTTCAGTTTGCTGTAGCAGACATGTCCTTATTCCAAACATTCCACTTAAAAAGCTAACGCAACTTTTTTTTGGTCTTTAGTTTATTACTCTCATCATTATGGGTAGATCTCCCCCCTCCCGCCCCGAGTTAATAAAACATACCCATCAACAAAAGGGAAAAGCCTGAATTTGCACAATGAGAGACAACTGGACCACACCACCAGAACACTATGTCTAAGAACAGACTTGAAGAGAAAATGGATTTTATGTCTTAATGACATTCGCTTATAAATAGAGTTATCAAAAAAAAAACCCACAAAAAATGATGGAAGAGTTTTCTGCCGGAAATCCCTCATCTGATAAAATTTAAACGTTTCACAGGATTGTTGAAATTTTTGTGGGAAATAATTTAAGTGTTTCATTTCAATAAGGTCAAAATGTTGTATTTCAACTATCATTTTAGACTTATATCATAGATCATTTGAAACGAGCTTGAAGTTAACATTTCAATGTTATTAAAACGGAATGTTTCAATAAACTCAAAGTGAAATAGTTTTGGAATATTTTGTTTTGTAAAAAGTTTGAGATTGATTTTTCATCCCAGGTCAGGATGAAACCAAATGTCAGGAAATTTCGAGATTTCATAGGACAGAAATCCCATTTTTCAAAACCAGTTCTACTTATATTTATAACACCCTAATCTGATATTTCAAAAGTTCATACTAAACTGACCCCAACTGTCACAAATGTTGCTAGATAGCTTGATAGCTACCAGTCACCTCCGAGACTGTACACCAGGAAAAAGAGGAGTGATTGAAAATGTGTTACTTGAACATGAGAGGCTTTACTTAGAACCTAGTACAGACCCCCCAAAAAGTGAGGTTTAAAACTTGTTAGCTGGTGGTTAACCCTAGGGTTTGCCTTCATTGCAGACATTGTCCCCATCTATACAAGGTATAAGCGATGATCACTTAACATGTCAGCCATCAACACACCACTCATTTTCTGAGTCTAGACAAGCTGATGGAGAAGAGTGGTTATTCTCCTGTGAAAGTGGCTACACGTGATTTTTTGATTTGACTAGGTCAAGAGGAAACAAACTAGACAAAGCCAAATTCAGTCTCGAAAGCAAGTGCACCTCTGCTGACCTAAGTGGAGTTGTGCATTTACAGCAGGGGAGCTCAAACTTCGTGGCACCGCGACCCCCTTCTGACAACAAAAGTTACTACACAACCCCAGGAGCGGGGACCGAAGCCGGAGCCTGCTTGAGCCCCACTACCCTGGGCAGGAGGCGAGGGAGCTTCAGCCCCAGGCAGGGGGCCTGTAACCTGAGCCCTGCTACCCAGGGCTGAAGCCCTCAGGCTTTGACTTCAACCCTGGGCAGTGGGGCTCAGGCTTTGGCCCCAGACTCCAGCAAGTTTAAGCCAGCCCTGACGACCCCATTATAATGAGGTTGTGACCCACCTTGGGGTCCCGACCCACAGTTTGTTAAGCGCTGATTTACACCATATCTGAATTTGGTTTCTTAAGGCTCATGGTATGATAACAGAAGGGTTTCACTTAGTTCTTTTATCATAGTGCCTAAGATCCCTAGTCAAAGACCAGGTCTCCACTGTGGTAGGCTCTCTTCAAACAAACACCACAGTCCCTGTCTCAAAGAGCTAACAATTTAAGCACTTAATCTCTTTCCAGGAAAACTGAATATTACTCCCTCCCAAAGCCTTACTTGCAATGTACGTATTCATTCATTTTTTTATAAATCCATTTCCACTCAGGCCACTCCCTTAAATCACTGTTTACTCGAAACATCCCATAAAGCTGAACCATTATCAGTTATGCAGTGTGAAATTCACCCGTCTGTAGAAAAGAGCCAGAATACAGTCATTGCAAACCTCATTTTTAGGGTTTACCTTGTACATAGGTCTTGTGTGAATCCTGACTTTCACCCCTAAAACACACTCTCTGTAACATCACAGGAAAGCCAAAGAAATCAGCAGCACACAAGTGCAAATTGTAATTTCCCCCTTTTAAATTCATTGTCTTATGTAGAATAGAAATCATGTTTGTGGGGTTGGAGTATCTATGTAATAATCAGCATTTATCAATCACATATTTTGGCTCTACAACAATCTTTAGCCACATTCAGAAATCACTGATGACCCAGGATAGTCCTCTGCCATCACCATTATAGTGGCATGCACTGTTTGTGTAAATAATAGTGTTATTAAAACACACTAAAATAATAAATTATTTAGAACCACACTGGGAACCAGTTACTCATATAGAACAACTCCTCACGCTGAGAAGTACCACTCATTATAAAGGACTATGAAACTAGAATCAGGGTATCAGAATCTGCCCCGAATGTCAGAAAATATGGTTGTTGCCTCTTCTTTTTGTAATGCTAAATATCCGGGATCCTACTGTTTTCATTCCTTGTTTTGTACATTAACCTGGTTAGAAAAACCTTCAAATCTCTCAAGCAGTTCAGGACACATCTGCTGTCTAGAACATGTGCAGAATGCATGGATGTTTGCATGACTGCAGCCCCTTGGTTGCCCCTTAAAAAGAAGAGTTTCTGTCACAGAAGATGAAGTTGACGTGATATTATAGATATCATGAGTCATAATAAGTCATAACATAAAAAAACACCAAAAACAACTTTGCTGATAAAACCTGTCAAGAAGCACTGTAAGTATAGTGACAGTAAATTAATACAATTTTGTAATATGTGTTATATTTTGATAACAGAAAGGTTGGCAAATCCATCATGTCTCAAGTTGCTGAAGTAGAAAAACTAGTTACCCTCACACCATTTATCATCACCTGCCTATCTGCTAACACCTTAAGCATCACACAAAACACTGCTCAGTGTGTAAATGTTCCTAATTTCACAGAAGGCAGCCAAGAACATTCTATTGCAAATATTTGGGAAGATAATGTAGCCATAGGTATTAGCAAATAGAAGTCTGAATACTCATCCTCTGCCACCCTCCCCCCCACACACACACACTTTATAAAACTTGCACTATTTGGAGTGACAGCAGGTGCTTTATCTAGTCACGGCCACATAGTTGTACAGACAGAGAAAAAAATAGATCCATTCTTATTACTGTGAGTTTCTGCACTTCACAGAGAGAGGGGTTTATTCTGGAGTTATCTGACGGGCCAGCTTCTCAACAGACAAATCAGCGACACTCCAGTGAAGACAATGAGAGCTCAAACTTCATGAATAATGAGCCAGTAGGCTAAATCTGGAGGTGATGTAAATGGTGAGAGTTACACAGCCAAAATGGGTGTGAGAAGATACATGGGTAAACAGTTCTATCATTTTATGCTTTCTGCAGATTGTTTTACCAGCTGTAATCCTGCCCTTCCTCCCTGCAGTATGTAAATTACATCAATCCACACTCTTCTCCTTTAATGTACTACACTCATGTATTTCACACCACTATTTAAGGTCCCGGTTCAGAACACTTAATTTTTAGCATGAGTTAAAGACCATCCCAAATTCAGCAAAACACAATCCCATGCTTAATTTTAAACAGGTGCTTAAATCCCATTGAAGTCCCATGACTAACTTTGAGGCCATGTCTACACTTACCAGGGATCAACACTGCTGTGATCGATGCAGTGGGGGTAGTGGTGGTGATTTAGTGGGTCTAATGAAGACCCGCTAAATTGACCGCAGAGTGTTTTCCGGTCAACTCGGGTAGTCCAACGGAATGAAAAGATTAAGGTAAATTGATGGGACACGCTCTCCCTTCAATGCAGCATGGTGTAGACACCACAGTAAGTCGACCTACTATATTGACTTTAGCTACGTTATTCACATAGCTGGAGTAGCATATACGTAGGTTGACTTACCCCAGTAGTGTAGACAGGCCTTAATTAGTGCTTTGCTGAATAGCGATGGCTTTAAACATACCCCAACTCTACCTTTAAAGGATTAGTCTAGCAGAAAAAGTTGCCATAAATATTCAGTAACTTTGACTTATGGTTATATGCCCCCTTCATGTTTACTCTGTGCAAGTGTCCTAAAGAATGAATTTTCTAAATCCTCGTGTACACTTTATGGTGCCATAGCTACATTGTTCAGGCGTGTGAAAAAGCCACATCTGAGAAAGCCAAAGTTATGCCGACCTAACCCTGGTGTAGATGTGGCTAGATCAACAGAAAAATGCTTCCATCAACCTTGCCACCATCGCTAAGGAAGGTGAAGGAAAAACCCTGTAGCTGTGCTGCTGTAGCACCAATAATGTAGAGGTGGCCTAAGAGGGATGTTTGCAGATCCTATAATAGACTCAGTCCCTTTCACATTAAGCCAGTCTTTATAGTGTATCTAGGGAGAGAGACTCAAGGTATTCATCTTCCAAGAATGCTAAATAATAAGCCCCATTATTATCCTCAAATACCTATGGAGAAATAATCGTGTCTGTGTGATCTAATCTAGAATGAATATGATTATGGCATTCTGAGGTTGTACTCTTATCATTCTGAAAAGCAAAATAGAGTACCAGACAGAATGATTTCAACAACTGAATGCACTCAGCAACTCACAACAACTATCAGGATCGGCCTAAAAATGATTAGATATGATGGCATAGGGATCACAAGAGTGACCATCTGGCCCTAGATCAATTATACGTTTGTTCTTCTGCCCTTTGCAAGTACAGCTAGTCAGGAAATGGTTTTTCCATCCCACCAAAGTCTGAGATTTTGGAAATTTGTTGTGTGTCAGGGCAAAATGGAAATGTTGAGAATTTCTGCAAACCCCAAATCCAAAAATAAGTAAGTAAATAAATGGTTCAGCGTAATTAAGACACTCTTATAATAATTTTAAAATGTTTTGCTTCTATTTTGAAGATATAATACACAAATATTTCTAAATTTAATGAGAATGAGCGAAGGGGATGGATCACTTGATGATTCCCTGTTCTGTTCATTCCTTCTGGGGCACCTGGCATTGGCCAGTCGGAAGACAGGATACTGGGCTAGATGGACCCTTGGTCTGACCCAGTAGGGACGTTCTTATGTTCTTAAATTTCTAAACAAAGTCATTTTGAAGAAGAAAATTTGACTTGGAGATATGCCTACTACAATACAGTGAGCCTGAGGGATTCAGTAGCCATGTACCTAGATGGAAATACTCTCACCGTCTGTAATATGACTAGACTGTGCAGATGTAAGATTCTGAGCTGAGGCTCCCCAGGGCTGTCTATGGCTTGTGGTGCAAGCCGTAATGCCCACAGAGCATATCGTGCAGCCACGCCCCGGCACAACCCTACCCCTGTGTTTGAAGTGGGCTGCATAGAGGTGTCCATGATGGCCCAACACAATGCCTGCTCCAGGGGGATTGTCCTCCTGGTCCCTTACAGCTCCTCTAAACCTTGAAAGTGAGGATAGGGAGTGGAATCTTATTAGGCCTGAGCTGCACAACAGAGTGACAAGGTGGTCCCAATATCTTTTATTGGATCAATTTCTCTTGGTGAAAGAGAAGTTTTCTAGCTACACAGAAGCTCTTCAGATCTGGAACAAAGTACTCAGAGTGTCCTTCGGTCAAGATAGCTGCATCACTCAGAGCTGTGAAAAACTTAACTACATTGCACAGGGAGTCATGTCGACCCAATCCCCACTGTAGACACAGGTAGGTTGACAGAAGAATTCTTCCTCAACGTGCCTACTGCTTCTCATGGGGGGGATTTACTACAGCAACAGAAAAAACCCATCCATCACTGTAACAAGTGTCTACACTACAATGGTGTAGCTGCAGTTGTGCCACTATACAGCTTGTAGTGTAAACATATCCTTATATTGGTTGTTTAACACTGCCGCACCTCTTAACATATGTATGAGGTTTAAGTACAGTAGAAAAACTTTGTATATATTAAACTGAAGTACATTTTCCAATGGATTTTTCAAATGAAACCAAGGCTCATTCAAATTTCATGCCAAAAATGAAGCATTTCCCTTCTAAGGAAGAAGCACAGGACCCCTACTCTATATGCATCACAGGTCATCCGTTGCAGGCTCCTATTAGATTCTGGAAAAATCATTGTTTAAATGGTTGTTTAAATCAAATGTAAACCCCGACAGACCAATATTCAACCTGAAAAAAAGGCTACTCAAAGATACACATGCTAATTGCAATATACAAATCACTCTTTTCATATAATTAAATGGTTGTAAGAAAAAAATCCCAAGCGGCCACATGAGAAGGTACATCATAAATCTGGATTATTAAAAAAAATTATAAATGCATAGATTTCCTAGGCATCTTGATTAGCAGAGCTTTGTTAGCACCTCTATCTTCTCTCTGGTATGATAAACTGCATAATCATGACTGCAAAGATCATGAAGCAGCATGTGTCACAGAAAGCAGTAGAATGCTAATTTCAGTGCCACAATTGGGAAAATTATATATTCAATATTTAGCAAGCAGATGGGGTTGGTGAGAGATTAATTATATTGTACTCTTGAATACGGGGCTAAAAATGTCAAAGTGCTTATCAATTTAGGATCTTTTAAAAGACTTTAGGCTCCTAAATAAGTGGTCTGATCATCAAAAGTTTCAGGGGCCCAACGATTCCCATCAAATTCAATGGGAACTGCTGAAGGCTCAGTACTTTAAAAGGGTCAGGACACATATTTGGGTACCTACATTATACACATAGCTGGTAGAGATGCTTATAATTAAGGTTGCCCAACACTTCCCATTACAATAAGCCCCTGTTTTCAACTGCTTATAACTGCCAACTAACTGTTTGAGCTGAAGTTTCCCATGCTTGCTCTCTTCCTTAGGCTGAATTAATATGTTTCTGAGTCTGTCTACAGACAGCACAGACTTCTGCCAGCATAACTATGTCAGTCAGAGTGTCAAGAGATGGGATTCCTGACTTGACAAAACTATGCTGGCAGCAGCCTCTAGGGTAGATGGTAGTAGCAAAACAGTGCTTTTGCTGGTACAGCTTGTCTTTCTTGATGGTAGTGGAATACGTTATACCAGTAAAAGCTCAAAACTGCAGTGAACGTGTTCTTAAAGCAAACAACATATGCTGGGTAGTCATTCGAGGCTACCATGACACAAAACATATGGCAGAACGTGGGTAAAACCATGGAGCAGGAGACATACAATTCTCCTCCAAGGAGTTCAGTCACAAAATTTATTTATTTTTAAATAAGCATCAGGATGGAAGCATGTCCTCTGGGATGGTGGTTGAAGCATGAAGAGGCATATCTGGCATGTAAATACCTTGTAATGCCGGCTAAAGAGTACCCAGCAAACACCTGTTCTCACTTTCAGTTTCTGGAAGTGGGCATGCATACTCCTCTCCTTCCGTCAGGAGAGCATATGGTAACATCATTGCTTGTTATTCTCATAAACAACATCTCTGCTAGTTAACATCAAGGTCCATTGGGCCATCCTGGTATTTGATACTCCTTTCCCCTGCAGTTTCCCTGATAAAATATACTTCAGGGGAGAGTGAGGTGTTCGTATTACAACAAGGGCTGTGCCAGTAGTCAAAGCAAAAGCTCCAATGGCCCCCACAGCAGATAAACATGCTCTTTCACATATCCCAAACTGCTGCTCCATAGGGGTTAATCTTCTAGACTCATATGCTACTGGTATTAATTTCCTGTCAGTTCCTTGCATCAATACTTAGACTTTGTTGGGTTGCTGCCAACTTAATCACAAACTGCTTGTTTATCTCTGGGAATTTCAAAGCTGGAGTTTGCATCAAGGCTTGTTTTAAATGACAAAGTTTTTTCTTGTTCAGGTCCTCCACTCCCATTCTACTTTCTTTTTTAGTAAACGCCAAAAGGGTCCAGTTATAGTGGCAAAATTCCGGCTGTTTCCTTAAATAGTTAAACCCTCCTATCACCACCTTCAATGCATGAGGATCCTCCGGCCTTTGTAAATTCATTAACGATTTCACCTTTTGTTGATCTACCTGAATTCCTTGTTTCCCTAAGATCACCCCCAAATAATCACTCTCCTCTGCACTAGTTGGGCTTTCTCGTTATTAGCCTTGAAACCCGTTTCCTGGATGAGGCTCACCACTTTTTTAGTCCATTCAGTCACCTCATCTTCAGTGTCCCCCCCACACTAATATGTCGTCTACATATGAGGTGACATTCTCCTGATCCTCTTTGGATAATTGATCCAGTATTCATACCACATGTTGGTGCTCCATAGCCAGAGCGCGATGTAGTCCATGGTGAATTCTTTTAAAGAAGTGCTGTTGTCCCTTAAATGTAAACGCAAAGCGGGCCCAAGAATCGGGATGCAATGGACTGGCAAAAATACAATTTGCCAAATCTATGACAGAGAACCATTTAGGGACCTCCTGTATTCTTGCCATTACTTGAGGTAGATCTGCTACTATTGGTGCCATGGGGGGGGGGGGGAAGAGAGAGCTTTATTAATTTGTCTAAAATCCACTGTCAATCTCCCCAAGGCTTTTAATACAGGCCAAATTGGGCTACTGTTTGCGGAATTCCCCTTTTCAATCACGCCCTGTTGTTCTAGTGATTCTATTGTTTTCTCAATTCCTGCCTCTGCTTGCACAGGATATTTATATTGTCTCTGTGGTGGCACTTCATCCCCCACAATTTTTAACTCATGCTTCAATTTTACCATATTCTGCTTTATTTTTAATCCCTACATTGGGAAACTCCATTACCCACACATCCTGTTAATCCAGTATAATCTCCTCCACTGCGTCTGCAGCACATATTCTTGGTACCCTGCTATGAGGATGCTTTTCGTCCAGCCGGGCACAGGCCACAGAACTCCATTAGTTAAATCCAAAACTAACCGATTCCTCTTCAAAAAAGGAGTCCCCAATATTACTGGTTCCGCCACCTGATCTATCTGAAGCATTTGTTCTTTACGACAAAAATCCCCCTCTCTCTCTCTGGGTATAGCTATTTCTACTGAATGATACATTTTTCCTGTCACTCCTTCCCCAATAATCTCTGACACATATTGAGTTAAATCACAACTTCTATTTACAAGATTTACACCAGCCCCACTATCCAATAGGGCATCTTTGGGTCCATTATCTCCCACAATGACAGTTATCCTAGGCCTCCCATCTTAACCTAGTTACCATCTCCCACTCCTGAGGACCCATTTCCAGTGGGAGCAACTTGTCATCGGGGCTTCCCTATAAAGCAGGTTTCTCTGAACCTGCAGCTTGCATAGCTGCAACCTTTTTCTGCTCCTTAACCATTTCTTCTTCCATCCTTTGCATTTCTTTGATCAATTCATCAGTACATCTCCCATCCCACTCATCCACATCTACTGCCCTCAATTTCAAATACCTCCAAGCGATATTCCGAATCACGTCTATTCCCTTCTGGGGCTTATTTTGATTATTTCATCCTCTACCTCCTGGGGATGGGGTGTTTTGTCCTCTACCATGGCCTATTCCTCTCTCACGGTATCCTGATTTATAAGCCCTCTCATTTGAATATGTTATTGCCTCAACAAATGGTACTCTAGGTGTCAATCCTTCTAGCTGGCTTCCCCCTTTCATCATTCGTTGGCATACTATCCAGTACTCCAGTGCATTCATAACTGTTAACCCCTCATCCTGGGCTGCTTGGTTCACCAAATTAGTAGGCATTGCTGAAGGATTGGATAGAAATTTATCAAACACATCATTCCAAAATTCCTTCGGATTCAAATCAACTGGAGACCTCCACCTGGGATGAGTCAATGGTTGTATTTCTCCAGCCAATAATCCTAATATTATTCTCTTTAACAGGTAATCTCTGGTGAATCTCCAGACTTCATGTAATCTGCACTGGATAACACCTTCATGGGTCTTTGACATCTCTCTTTTCCCAACAGCATAATAAATCGTGGTATCAGCTGGTGTGCTTCTGGCTGCCTGTGCAAAACATTTTTCACTCCATCTCCTGCCTGTCTAATCTCGCCAGTGGTAGCTGCCCTGATTAATCGAAAAGATTCACTTATATTTACATTTTCTGTTCCTCCTAATTCTGCCCATGGTACCAGCCACGTAGCTAAATTGTTTATATTCACTGAGCCTAATGACTTTACCATCAACTGTAACTCTGACGAACTTGCAGTAATTATTTGTGTCTCCTCTGACTGTCTCTCCCCCGCTGCCTCCTTAATGACTGATCTCTGTTCTATCACTGCTACAGACTTTTCTGACTTACGCTCTCCCGGCCAGTTTCTTATCTCTTCTCTCAACTTAGTATAGAGCCTCTCTCGAGGTTGGTCAAATTTCCTTTTCTCTTGACCCCCTCGCAGATCCTCTCCATCCCAAATATCATTGGAATCCAAATCCAAATCTCTCTCTTTGACACACAGCCGCAACTTGCCGCTCCTGTATTTTCACTTGCTTTTTCAATGCTGCTGTAAGTTTCCTGACACCAACTGTGAGAAACGCTTGCGATTTTCTCTTCTTTTTCCTTAGTCAAATCTCGAATTAACTGTTTCATTCCTATCACTTAATGGTCTAATTTATCTTTGTCTGCTTTAATCTTTTCCCAATCCATCATTCTTTTCTCCAATTCCCTATTTTGTTTCCCCATTTGTTCTAACTGAGTTTGCATTATCTGTGGCTGTCTCACTTCCCGTTCCAGATTCTCTTAGCAAGTTTTAAAATTCTCTTGTAATGTTTGTAACTCTGCACAGACTTCCCCCCTTACATGCAATTGCCTTTTTTATAGCTTGCCACAACAGCCATACTACGGCCATTTGCTTTTTACTTGCATTTGGCTTGTACAGCTGTACATATTTCTCAAACATGTTGTTTAAGGTATCAAGTATCCCATCAGGTTACACCGCACCTTCCATCCAAGGGCATGTCCCAAATGCAATAATATCTTTCTCTAACAGAGAAGGGGGTTTAACTTTAATCCACTGGGGTGCCTCTTCCACCCCTTTACTTCTCTTCTTAAACGGTGTTTTAAACATGATTACACTACCACCACATGGTATCTCCCCAGGTGTTCCCCCCCTCAAAATTCACAAATAAGGAGTCACCCTTATTAGTCTTAAATAAGGACTCCCCCCAACACTAAGACCTCATCTTGAAATCTGGCACTCCTCAACATCCCCCCTATGCATTCTCCACCACTTGTTAGACCCGCAATGGTGGTCTTTGCTGTACGCGAGCCTGAACCTTCATGAAATTGTATAAACGAGGAGTCCTTGTGGCACCTTAGAAACTAACCAATTTATTTGGGCGTAAGCTTTCATGGGCTAACACCCAGCGGTGAGCTGGAGCCAGTTTGCACTGGTTCAGAAGAATCGGTTGTTAAATTTAGAAGCTGGAGTAGAACTGGTTGTTAAAAGGGGCTGGCGGGGGGGCAAATTCCAGTCCGCGGGACTGTCCTGTCCAGCCTGCCAGCCTGAGCTCCTAGTGGTGGAGGCTCCCCCAACCCCTCCCCCACTTCCCCCCCCCCTTGCAGAGCCCCAGTGCACCATGCTGCCGGCGCCAGCAGTCTGGGCAGCTCTGCAGCTCCTGCCGCTTTGAGCGGTATGGTAAGGGGGCCGGAGCTGGGAGGAAGGGTTGATAAGGGGCAGGGAGCGGTTGTAGGGGGCGGAGGTTCTGGGGGGGGGGGGGGGTCAGGGGACGGGGAACGGGGGGGGGGGGGGGGCGGGAGCC
>NC_048303.1:118407592-118443318 GCF_013100865.1 Trachemys scripta elegans
TAAACAAACCTGCCTGGCCCGCCAGGGGCTTTCCCTGCACAAGCGGCAGAACAACTTTGGGAACCACTGCTCTATGTGGACCAGTTACTAGAGTCGGGGGAAATAGACACACACTTTGTCAGTGGGTTTCGTAGATATTTGCCGACAGCAGAGGAATGTAGAGACTCAGGACTCCTGGGTTCAATTTCAGGTTCTTTATGGCATTGTGCAGACCCTTCATCAGCCTCCACAGCCCATCTGGAGCTAGTCATCTGCAGTGTGTTGCTAAAGAAGTGATGCCTCTGAGACGCTCTACCTCTATGGGGGGAGTTTTTACACTGTACTTCAGTGGGTCTGAGGAAAGGGAGACAGTACAGAGAAGCAACCTACCTCTCACCCCATGCACAGGTATCAGGGGGTAGCCGTGTTAGTCTGGATCCACCAAAACAACAAGGAGTCCGGTGGCACCTTAAAGATGCCCAAATAAATCTCAGGTTTCAGAGTAGAAGCCGTGTTAGTCTGTATCCGCAAAAAGAACAGTCTCTAAGGTGCCACAAGTACTCCTGTTCTTTTTCCAAATAAATCTGTTAGTCTTTAAGGTGCCACCACACTCCTTGTTGTTCCCATGCACAGGGAAATTCATGTGAATGACCTCTTCTGTACAAGCATCACAGGGAGGGAACAGTCTGGCTCCTGTTATTTATGGTCTACTTATTATATGGAACCTGTATCTGAACTCTTCTAGGTATTTTTGTTGGTTAGTTTAAAAGCCAGGCAACTACAAGCCAGACACAGCTTCCAAGGAGGATGCACTACTATGGTCTGATGAGCCAAGTTCCTTTTCGGTTGAGCAACTGGAAGGGAATCATACTTGCGTTCGCCTGAGATTAGTGTTCTGTGCAAATTCTCTCACTCAGGTACTTCCGGGCAACTTTGGTAGCAGCAGTAAAAGATAGAAACTGAGGGCTTGATAGAGACGTTGAACCTGCATTATTTAAATTCAATCATAGACTCATAGGACTGGAAGGAACCTCGAGAGGTCATCTAGTCCAGCCCCCTGCACTCATGGCAGGACTCTAAGAAATAAATATTCTACATTTCTAACCTTATGTATTTTGGTTGGCCAGCCATGATCCCCATCTTTTACTGACAGATTAATGGAAACCACCACAACAAAGAAAAGGAATGTCAAATTACCATTCAGACACCACACAGGGAAAAGGTCAGCACAATGAAAGTATGCTACTAAAATTCACAGAACAGGCAAGCCATTACAATTATGATTTTTCCTCTTCTTTAACAAGACTGTAATGAGAATTTAAAGTGCCAGTGAAATTTATCTTTGAGAGAGATTTAGCAGGCACAAATGTATCCCAGACTTATTAATTACACTTAATGCCCTTTGGTCAGAAATGGAGTTTTATCATCAATAGTAGGCCAAAATTAAGGAATAAACAGAAGAACCGCTTCTGCTAAAAGGAATAAGTCAGTTCTTAGTGGAGGTGGTGAAAACACAACACGGTATTTTTAAGCTCTCCTTCAAACAAGTGATGTGTTTTAATAAAATATGCACGTTGATTGTCCAACTACCCTGTTCCCATCTTGACTCCTAGAGAGTCCGAACCCATTATTCGCTCCCCAGCTCTGAAGGGGGGTAAGAGAGAGATTTAATATTTTAAACTTGAAAACAGAGCTCAGCAAGATGGTCATGGAGGGTCTGGTGGACCCATTGTTCTGCACCTTGTATATTCATATTAACGCAGGATGACTTCACATTATGTATCAAAATGCTACCGATTCACAGAGTTAATTTTTTCTTCTTAACCCTATATTCCGCACTCATATAAAAGACCACACAAGAGGCAAGGCAATAGTGAATTGGACTGTTGAGTTAGAATGATGGTCATATTTTGCATAGTGTATGCACAACCTGTCAGGGTGGTAGGAGATAATTTACATCGTATTTTTCCACCAACCTTCTTAGCAGTCCAAGCAGCAGAGAGGCCAAGAACTGGCCTGTCTGTAGAGACTGGACCACCCCTGCAGATTTTGTTAAAGCCCCTCCAGGAAAAAAAGGTATGTGGAATTTTCAACTTAGGTCTCTAATGCCCATGGTGCAGCATGTAGTTATGAATCAATGGTGTATGTCCCGTACCTTTCGTCAGAGCTGGGTATGAATTTCTTGCTTCTAATGGAACATCTGTGAACTATTAGGTTAGCATAAGTTTGTGGACACGTAGAGTGTAGTTCGGTCTCCATGCCCATTCAACTCTTGAACTCTGATTACAAAGAAAGATGTCAGCTAGTTGCCAGATGTGATACTTGTCCAATAATGGCCAAAGGGAACACACCAAGTTATTTCAGGAAAGCCACTGATCAGCATAGGATATTTACAACTTCTTGTAAATGTCCCATAGCCAAGTGGTCAGGGCACTCACTAAGGAGATGGCAGATCCCTAGTCAAATCCCTTCTCTCCCTTAGGTGGGGGGAAAATTGAACTGGGGGTTGCCCACATTCCAGATGAGTACCCTAACCACTAGGCTAAAAGTTGAGGGAGATCCTCCTGGTCCCAAACCCTGACCCCTCCAGGCTTCTTGCCTAACACCAGGTTCACAGCTGAGAATCCCTTGCAAAGATAGGCATTTCTCTCCAGCCCAGATTTAGATTTTGAACCCCCCTGAAAGTGGGAGTTGGACACATCCCATCTCTTCGGCTAGTTTAAGAAGGGAGCCACCTTGCATGCTGGCTTTTGTGAATCCCATTCTTAGATGCCAGGCTTCCTCCATTTATCGTAGAGGAACCCTGAGCACCTAACTCAGGCTTTGTGAATCCCACTGATTTGTCTCAGTGGCTAAAGGTTTAGGCATTTTGCTGCTGAGCGGCACAGCCCTTAATTTCCTTTGTAAATCTAGCTTTCACTGTACTATATAGTAGCACTTTTATTAGGAACAGATGTACATGGAAACCCCGGACATGCAGCAACTCCAGCTGTTGAGAAGTTTGGCTGCCTGTCCCCAGTAGCATGATATTTACTAGATCACATCAAATAAGTGTGCACATTACGGCATAATCTTTTAAATAATTGCAGCTAGACAGCAGAGATTGTCATTCAACTACACATACAAACCCAGGGAGTTCCCTAGCATGACTTACTTGCAAGTCAGCCATTTCATTTAATTTGTCCTTCAAACATTTGTTCAATGAAGAACCAAGGGCGCCAATTAGGGGGAGCGGGGGAGGGCAGAACTCCCCCCCCCCCGCCGCCAAATTTCATACAGGAGGTGTGCAAGCTCCCAAGTGGAGCTCTTAACTATAGCACGGCATTAGTGTGAAATGCAAGTTCTGCAGAGGAGAGGTGCCCCTGGGGCGGGGTGTCAGGGTTTTGTTTAGGGTGACTAAGATAAGAAGGGCTGGGGATTCACTTAAGAATCCGGAAGTTTAGCCTGTAAAAGAGGAATCCCTCTGTGGAGGGGGGAGGAGTTGTTTTATAGAGAACATGGGGTGGGGGGCAGTGTCTCAGAAAAAAATACAGCAAAGCACTGAGCCCAGGTTACATTCAGAAAAGAGGGAGGTTTGGGGGCATAGGTGAAAAGAAGGGGTCAAACCCAGGGAAGGGCTAGCAGCATATAGAGAAGTTCCCACTCTACTTGTGGTACTTATGTGGCCCCATCACCATGGTATCCGAGGCTGCGCCTCACACTGTCTAACCTATTTCTCCGCCCAGCCCCTCGGTGAGGTAGAGCAATGCTGTTATCCCCATTGTACAGATGGGGCACTGAGGCACACACAGACTAAGGGTCAGATTTTCAAAGGCACTTAGAAGGTTTGGTGCTTTGTAAACCCCCACTAGATATCTAGCGGCATCTTTGGGTGCCTAAAAACCTTTGAAATTCTGTCCTTAAAGCACTGGCCTGGGGCCAGACAGGAAGTCCATGGGGGAGTAGAACCCAGGTCTTTCAGAGCTAGCGCCCTATCCAGCAGACCAGCCTCTCTCTCTAGTGCATATTGCCGCCCAAAAAAAGAGGACTCTGATAGATGACAGCAAAACCAAGGCAGCCAGTTCTCCGAGACTCCAGCAGATGGTCCCAGGATGGATGTCATGGTTGATAGCATGAAAAGCAGCACAGAGATTAGGAAGGATGGCGAATGAGAGTCAGATGAGAGGCAATCACTTAACTCCCAAGGGGTGGCACGTTCTGCCCCAGGCTGGGCTGTACAGCAATGGCTGCTGTGCAATTTTACATTTTAACTGAAAGCCATTTTGTTCAGTCATTTTTTGTTCTGCGTTCGAGAAAAGGAAGGAACGAGAAAGTGTCATAAGTATCCAAATGTGTTTATGCCTCAAATTCTTAGGGTTTCTGCTGCATTCAGGCCAATTCCAGAGCAAAGAACAGAAATTGCATCCACAGAGTCCCTAAAGTCAATGATTTGCATTATTCACCGGGCACCATCTGTGCTCAGCACTGTTCAGAACATGCCAGAAAATCCAGTCCCCGAGCCAATGTGTACAGGATGTGTCGTGCTAGATAAGATGGCTCAGATATTTAAATATGAAGTGTACAATTAGTTATTGACCACACATGTTCACTGTGATCATAGATTATCAGGGTTGGAAGGGATCTCAGGAGGTCATCTGGTCCAACCTACTGCTCAAAGCAGGACCAATCCCCAGACAGTTTTTTTGCCCCAGATCCTTAAGCGGCCCCCTTAAGGATTGAACTCACAACCCTGGGTTTAGCAGGCCAATGCTCAAACCACTGAGCTATCCTGCCCCCTCTATGAGTGGAGGCACTGGTGGCAATAGAGGTTTAGTTGATTAAGGACTAAAAAATTTGACCCTCCAACTTCCTTCCTAAAGGAAGAGCTGCCCAGAGCTCCTTGGGCCTGTTTATTTTCCTTTCCTGCCTGCAGTGGCCCAGATATACCTCAGAAGTCTCAGGTTTTTTCTCAACTTTAAAATATAGAATTTTCTTGGTGTTTGGTTTCAAATATTCTCCTGTGAGAGCGGCGACTCAATCACTGTAATGTGTTTAAGATCCTTCTGGAAAGTAACTGGCCTTTAAACAGAAGTGAAAGCAGCGTTGCCAACTCCAATGATTTTGTCATGAGTCTCATGATAATTGTTTTCCTTAAAGCCCCAGCTCCTGGAGTCAAGTGGATATGTGAGGATTTCAGCCTTCATTCTTAAAGAAAGATGAAGTTTCTAGTCCTTGTGGCTGTGGAGAAAGCTTCAAAATATGACCCCAGTGCATCCTAAAGGCTCAGAAAGCAGAAGGCAAATCTGTTATTTTTACATAATCTCATGATTTTAAAGCCAATCTCATGATTTTTGGAGATCCTGATTCTTGAACGTTTGGGATTAGCAATACTGTGAAAATGACTTGAAAGTGTCAGTTTCACTCCTGTTTAAGGTTAGTTTCTAGTCTATTATTTGTAGTGAGGTATCGCCTCTAGACTCCAGGCAGTGCAGTATAAAGTCATGGGGCCTTGCCCTAATAGGATGTTTCCAAAGTTAAACGATCTATTCCCAGCTTGGTGAACTGCAAAAAAAAAATCGAAAGTCATCTAGATTTTTCTACAATTGTTTCAGTTGTTGTATCCAAGAGTTAGGAACAAAGAATATACATTAAAATTTTAAACCTAACCAGTGTTCCTTAAGTGACTTGACACAAGATGTGAGAACATGTTAGTATTAGAGCTGAGTGGGTCTAATATTTTTTTAATCCTCTTTTTTTAATATAGGAATTAGATAGCAGCACTGTATCAGCTAATTTCTAAGTTATCTGCAAAAAAAACCCTAGAGTTTTCAGGTGCCTA
Organism: Trachemys scripta elegans; assembly: GCF_013100865.1. Lineage (NCBI taxonomy): Eukaryota > Metazoa > Chordata > Testudines > Emydidae > Trachemys > Trachemys scripta. Next base: position 118,413,390 of record NC_048303.1, read on the forward strand.
AGTAGCCCTTGGATTCACTGTTAAAGTTGCCCCCTCTCCAAAATCTGAAATGGTGTCCCTGTGAAGAATCCATTGAAATGTTAATATTCTGCCAGAGGGAGTCTTTTAGGATGAGCAGAAACACACAGTTGTTCCTACACACCCCATAAATATTTAAATTTATTCATCCACTGTAACTGAAAAGCTAGAGTTACTGACATGCAGGTGAGCTCAAGAAGTGTGCGGATATTCTATTGCATGGTAACCATGGTAACTAGTGGTACCATGTCCTACTGCCAACCTGTTATGCTCACTTACCTCTACTCTTATTGTATTTCCTTCTGAGTGATCCTGGGTCAGTGACTTCAAGTCCCTGAGACTGTTTGGGCTTTCCCCCTTCTCCCTCCCCACCCCGATATTCTATGCTGTTCAAGTTCTAAATGCAGATGAAAGAAGAAAGAAAACTATTCCAGAGTGGACAGGTATGCACCAGCAAAGCCATGTAGGATATTTAAAGCAATGTTAGAAAGAGTTCTGTGCAACTGAAGGCCACCTTCCCTATATAAGAAATATGTTTATTTCTCCTTTTATTATTTTTCCAGTATAATCACTAAGCCAGTCTTTGAATGGGACAAGTCTTCTGTTAGACAGTAACCCTCAAACCCTTCAACTACCTTTGTTCTCAAGCAGGGATAAACCTAGAGTAGACAGAGATATCTCTAACACCAGAGCTTATAGGTGAGAGACTATGCCATCTCCAAGAGAGAGAATAACAATGTTCTAGATGGAAGTAAGGGAGAGGCAGCTGCCAAGTACAGAATGACAACTTTAAGGTTGCAGAAGCTTACAACTGAAGCCAGAGAGATCCAGCCCCAGCAAGGTATGCTGGGGGAACAAAGGAGGCAGCCCTGCTCTAGCAAGAGAAAGAAAGGACCAGGCAATTCCCAAGGACGATGCTGGCATGCATCACAGACTGTCAATACAGCACAGTGGGCTCCTTGTTATTTGTTGAATCTCAAAGCATCATCGCAAAGATTTTTGTTGTATTTGTGTAAACAGTCACCTCCTTTAGTGGAATGTCTCCGCTCCCTAAAACTCACCCACCTGTTGCTGCTCATATTAGAGTCAGACAGCTGGCGAAGGCGTAATCTGCATTCTTTCGTTACATGGAGTAGATTTCCCTGAGGTATTGTCTCCCCCTTAATTCTCTCTTACACACAAAAGCGGAAAATCTGGCCCACTTAGCTACTAGATCATTACCAAAGGCAGCATCCCAATGGCAATATATGGCTTTCAGGCCCTTGCAAAGGACGCGTAGGGAAGCACAGAACACACTCAGTGAGTCCCCCAATGTCTCAGAAAGCAAAGATGCCTCCCCTCCTGACTGAAGAAATTTCTAAAGGGGCCTCAAGTCTTTTGCTAACTGACAAGGAGCTCACCAGGGAATGTGCTGGTGCTGTTTGGGTCAAAGATACCCCTCTCCCCTCCAAAAATGGTTATAGACAAAGGGAGCAGCAGACGAGTTGAAAGAAGCTCCATCTTTGACTGCCATGGGTATAGAAAGCTGTCCCAGTCAGCCAGTGTTTGGGGACTTTACCATTCCCAGCCTGCCACAGGTATGACTTAACCCACACACACAGGTTGCTAATTTTTGTTCCTGGTGAGTGTGCATTGCAAGTACCCCTCTGTGAGGGATTCATTTCCTTCAGGCATCAGATATGACCTCCAGCTCAAGAACTTTAGTTCACACTGTGGCAGCTCACATTTTTTTAAGCTCCCGATCTCCCCAGTTCACTCCCTGGTGTGACACTCAAGAAGGCAGCCATTACATTAGATCATTCACAATATGCACTTGTTTCTCTAGTGTCACTTAATAGCAAACACCGGGCCAAATCCTGAAGTGTGCTGAGACACTTCAAACAGTTCCCACTTTACTTCAGCAGGATCTGCAGGGATTCAACACCTCACAGGATCCTTCCCTCCAAGAGTTTTCTCTGTTCCTCCTTATACTTCATTTCATTTTGTTCATATTCTTGTATACCAGTTTTTCATGGTCTGTTGCACCTGGAATGCACTTTCCTAACACAAAAAGAGTGCTCTTTCTCCTGCTGATGAGGTCATGCCCAGGGTCGCATTCATTTCTGATGGGTCTAGGAAATAGAAGTATACAGAAACAGTTTCTTCCTATACAACAGTATTCAACCTTTGATTGGATTTCTGAGTAATTTTACAAAAAGAGACAGAGCATACATTATCTAGTTAGCAGGGAAGCCATTGAGGAACTTGGAGCGGACTCAGACCAGGACTTTCTTCTATGGGACTGATAGTTTTAATGATGTTTAAGTTCATTTAAACCAGTGGTTCTTAACCTATTTACCAGTATGACCTGCATCCAAAACTGCCTGTATGGTCCTGAGGATGTCACATGGGCCGCAGCTCTGTGCTGATTGGGCCACAAGCGGCCTGTAGGTCGCAGGTTGAGAACCACCGATTTAAACATTATCCTTTCCAGCTTGACCGTCAGACATCACAAGTAATAGCTGATCTCCGGCCAAAGAACGGACTCTAATTGAAGGCGAGAATGAAGCCCAAGTGATGGTAAGCATCAGTAGCACCAGTGTTAGTGCCATCAATTGACAGTTGCAATGATCCAAGTGTAGCCAAAAGAACACGAGTGGTGTGGAGAAGCACAGGAAAAAAATGGAATTCTGGAACTGAGCTACCGCCAGCCAGAGAGTGGGGTGAACCCAAAAGAAAGCAAAAGAGCTAGAAGGAGGTTGGCATGGATGAGGGAAAGAGAGAGAACTCAGATACTTGGAAGAAGGTGAAAGCTCAAAGTCTAGAGTGGAAAGAGGATGAGACTGAAGAGAGATTGGATATAAAGAACCAGGAAGATAATGGCGTAGACAAGGCAGCTTTAGGCTTATGGTGGGGGAAAGGAAAGAAGAAATGTATGGATTGTAGATGGATGCAGACCTGGCACAAAAGGCAGAGACTTGTGTGACAAGACTCCCCAAGGTGCAACCGGGAACTGCTGTGCCCCCTAAACTCTCCAGCCTGGGCTGTCTGTCACAACGTTTTGCTAGTAACAAGCAGCAAACCCCTCCAGGCGCTGTTATCACTCAGCCACCAGATGGAGAGACACCCCCAAGTTGCATGAATTCTCTCCAAGCCCCTCATGAACTGTACAGAGACACAAGCAAATCCCCCCAGCCCCTTAGTCTTGCACCTCAGAAACAGGAGCGGCGCCAGGGTTTTTGCTGCCCCAGGCGGCAGTGCTCCTCCTCTGAGCATTCAAGGGGCCTGGGGTCTTCAGCGGCGGGGTCCTTCTGCTCCGCATCTTCGGGGCACTTTGGCAGCGAGTCCCGAGTGAGTGAAGGGCCCACTGCTGAATTTCCCCAGAAGATCCGGAGCGGAAGGACCCCCCGCCGCAGAATTTCCGCCAAGGGCAGCAAAATGCAACCCCCCAAATCCTGCCGCCCTAGGCGACCGCCTAGTGGAAGCGCCGGCCCTGCTCAGAAATATGCCATCTTACACTCTCAAGACCTTCTCCTGAAGAAAGAAAGCTCATTCATGAATTCACCACTTTGGGGTAAGCTACCATAGTGCAGTTGAAATAAAGGAGAGGCACTGGTTTATGCTAGATTGGCCTGAATCAATGGCCAGAATCCAAATTGCCTTGAATTGTGGCGAGGGTGGACGGATGGATGGATAAGATCTGAAACACCACTCCTCAAATTTGGGCTTAACTTCAGTCTAGGTCCGGATCTAAATGCTGTTACTTAGATCTCTGTTATATGTGAGCAATTGCCTTTTTCCAGGTAATAGTGAAAAACAACACAGGCAAGGTATGTGGGCCACATTCTCTGAACACATTTGTTCGGTTAAGTCCATTCCACCTACTCATAATAAATTAGACAAATTTAAAAAGTATACATAACATTTGTTGTTAAGTGTTAGAGATTATTTTCTTCATGGAACAGTACAATCTTTTTGGTAACTTATGTCTCTAGACTAAAAATACTCTAGGCTCACAAGTACTCATCATAAATCCACCGTATCCCTCACCATCCTGAGGCGCAAGGTATATTCTCATAATCTTGCAGAATGACTCCCAGTCCTATTGTTGTATGTCAGTAAACCTAACTCCCTCCCTACTTTAAATATATTTCTCTTCACACAAAACACATAGAACTTAGTTTATACTTTCAGGACTCTTTCCACTGAGAGAGTTATTTTTGGGGCCCATATTTCAGAGAGACTGTTTCAGCACCTGCATTTTACCACCTGAACTATTTGTCTTCTCACTGTCTTGTCTTTCAGCAGACCTACTGTTGTTTTGTCGACCCTTTCTGTTCAGCCAAATAGTCTACAACTCATGTATTATTGTCACTTTTACTATGATCTATTCCAGTTTCCACTTCCTCCCATGATAGTTTTTATTAGAAGGGTTATTTTAAAAAAAAAATCTTTGCCTGTAGAAGGGGATTGTTTAAAACACCTCCCTACAGGAAATTTCTACAGGTTATATTTTGCAACACAACAGCAACTAGGAAAGTCATGTTAAGATGTCCAGTACGACCCACCTTATTTTTTTACAGTATTCTGTATTAACGGTCCAAAACACTATAGCTTACAAACACTGTTACAACGAGGAGTCCGGTGGCACCTTAAAGACTAACAGATTTATTTGGGCATAAGCCTTCGTGGGTAAAAAACTCATTTCTTCAGATGCATGGATACAGACTAACATGGATACAGACTAACACTGTTACTCCTGATACAAACACTGTTGTAGGTTTTTTTTTTTAAATGTGTGTCTTTTCAGGTCATATGATTGTTCTAGAATAAGAATATGCTGGCTTTAGAGCAGAAAGAACAAGAACCCCTTTAATGCAGTTTTCAAATTGTAAGTTCTTTAGGGCAGCAACTGTCTTTTTGTTCTGTCTGTAGAGCACCTACAGTGCAGTACAGAATCACGTGTCCTGGTTCATGACTGGGGTTCCTAGGTGCTACCATGATACAAACAGACATGGGCCCTTTATGCTTCATTCCAGCATGATGCAATTTATCTGTGCCAGTGAAATTCACCATACTAGCAGGAAGGAAGGAGTATGGGAGTAGAGGGTAGGGAAGAGGCTGGCAGAGAATCAGGCACTAGAGGCAGGCAAAGCAGGTAATGGAATAGATAAATTTGCCCCAGAGATTCTCCTTTCTATTCTGTCCCTATGGGATGCAAGTCACTCCCATCGACTTTTAGTGGGAAGGTGAGTAATATCCCAGAGGCAGGGCTCTGGCAGGGGAGGGGGAAGAGGGAGGGTTCCAGCATCCGGGAAGGGGATTCAGGTGAGTGGCTGGGGCCAACCCCGTGGGGTGTCCCATTTTCCCTTTGGGAAATATGGTCACCCTAACTATTGACCACCTGTAGAATTTAATAGAGACTGGTTTCCTTCCCACGGACATTTTTTAAATCATTATAAAATTTAATATAAAATTCTCATTTTTATAACAAGGATAGGAGTCCTTGTGGCACCTTAGAGAGCAACACATTTATTTGGGCATAAGCTTTTGTGGGCTAAACCTCACTTCATCAGATGACTGGAGTGGAAAATACAGAGGCAAGTATAAATACACAGCACATGAAAAGATGAGAGCTGCCTTACCAAGTGGGGGGCCAATTCAATTAAGATGGAAGTGGGCTATTCTCAACAGTTGACAAGAAGGGGTGAATGCCAAGGGAGGAAAAAAAAAATCACTTTTGTAGTGCTAATGAGGCCAATGTAATCAAGGTGGCCCATTTCAAACAGTTGACAAGAAGGTGTGAGTATCAGCAGGTGGAAATTAGCTTTGTAGTGACCCATTTTGCAGTGGATGGTTGTTTTTGCTGATACAGATTAACAGGGCTACCACTCTGAAAACTGTATCCAAAGCACAGCATTTAAACACATGTAACGTTAACGTGTCAGCCAATGAAACTCACATGATTAAACTTACACACCAGACTAGCTCCACTCGCTAACATGTTTCAAGTTATACATTTGCTTAAGTGTTTTACAGAATTTGGACGTAAATGAGGTGAGAATTTGGCCCAGTGTTCTCACAGTGGAGCACATGCCAGCTTTCTACCCAAAATGGCTGTATTTTTTTTAAATTTTCTCCAATCCCAGCATCCCACTCTTTAAAAAAAATAAGTCCAATTTTTTAAGGTTAATTTCTTCCATGATTTAGAAACTCAATACCATATTTCAGGAGCAGAGCACGTCTTATAGTTTCTATACCACACACATCTAGCCTCTGAAAAAATAGGGATTTATGATAAACAGGTGGGCAGCAGATTAACTATGACCTAGTGGCCTCTGATATGATTATCATATCTAGGAGTTTTCAGGGGTTTTCAGACTTTTGTACTGGTGACCCCTTTTCACACAGCAAGCCTCTGAGTGCGACCCCCCCTTATACATTAAAAACACTTTTTTATATATTTAACACCATTATAAATGCTGGAGGCAAAGCGGAGTTCGGGGTGGACGCGGACAGCTCGCAACCCCTCCCCCCATGTAATAACTTCGCGACCCTCTGAGGGGTCCCGACCCCCAGTTTGAGAACCCCTGGACTAATAGTACCTTTTCTAGCATTTAAGAGAAAAACTGCAGTGATTAGTTGGACCCAGAAGGCCTCTGTGTATTTCCAATGTTTATCTTAGATCAATGAGGCATGGTTTGATTTCTTACTTTGTAGCAGCAGCTGCTCACAATCATTAGGGCATATGATGCAACTGAGGAAGATTAGTTGAGGATTTATTCTGCATAGCCCAGAAATCCTAAAATGTTGGGTAAAGCAATACTGCCAAGATTTCATAAGTGGCTAGTGATTTGGAGTGACTCCATTCTAGGGTGTCCATCTCGGAGGGGGATTTATTTCAGAAAGTTCCAAGCACCAACCCTCTGGAAAAAAAAAGTCAGACCCTTCTAGTTTGTCGCCCAAAAATACCTGTTGCTTTTGACAATATTGACCCCCCATCTTGCATACACAGCAATGCAAGTAGGGTGGTGCGGTCTGGTATGCCACACCAGCAAGATATTTATAGCTGCTAGGGCGTGCTGGAAAGACACAGGCAGAGCAGAACACAGGGCTGCTGGGCGACTTCATATCAGCAACTCCTTCGGCGCAGCTATACTGCTCACACAGGGTCTCCTCCGTAGCAGTCCCACCGGAGGACTGGGCTGGGGGTGATACAGCCACACCGGAGGAGCTGCTGGCATGGGGCCGCCCGGTAACATGGGGAGGGGATGGGATGGGATGAGCATGAGGGCCGGGAGGAGTCACATGGAGAATCACGTGAGGAGGTCACGTGTGCCTCCACGTTAGCTGCTACCACCCCCCCCATACCAGTAAAAAAATGGATTCCACTGTTTATACAGCATTTAACACATACAATTCTAATATTGCCCCTTGACTTAGAGGGTAAGTCCACGTGCTTTGAGCCAACTAAGCAGGGGGATAGATAACTTCCTGTGGAACCCTCAGCTCCAGAGAAGATTGCCAAGGAGCAGCATATGCATGATGCGGAGGCTTGGATAATCGTCCATGGCTATACATCTCCTCCATCCAGTGTAATTCCAAGAAACGTGGAGAGATTCCACTGGTTCCCATCCCAAGCTGAGGTTATATCCACCCCAACCCCAGGCATAGATGGGATAGACTTGGCACCCTTTTTACTGCCCGTTAGTGGGCTTTCCTTCCACCCTCTCCCCTGGTTCTTGTCACACAGACAGCAGAAGACCAGAAGTCCGAAGTGCAGACAATGCGATGTTCATTGGGGTTAGTTTCCAAGCAAGCATATTCCGAAGCACCGGTCAGGCTGATCTCTACATGCCAATAGTTCCCCAGTGTTCCCTTCCCAGCTCTGATGCTGCAGAGCATTTACCCCACGACCCTCTTCCCAGCTCTGACACCACAGAGCCTTGCCTGTGTCCCAGTTCCCCGTACCGTATTCCCCTTCCCCTCCTTAGCAAACATGATTCCAATTTCCCTTGCCCCCACTTCCTGTTTGACCCATTTATATAGTAATACTCACAGCTATACCTTAACCAATCATTTTACTGAAATTTAACTAACCAATCCAAACATATTGTAACATAATTCTCTAACCAATTATATCCCACTACCCTAATTAACTTACATCTAGCAACATTAATTATACAGCAGACCGAAACAAACAATTAGAGAACCAGACATTAACAATAGAAAAGTGGGGGCCATAAAGATAAAACGATACAGAAACTAGGGTTTCACAACCATTGATAAGTGATTTCTTGCCCGACAGGATTCTATCAATCTTGGGCCTGGTCTACACTGGGGGGCAGTGGGGTGTGGTACGTGAATAACATAGCTGAAGTCGAAGTACTTAGATCGACTTACCGAGGTGTCTTCTCTACCGTGAGTCGACTGCTGCCACTCCCATCAATTCTGCCTGCACCTCTCGCGGCGCTGGAGTACAAGAGTCAATGGAAGAGCGCTCAGGGGTCGATTATCACATCTAGACTAGACGCGATAAATCAATCCCCACTGGAGCAATCGCTGCCCGCCGATCCGGCCGGTAGTGAAGACCAAGTTTCTTTAACCATCTTAAGATCTGTTTCTTGATCTGGTGGGGATGGGCACTATCAGGACAGGATCGTCTTCCTAACAGCCCAATAGCACCTCATTTCAATGTGACCGTTCACTTCCCAGCTTATGTCTGCCCCTGCTGCTTAGCCAAAGGCCTTAGCCTAAGAACAAGGCCTCAGACTGTCACAGTGAGAGAAGGCCCAGACACCGGCAGACTTGTGATTTTGATTCTTAGCTAGTTATAGAGGTATAAAAACAAGGTATACAGCTGGAGTAGTGTGTCCAGTTCTGGGCACCGCATTTCAAGAAAGATGTGGAGAAATTGGAGAGGGTCCAGAGAAGAGCAACAAGAATGATTAAAGGTCTTGAGAACGTGACCTATGAAAGAAGGCTGAAAGAATTGGGTTTGTTTAGTTTGGAAAAGAGAAGACTGAGAGGTGACATGATAGCAGTTTTCAGGTATCTAAAAGGGTGTCATAAGGAGGAGGGAGAAAACTTGTTCACCTTAGCCTCTAAGGATAGAACAAGAAGCAATGGGCTTAAACTGCAGCAAGGGAGGTTTAGGTTGGACAGTAGGAAAAAGTTCCTAACTGTCAGGGTGGTTAAACACAGGAATAAATTGCCTAGGGAGGTTGTGGAATCTCCATCTCTGGAGATATTTAAGAGTAGGTTAGATACAAGTCTATCCGGGATGGTCTAGACAGTATTTGGTCCTGCCATGCGGGTAGGGGACTGGACTCGATGACCTCTCAAGGTCCCTTCCAGTCCTAGAATCTATGAAAAACCTTTACAGGCAGGCCTGAATATCTATATTCTAACACTGCCATCTCTCACACTCTTCTTGCTTTGGGAGAGGGAGTGTCTCACATGCTTCTGACCAGGGCCAGCTCCAGACACCAGCCCAGCAAGCAGGTGCTTGGGGTGGACAAGGGGAAGGGGTGGCAAGTCGGGCTTTTCCGCGACGGGTCCCTCGGTCCCTCTCGGAGGGAAGGACCTGCCACCGAATTGCCGCCGAAGAAGAAAGCGGCACGGTAGAGCTGCTACCGATGGCAGCTTTTTTTTTTTTCCTCCGCCACTTGGGGCGGCAAAAACCCTGGAGCCGGCCCTGCTTCTGACAACTGCTGGATTTCCTGCTGTCATGGGTGCTCAGTCTATTGGCATTTGGATTGGAAAGTAATTTTCCCACAAGGCAAACGCTAATAAGAGCAAATTGATCTGAGACTGACAAGTATGTCTTCTCTCAGAGTCTTAGAAATGAAACCCAAATTGTATCATCTAAACAGAGGGCTTCATAATCCTGATGGTTATTGTAAGAGCTGGAGAGGGAATTCAGTACATCTGTTCTTATTCACAGCAGTTATAGAACAGAAGAAATAGCTCATTTTTCTAAAGGGTTTTTATCCAACTAATTATAAAAATGTATTTTGTTTTTCCAGCTGTTGCAGAGGAATGGTACTCAGATACTCTGAGGGGTGTTCTACAGCCATTGTAGGATCAAATTGTGAGTCCTTTACTTACTATGAAACCAGTAGCCGTACTTGCTTAAGTGCTTAATAAGAGTAAGGCCACTCATAATCTGGCCCCGCGACAGATCAATTGGGGTAGCTGGTTCAAATGAGGATGTATTCGGGTTTCTTTTATTGAGAAGTTAAAGATATGTTATGAAGCTTATTCAAACACACACACACACACACACACACACACACAAATTAGCAATGGTCTTGGATTCCTTTTTGACATTTTCTCTGGAATCACCGATGCCATACTTAACAGACACGTCTATACCATGAAGATTCACCTTGCATCAGGGTTATTTTCTGTGAAAACACTACATGGAACCCTTCCCCTTTGTCAGGGTCCTGATGGACAGCAATGGTCCTATATGACATCTGCCAAGTGAACTCATTTTCCACAGCCATTGTGTCTTTGGGTGAGGGCTTCTTATATGGCATCTCCATTACTGGAGGTTTGAAACCATGGCAGCCCATTCTGTAGGCTCCTCTGCTAATCCCTTTGTTAATTAATAGTCCTTTTGATCCACCCAGCATATCAAATTGTCCATCCAAGATCTTTTTCTGCATCATGTTTTTCTACTATAAACTTTCCCTTCCAGTGCCTGTAAACATGCATCTCTTACTGAACCCTTAAAATGTGCCCTGCAAATCACATCTCTTTTTTTCAGATCTCTGACTAGCATTTGCTGAGTTCCAATCACATACACTACTTAGTTGGTTACACAGTCTATTCATGATATTTTCAGATTTCTAACACGCCGTAATTTGAAGGATTGTAGATTTTTATCATCAATTGTTTCAGTGTGCATGTTTCACAGCTGTAATTTAAAAATCTTACATTTGGTCTGTGTTACAGAGTCAGAATTTAGTCTTCAGATTTGTTTCTTTTCTCATTACGGGTTTATTCTTCCAGAATGTCTTTCACTCTTGCCATTCTGTTGCTGACTTCAGGATCCAAAATCTTCTATAATGAGGTTTCCCAAGGAGCAATAATGTCTCACTTGCTGTATAGCTGTATCAGTCACTTGAATGCTGCATGTTTTCCCAGCGCCCTTGCATATCATCATAGGTGTCTTGTCCACATTCAACTATTTCTTTGCCATATTCACATATAGTCTCCACTAACTTCAACAGACCTTCTTCTGAAGCAGCCAACAGCTGTGTCATCTGCATAGCATGTTATTCACCCATTTTTCATTCCTCTTAATACCTTTTGTTTCTTCAATTAAATTTCAAATCACACACACTATCAACAGTGAATAAAGTTGGTGACATTATACAGCCTTGTCTCATTCCACTCTTGATCCCTATTAGATTTTTATTTTGCAACCACCATCGGAATCACCTTCTGATTCCAATGTAATTGTCGATCATCCAGCAAAGTGATCACTAGAATGATTCTTCCTATGCATTGTCTTTCATATGATGTTTTATTGCACATATCGATAATATCTTCATAGATTGTAAGGCCAGAAGGGACCATTGTGATCATCTAGTCTGACCTCCTGTATAATATGGACCAGAGAACTTCCCTGAATTAAGTCCCACTTCAAGTCCAATAGCTGTGGCTGTATTTGAGTATTATCTTTTAGAAGGGCATCCAATCTTGATCTAAAAAGGTTTCCAGTAATGGAGAATATACCACAACACTACATAAGTAATTCTATTAGTTAATTACCTTCACTGTATTAAAAAAGATGCCTTACTTCTAGCCCACTGGTTGCTTATTTAAAAAAAAATACCATAAAGCTTTCCTATGTAGATAAGCCCTCAGGGAAAGAAGAGACGGTTACAGATCCTTAACTAGCACTTGGACAGCTACCAGCAAAGAGAAGAAAAGGACTTCCATTCAATGTCTCATCTCAAGTAGGGCAGAACTGATAATACAGTGCCTTCTGCTGCACTGTCAGCATTTCCTGCCAATGGGCATCTCTCTGTTCACCATATTCAATACAACAGCTCTTTAGAGTAATACAGCCACAGAAGGGTATTGTGGAGCTCTGCCACAGAAGACATCAGCATATAGCTGCAAACCCACACACAATACAGTAATTTATATCCACTTCATATAGTGCTTGTGAAGCTAAAATTAGAATTAACATTGGTAATTTAAGTTTGAACATTGGAAGAACTCCGTTCCCAGTATGACATTTACTGTTACTCCTGAGGGCATTCTGTACCAAAAAATTAAAAATTCTGCAAATTGTATTTGTCAAATAAACGTGGAGGCTCCAGCATGGCTTTGGGGAGCACAGGCCACTGGCTGCACAGAGGTGGGAGATCACTGTGCAGCTCCCCTCCAGGACACGGACTCAGCAGTGAGGTTGCACCCAACCCTGACACAGCGCAAGGACTGGGCCTGCCCCAGAAACACCCCAGGACCCTGCCCCTCTGTGCCAGGTGTGGGCGGGCAGGGTCAGCAAGGCAGGATCCAAACGGATGGGCTTAGTGTTATGGGATCCAGGTAATGTTTGAGAGGTTCTGTGTGGGGCAATCTGGGTGCAGGCAGCTCAGTGGGGGGATCTGGAGGCACAGAGACTTGTTGGGGGGTTCTGGATGCAATGGTAACAGGACTCTGCAGGGGGGTTCAGGTGAAGGTGGTTGAGGCTCAGAAGGGGGAGTCTGGGTCTGTGGGGAATAGAGCGTGGTAGGGAGCCGGGGGGGTTCAGTGGGGAGTCTAGATGCTGGGGAAGAGGGGCTCAGTGGGGTGGAGATCCAGGTGAGGCTGGTTGGGATCTAGGTGCGCATGGCTCATCGGGGTGGTTCTGAGGCTCAGTGGGAGGGTCTGGGTATGTAGCCAGCTGTGAATCTTTATGCTAGAGCTGATGGAGAAACCTGTTTCTCCTACAAATAAGTTGAGGGGGGAAAAGTAATTTTTGTGAAAAAAATTTAAAGCATAAAGTTTTCTTCTGTTTTCTGAAGACTGAAGAGTTGCTTTACATTTTGGTCATTTTTACCCCCACCCCTTCTTGCTAGAGAAAGTTAGGTTGCCATACTAGATGCTTTCCCTTTGCCACTGTAACTTTCCAGTTAATAAGCTGGAGAAGTTAGAGTGGAAAAAAGAGGAGTGAAAAAAAGGCAAGAAAACCCTAGATATTTTACACTATATTCTGTGGCTATATATATAAAAAACTCAAATTAAAATTCCCCCTCCCAAAAAATTGCAAAAAATTAGATTTTCCCCATGAGAGAGTGTTTATTTGATGACCCCCTTTTTCAGGGAGAAAGGGGATGAAAGTTTTGGACAGCTCCACTTGGATCCAAACCCAGACAGAAACTTTCCCCAATATATGGGGGTGTCCCATTCCTGTAGTTCGGTTTGGGCCTCATCCCTGGCATCTTTTTGTTTGTTTTTAATCATTTGATTCATTTAACATAAGCCTCATCTCCTGTAAGAGATCTTCATGCTTTCATGAGCTTTGCGGACTTTTGCTTTTTTTGAAGCAAGATCTGTTATCAGTTACGGAGTATGAGGAATCATGTAAGTTATTAGAGCAAACAGTTTCTATCCGAATGCCTTGAACAACAAATAAGAATCTGATTAAACAGCAAGAGAGAATTGTGTTACACAATATCATGTTAAACTGGGGCTAACAAGTCTCTACAAATAGCGGAGAAGTGGCCATTGGTAGCAGGGGAGTGGAAGCTCACTGTGGGGGGTGGACGTATGGGAGGAGAAGCCAGGGGAGCTACTGACACTCAGACAGGGGTGGGAGTAAGATGGTTCCAGCCTGGGAAGGGGTGTCACTGCAGTTCCTGCCATTCTTACAGGAGTTCCTCTGTGGCTGGTGCTGTGTGTCCCCTTCCCTCCCCTGTCAGCAGCTGGTGCCCCCCTGCAGCTCCCCAGGTCCTGGTGTCTTTCCCTATGCCCCACCCCTACAGCTAGCACAGGTGCTGCTGCCCTTCTCCTGGCTTGGGCGTGTCTGCTGAAATCCGCAGTGGCTGAAGGTGGGGAGAGGAGAGCGTGTCCTACCTGCTCCCCAATTGCTGGCCCAATCTTGTGCACCACAGTGGCCTCGTCTGCTCCCGGAGTTTATACTTTGGGGTAGGGATGGGAGGATGTTGCTCCCATGTATGATTCAGTGTTACAACTAATGAACTTATTACCATAGCATGCAGGAGCCTCAGCCATGGACAGGTCCTCACCATGCTACACACTGAACAACGTACCAATGCTGAATTTTTGCAGTTTCCTTGGGCAAGATACTCACAGGAGAGTAAGAACCCGCTGCAGGGCCTACCTAGGGCAAGGACTGGACACAGCCCTGGCTCCAGACTTCAAGGCACTAACTTGGGCACATAACTGATCTTTTGCTTTGCTGACAATTTTGGAAAGTTTAAAAAAAGATGCTTCGAGCAGAATGAAACGTTTCATTCCAACAAAGTCAAAGTGTTCTTTGTCTAATTCAACCCCTTTTAAAATGTTTCGGATTTTAATGAGGGTGACCATATTTCCCTAAACTGAAAACGGGATATGCAGGGCTGGTCTGAGACACTTAGTGTCACTGCTTGCCCCCCACCAATGTTCTTCCATGCCCCCAATTGCGCCAAGTAGCAGAGAGGGGGCAGTGGAGGAAGAGGATTGTCTGGGATCTGGACAGCAAAGCAGGGTGTGTGGGTGGGTGAGAGACAGAACTTTTGGGCTTGGAGTCAGGAGGTGAAGCTATTGGACTATGATCAAAATAAATTTGCACTGCCCATCTTGAGCAGTGCAAGACGGTATATTCCTGGGGTGCAGTGCTGGGAACTGGGGGGGTTTGGCTGGTGTCTTTCTCTGTGCAATTCATGAGTGGCTCTGGGAGCATTCATGCAATCTAGCTGGGTGTGGGGCTCCATATGCAGTTGTGCTGAGTGATAACAGCACCCATAGGCACTGACTTCTGCTCGTGCCAGTGGGTGCTTGAATCCACTCTGCCCCCCCCCCTCCTGCCCCGCCTCCACCCTGCCCCTGCCCCACCCCCTCCTGCCCCGCCCCCATTCCAACTCCTTCCCCAAATCCCCACCACAGCCCTGCCTCTTCCCCTGAGCATGCCATGTTCCCACTCCTCCCCCCTCCCTGCTGGAGTTTGCTACACTGCCAAACAGCTGTTTAGCGGCAGCAAGCACTGGGAGGTAGGCGGAGGAGCGGGGACGCGGAGCGCTCAGGGGAGGAGGCGGAGGCGAGGCGGGGAGTGGAGCTTGGCTGCCGGTGGGTGCAGAGCACCCACTAATTTTTCCCCCATGGGTGCTCCAGCCCTGGAGCACCCACAGAGTCAGCACCTGTGACAGCACCCGGAGAGGCTTACTGCTTATCACTAGTAAGGCATTGTGAGAGACAGCCCAGGCTGGAGAGAGTTTAGGGGGTACAGCAGTCCCATGGTCCCAGGCTGCACCCTGGGAATCCTGTCACAGAAATTATTGATTGTAGATATAGATTTTGTATAAAGGATAACACCACAAATATAGAGCAAAAGGACAGAAGAAATATTAAAGATAATATGGATTCTCATAGGAAAGGAAAACTAAAGACAAGCTTAGATATAAACTTTAGTCAGACTCATGCACTAGATTGCTTGAATTGGACAGCCAATTATATCTGGCTTATATTACCAACTCATTATCATTAAGACATTTGTAACATGATGTGTACTAAGTATCAAAATCTAAACCAACCCAAAAAGATATTTTCCAAAGTGGCTGAAGAAACGTGAACTCGCAAGTCCCTTTAAAAGTAATAGGAGTCAGGCATCCAGATCCTCTAGGCAGCTTGGAAAGTCTCAATCTAAAGTGTGGTAGGGAAAAAAATTGCTTAAATTTCAATCCAGCCAGATGACAGTTGCAGAAAATAGTATCTTATCTGTGCTTCCATAGGTAGCCATTGAGAGCTAAAAGCTGCTCGCTTTATTCAGGCTCTTAGTTTCAAAGACTTAGCAGTATTGTTTGTCTGACTAAGGGGAACAGGATTTGGTCTAAATCATGTTATTCTAGTATTCAGAGTTGGGTCCAACTTACTAGGTTCACAAGCAGATCCTGATCCACTACTGAATTTCTCCAAAGATCAGGGTTATTTGGACCCTGGGTTTTGGATTAACCCAATAGAGAGTAAGGAAGCAAGGGCTGGATTGAGAGAGAGATTTAGGAGCCTAACTGCCACAACAAAGTTCCTCTGTTAATCTGGCCTCTACTGCAGAAGACCAAAACTGAAGTTCTGTCATAGGTGGGTTCAGATGCAGGCCTGGGAATCAGGAGATCTTGGCTGTATTCTCAAATCTACCAGTGACCTACTGTGTTGACATTGGGCAAGTCCCCTCACTTTTTTCCCTATCCTGCTCTTTGGGTATTTATAGCCAAACCCCTTTATTCATTCTAAAGGCTCTTTGGGACAGGGTGTTTCTCACTATGTGCTAATACAAAGCCTAGTGCAGTCAGGACCCATTTTTAGTAAGGTCCTCAGGAAGTACTCGAATACAAACAAAGTGATAATTCAAGCCTACTGTTAGTTCTAACCAAAAAGGTACAAGTGACCCTGGACCCATGCTTAGCTTCACCAGGGGATGATTTATAGTTGTACATCCAAGCCACGAGACACTAACATTTCTCAGACCTGTCATTGCAATAGCTATGGTTCCAATCAACTACCATTTTCCATTTTGAACACAATTCAAATCAGACGCCCGGGTGGGTGAATAAAAAAAGTGGAAATTTTTGCATAAACTAGAACTAATGAGTTTTTAATAGTTATACTATGCATGCTAGACTTAAAGCATATTAAACTAAGTTTAGAGAGGGGACTTAAGTTCTGGTGCCCACTTAAATAAAAGGACCAAAAAAGTTACTGCTATGAAATACATCCATATTTGAACTGCTGTTGCTCAGAAAGCCAGACATTCCTTCAAAGACTCCTGAGACTTCCCCCTTGTATGCCAGATACATTTGAGCCAACTCTACTTTAAATGGCAACTGTTTTCCTATAGGTGGGTGGAACTGAGCTATTTTGTTGCATCTGGCCAACTTGCTATAGAGATCGGAATCCCAGAGTTGGTGTTTTTGGCAGAAAGTCGTTTCTGTGCCTGAAGACAGAGGCTGATTATTTAAAACACTAGTAACTCCAATATTCCTGGAGTTTCACCATTGCTGTTGCCCATGGAAGACAGTGGAGCCTGGAGCCACTTAGCCTGGCAGGCTGTTGGAGGCTCTGGGAAAGTTAAAGAGGCAGAGAATCGCACCAGGAGTAGCTGTAGAGAGATTGACAAGAGTGGAAAATCCAAGACAAGCTGAACATACTGCTCAGGATTTCCTGGTCATGAATGTTAAGGACCTGATTTTCAACACTCAGATAAGCGCAAAACACCGTGTGGGTGCAGTTGTGCACCAACTTTGTGCTTCATGTTAGAGATGCTGCGCATGGAAATAGGTATTTGAAAATAGTCTTCAAGATGCCCAACTGGCTATTGATGCACATCCATGTCGAATGGTTGTATGTTCTTGAGGTAACTGCAGAGCTAAGTTAAGTGAACTGCACACATTTTTTCCTATGTCCAGTTGTGTGTCTGACTTTATGATGACTGAACTGAAGACATTTATTTCTTGCTCCTCAGTGAGTTTGTTTATTTTCTTAATGAGAGCTGAAAGCTCACGACTAATGCTGGAACGTCAGCCCAGTGGGCTGAACCTCTCCACATTCAGCCACAAGAGAAGTACAAGTTTTCCAGTCCATTCCCTGAAGTGCCTCACTTCTTTCTAAAGTGGCAGGGCCAACTCTAGAAACAGAGTTTCCCCTACGCAGTGTGTCCCTGATCCCAATACCTACAAGCATGACATTTATGGTGAGCTTTTTGGCAGCTGGAAACAGTGTGGATGGTCCCAAGACTTTCAGCAGTGATCTAGTCCGACTTGTGGACCAGTTTTCTGTGAACACCAGCTACAGACAAGGGCCATTCTGCAAAAGCTGCCAGACCACCCATCTAAGTATTTATATCACCCATCTCTACAGCAGTCAAGGTCCAGCTCTGCAGAAGTATTAGATACTGAATTCATAGAAATGAATGGGAGATTGACACCGAAATACCATTGAGGATCTGGGCCCAAGAACCTTGCATTCTGATGAATCAAGCTTCTAGTCAACCCTGTGATACTGCGAAGTATTATCCCCTGTTTACAGGCAGCTGAGGCACACAGATGAAGCAACACAAGAAGTGGCTGATTGTGGAACTGCATCTTCCATCTCTTACCACAGTGCCTTAACCATAGGGACCTCCAGCAGGCAAGGAGCTCGCTAGTGTAATTTTGTGGTGTTAAGTTCAGTTAAGTACCAAACATGGAAAGATCAAAGGATGAAGGAGAAAGTGAAGTGAAGCTAAACCACTAAACCACTAGTTCATTATTGAAAATGCAGCCTCAACACAAGTGACCAGTTTTGTATTGTAATTGTTGACTGCATATCCTTAAGGATTAGTCGCTAGATTTGTTCCCTCTTTTAAGATTAGGAGCTTTTAAACATTGCCATGTTGACACCGACAAACATCAGGAAGCTTTAACAATTGCTGAAGCACCAAGCAACCTTGCAGCTTATGCATGTGTTCATGTTTCTCTGGAGAAGTTTTTGATGTATGGATGTATCATCACAGGCAGCAAGCCTGTATAATGGCTAATGGAATGTTCTGAGAGGGTAACAGAGACATCTAGTGGCAGGTCTGAGCTGTGGTACCTCAGATGAAGGTGATTTATTGTTCCAGAACCATTGTTTCTATTCCATTATTACTTTTAACACAGAGACCTGTTATTACGGAGAGGCGCTTGACACACGTTAGGGCTATTTTGTCTTATTTGGAAATCAACATAATGACTTTCTGAAACACTGCTGAATTCAACAACACAGCAGCGGAGATAGTGATAATTATTTTTAATTTCTCTTTTACAATTTCTACTGCTGTCCCTTGTATTCACGTGATTTTAAGTGACCAGGGACCATATCCCTCATGCTGCACAGTGTAACTGTTATAATGATGTTTATTATTAAATGCACATTTCACACGTCCTAGACATGACAGAATGTTTTTGCTGTCACCTCGCATACCAAAAACACACCACTGCCCTAACTGTCCAAGTAGCCTATCGGCTGTTAAAAAGCGCTCAGTTGCCAAGTACAGTAATAATTGGAGTAACTACCATCAAAATTAAATTACACCCTCCACACACCTACAGTGCCTGTCTGATAATAACAAAGTAGAACACAGATGTTTTTGCCTTTGGTAACCACATTCTCAATATACAAACTGTGTTGGGAGAGAAAGGGTTAATGTCTTTTAAAAAATACGTTTTTAAAGATTTTAGTTCTTCTGAACATTTTAGCTCTCAGAATACCATTTAACTATAAAAAATACTATTATTCATTTAAGGAGACCTGGGACATACTTGCAGCTCTGCCACGGACCTGCCGGTGACTTGGGAAAGTCACGTCCCCTTTCTGTGCCTCATTTTCCACCATCTATAAAATGGGAATAATGATATTGACCTCCATTGAGATCTACTGATGAAAAGCACTGAATCAGAGCTAGGTATTATCACCTTGCTCTTACTCAGATCAAGTAAGTTGCTCCATAAGTAATCTCCATGAAATGAATGGAAACACAAGGAGCAAGGTACTCCTCACTACGAGCAAGGATGAAAAAAAAATATATTGCTCTTCAGTTAGGTAAAATAAGCTCATCTACACCCTCCTCATCCCCCCCACCTCCCCAAAACAAAACACACACACACACACACACCTCCTCTAATGAAAAGCTGATGGTTACAAAGCTGTAGTGATGAGGCTTTGAACCCAATTCTTCAGTGCTCTGCACCTTATGTAGCTTATTTGACACTGGTGTGAGTGATTACACACACGTTCCAGGCAATGGTACACCAAGCATTTGGGGATTAGTCCGATGCAAGGCACCTCAATAGAGAAACTAAATGAAAAATACTGATATTCCATTATCCACTTTCCTAACACCATCTGGGAATGGTTCTTCTGGCAACTGATGTCGTTATTTAGAGTTGTGCTAAGTGGATGTAAAAATGTGCCAGATCACAGTGGTAATACTTTTATATTGGTTTTTGCCTAGGCGAAGCATACTGAAGCAGACAGAAAGTAGAGGGGAAACAGGATGATTAGGTCTGGAAGTCATGACTCAATTTAAGCCGCTTCTGTGGCCTACAGAGCATTATGGTATACTCAGCCTCGATAAGATGCCACTCTTAAAAACACATTTATCTAGCTCTGGCACCGTTTATTGGAAATAATGCTGATCTCATTGAAATGACAAATGGCTTCAAAGACTTCCCAATATGCAATCAATGTATACAGCAGGCCGCCTCGATCAGTCTTGATCCAAGTGCATCCACACACTATGTGAACTTTTGCTGAAGAAACAAGCACACATACATCATACGGCAATCCCATTGCTAAGGAGCATCACCAGAATGTTTCAAGAGTGGAGAAGAGCAAAGCAAATATGAACGCTTAACTGGTTGACATAGAAACAGTGACATGAAAGCAAGATCATCTGAAAATATAAAGGAGGTAGATGGAACTGTTCTGTGTTTTCTGGGAGGAATCAGTAGATCAAAATATTTGATTTTTTTTTAAATCATTGATTAATATTTTATCTGCCAGTTCATTGTTGTTTTGTAAAGCACCCAACCAAAACAAAACAAACAACCAGAAAACTCAATAATTTGAAAGAACAAGTGAACGTAGTTGGGCCAGAAAAAACAGACAAAACAAAATATGACCAAAAACAAACCAGGAGGAAGAAGAAAGGTGATCGTGTCTCATGGCTTGACAAATGGATGAAAATCCTGTGTGAAGCCCCAAGGAAAGCTATAAAGCACTGTTCAGAGGTTTTGTTATCCTACTCTACTGCAAGACATATAAAAAATATTGCAAGTCTCAACTCCTGGAGTCATGCTATTACCTGAGAATCTCAACTTCAATTTTTAAAAAAAAAGTTTCTCACCCTCATTGGCTCAGCAAAATGCTTGAAAATATGTATCCTAAAAGGTTCAACAACACAAAACATAGTTTTGAGGAGGTTGGGGGGGGGTTTGTGGTTTTTTTTTTTTTTTTTTTTTAAGTCTCCTTTTAAAACTACCCATTTTTATGGAGCTGCCTCATGGTTATTGAAGACTTGGGGTTGGTTATACTTTGAAATTATGGTTTCCCTGCCTTTAGACGGGTAAGAGGAGGCAATCTTAGGATTTGAGAGAAGGGGCTAAGCAGCAGGAAAAGGGCTCCAGGGAAGACATTGGTAGCCTAGTGACCTAAAATGCACAGAATTTCACATTGTCTGGAATATCAGGTACCAGAAAGCAGAGTCTCTTGCAACATTTCCAGTCCAGGTCCCGGTGAGGAAAGAGAAGTATCAAAAACATATACAAATATTTCAGACTTTAAAGATGTTTAGATGTCTGAAATTAGAAATTCAGGGAACAGAGTATGTGCAAATTTCATTGGAAAAAATAACGGAACATTTCTAGTTAAAAGAGAGAGACAAGTGGCATATTTCAGCCTAGTAGTAGAGGCTTACAGGTCTCAGGGTATTTTGGTGAGCTGTATAAACACTCACTAGCCCACTTGTCCTTGGACTGCAGAATTTGTTTCAACAGGAGAATGACTAAATGGGCCAATGATTAATAAAAATTGTTTAGCATTTGGCCTTTGATCAGAATTTGCCTGAGTTTTGTTTTGGAAAAATACTGGTACAGTAATTCCTCAAGTATTATGCTTCAGGGGAGATGACTGGAAAGCTACAATTTTCTAAACAAGACTCTCCTTGAAACATAGCAGGTTCCAGGGGAAGCAGTGTGTGGTTGTTTATGACAAGGAACCAGGTGTAAAGAGTAAATCAGTACTCACGACTGGGGCCAGATTTCCAGCAAATCAATATGTTGACCAAACATCGGGTATAGAACTCCTTTAAAAGTTTTCCCAATGAAAACAGAAGTACGGGTATAATACACATACTACGCACACATATTAAGTGCAAGGTTGCAATCGATTCGGAGTCTTGCTGCAGTGACCAGAGAAGAACAATTGCTACTCCATTCATTTTGGCTTTTCTACATTTACAGCCTGATCCTGCACCCATTCAGAGCTCTGATTGACCTAAATGATGCAGGATCAGACGCCTTCAATCAACACCACCAGAAAATTCAGAATGTAATTTGATGTGCCACATATTGTTAGATTGCTACTAGAGTCACCCATTCATGCACCCCAATTCCAGTCCAACTGATTTTGATATAGTAGGAGCATTGCCAGCAGATCGAGGGAAGTGATTATTCCCCTCTATTCGGCATTGGTGAGGCCACCCCTGGAGTATTGAGTCCAGTTTTGGGCCCCCCACTACAGAAAGGATGTGGACAAATTGGAGAGAGTCCAATGGAGGGCAATGAAAATGATGAGGGGGCTGGGGCACATGACTTATGAGGAGAGGCTGAGGGAACTGGGCTTGTTTAGTCTGCAGAAGAGAAGAGTGAGGGGGGATTTGATAGCAGCCTTCAACGAACCTGAAGGGGGTTTCCAAAGAGGATGGAGCTCGGCTGTTCTCGGTGGTGGCAGATGACAGAACAAGGAGCAATGGTCTCAAGTTGCAGTGGGGGTGTCTACGTTGGAAATACTATTTCACTAGGAGGGTGGTGAAGCACTGGATTGGGTTACCTAGGGAGGTGGTGGAATCTCCATTCTTAGAGGTTTTTAAGGCCCGGCTTGACAAACCCCTGGCTGGGATGATTTAGTTGGGGTTTGGGTCTGCTTTGAGCAGAGGTTGGACTAGATGACCTCCTGAGGTCTCGTCCAATCCTAATATGCTATGATACCCAAGCCAGCAGGCCAGTGGCAGAGACAGGAATATAACAGATCCCCTGAGTCCCAGTCAATCCATTAGGTCCCATCACCTCTCCAAGAACACTAGCCACCAAGATTTCCCCACTCCACTCAAAATAAGCACCTTTGTGCTTTCTTTCATGCTGCCTTTCAGGGGGGGAAGCACTTTTTAAACATTGACAAAGTCATCAGAAGTTTCTCTGTCAGGATTGCTAGAAAATAGACAGCTGGTGTGCTAAGACCACATGCTGGCGGGTATTACTTCACCGTTCCCTTGTTCTCCGGCCACCTGTTGTCTCTTTTCTTATGCACAGATTGTAAGATTTTGGGGGCAGGAACTATGTGTGTTCTGTTCGTACAGCACCTAGCACAATGGGGTCCTAGTCTGGGACTTGTGCTTCTAGGTTCTACTGCCATACAAATAATATGCTTAGACTAGAGAACACAGCATTTAATTACCCAAAGCAATGGAACAGCTCCGCTAAGAGACCATTGTTTTAAGTCTACCCCATAGAAAACTGAAATAGTGCCCAAAGAACTGTATTTTGGAGTATCAGAGAACTAAGATCCCTGTTTGCTCTGGGAGAATATTTACACATTAAAGTTACAAGGAGTGTTCCTCATTAAGGAAGGACCTGCACTTTGATATGGGTATTCAAGCAGACCAAGCAGCTCGTATCCGTTATAGTGGTAAGTATCAGAAATAAGTGCAAGTTTGTTAGTAGATTCCAATCTCAAATGAGAACTCGTAGAATATGACGGACCAACCGTAGATGCAGGTACAACCATAGGACATAAGAGGCTTAGTTGGGGCTGAAAATAATCACTAACTCCTTTACCCTTATAAGTAACAATCCATGCTCTGGTAAGAAGGGAAGCTCTGAGAATTCTATCTGAGATAAGAAAATTCCTCAAGTTTCAAGATGGATTAGATCAGAAGCCTCTTGTTAGGATTCTCAGACTGAAAATGGATATCCCAGCTTTGGCGGCTGCTGAATTTCAGAGATGCTCAACAGTTAGCACTGTATTACTAGGACTTCACATACACATCTGACGAGAGCAGAAGTGCTTATACATTATCCTGGTGGTCTGTAAAGTTGAAAAATCCACTGCAACCAAGTGATCTAAAAATCTCTGTATTGAAACAACTTCCCAATACTACAAAATAAGTTGCAGCAGAGCTATTGAAAGAGACCCTGTTTGTACAGAGATAAAACTGTCCATGTGAAAGGTCAGAGTGCATGATTTGACTTCAATAAGGTTTGGAAGAAGAGTATCTTATGCCATCAACATTCTCAGAGACACAACTTTGTACACAGAAAACTCATTGAATCAATTATTTATGTGAGAGTAAAATTTCTGAAAGCCAGATTGTCAGCAGAACTGCACGGAAGTCATACCAGAAGAGTCAAAAAGGAAACCAGCAGAAGCGATCATTGACAACAGTTTGCATGATATAGAATTGGTGAGTGCACACTCATACAGGCTACTTAACCAGAAGTCATTTGTCTGTTGATCCCTGGAGAGTCCATTCTGAACCAAAAGATATTGAAAGCTAAACCCATGCATAGGATGAGCAGTCTGTCCTACGAGTTCTACTCAGAAGACAGACTTAGGACTACCTCAGAGGCTGCATGCATTAGTGATTATATTTTCTGTGAACTTGGTAAAAGTTATTGCTTGCAAAGGAAGGGGATATTGAATGGATCTGGGGGAAGTTTTCCAAATTTCAAGTCTGAGGATTTTTTTAATCCAAAAATGTAATTATCCAAGTTAAAAAAAAAAAAAAAAAACCACCACCTTTCAGATTTCCTGACCAGTTGTGGATATCAAAACTTTGACAACTGGGAGAGAAAAAACCCCACACCGCAACTTCCAGTTTTGCTGCTGCTGTTTTTTTTAAAGCAGCTGTAGTGTTGAATGTGCTTCATAGGAGGTGTTAACCAAGTCTACATTTTTAAGCGTATCCTCTATCTCTGGATGCCCAAGATGATGCACCCCAGGCTAGATATTGGAGCTGTAAATGCACACCACCTCTGGAAGCTAACTCCAAACTGACTCAAGTTTGGTAGCCAACTGAACCAAGACACACAGTTATAGTGGACACTTGAAAGCATATACAATTCAATATCTACAGACACATTCCTTCCTTCCCTGGGGACTGCCCCTTGATGGAGGGGAAGATGTGTGTGTTCCAATGACCTTGAGAGCTATGCTAGTGGGAGCTCTTACTCCTGGGAGGGCCATTCAATCCAGACAGGTCAAAGGGAAGGGACCAGGCAAAAAAATCATCCACTGGCTCTCCAGGTTGAAGGCTGAGTGATAGGACACTAACGAGACCCTGCCATCTCCGTCCATCATGCCGTTTGCTGGAATGACAACCTTGTGTTTCTATAACCTGTTTAAGAGGATAGGTTTTGGGCCTAAGCAATTGATATTTAGATACACATTTCACAACCTGGAGCCCACCTGAGCTGCTTTGAATTTATTGTCTAGAAGTACAGAATACATGGGGACGGTCTGTGGTTGCATCCAGCCTGTACTTAAGTGTGTTCAGACTGTGCAGAAAAGATCTTCCCTCCCGTTCTACGTCTGTTTTCTTACATTAATAAAAAGGACACCTTCTTAAGAAAATCCAAGTGGCTGCTTTGTGGTTCTTCAGTACCTCATATATTATATGAATCCATTTCACCAAGGCTTGGCAAATCTGATCCATCTATAGCAGTATTCATTTCCTATCAAAGTCAGCACAATATCACTAACCTCTTGAGAGCCATAGATACTGGCATTTTTAGAGCTCAGCAACGTAGCAAATACCATGGTTTCCATTAGAGTCATAAGTGCAGTACAACAGGCAGAATGTGCTCTAGGGCCACTTAAGAGCTGCTTTCTGGTTATACGCTGCACACGACATCACACATTCACTCAGATTCATTATTGATCGCTCAGTCCAGCAAACTCACTGTCTAGAGATTAAGTTACAAGCATCAAGGTCCCGATTTACAGATTTGACAATGTCCTGACATCATATTAATATTGAATCAAATAGACTGCATGGCAAGCAAATATATCATCTTGTATTTAGAATGTGTAATATGTTGGGAAACATTTCACTGAGAGTCCCAAGATAAGAACTCAATACATCTACTACCCCATATACTAATTTATGAAGCAAATTGATAACAGCAATTTTTGGAGATATCTATAAAGAATGCAGGTTAAAAACTAACTAGCAAGAACTGATTAAGTAAGCAAGTCCTCCACAGCAGAAGCTGTTTTGTTCTGACCTTCTGAAATGATATTCATCATTTTACTCTCTCTTTTTCAGAGAGAAGTATTTCGGGAAAAGGGAATAAAACCTTTTCCTTACTCCCTACCCACTAAATGTATTCTATTGTGGCAATGTGAGACAAAACACGCAGCACTGTAGCTGGCAGAAACTTAAGCTTGACAGTTATGACAAAATTAAAAATATTCACCCTTTTGTCCCTAAACTAATTAGTTTTAGTTGTAATGTAAATATCGAAGGAGCCAGTCAGGATTCTGCACCGACCCACATATCCTAAATTAAATTAAGCTAAGGCACAAGCAATTAACAAAAATGAGAGAGAGACGGTGGCTGGATAAAACATACGTTACATAACCAGCTCTGAATTTAGACGTTTCTTTGACTTTAAATAGATAGAGACGATCTAACTCTTACCACACCTTCAAATTGAGCAAGGGAAGGGATTTAGCTTCACTTTTGGCAGAAATGGCTTTCGAGGAGAAATTTGGAGAAGCGGAGTAGTGGTAGAAAAAGAAGTGTTTGAGGGTTAGTGACCTGTGTTTGTGCTGACTCACCTCTAGCCAAAATTTGTTAAGAGGCTTCAGAAGCAGTCTGCATTTTCAGAAGCAGGTGCCTGAAGTTAATATTCTAATTGCACTGCACTGCTCTAATAACGATCCCTTAGTGCTGGAAGAAGAGGAGAGTTCACCGTACATCTGGAAACTCTGTTCTTGGGTCCTGAACAAGACAAATGGTCTGGATTCTTCGCCTTTTTTCCACCTTCCTAAAACCACTCTTCCCCCCTACCCCAGCACAGAGTAACGGGTGTGGCCATAAACAGCTCTTGGGAGCCTTCCCTCTTCAAAGTGGTGTTACAGCTTCCCACAGAAGGAAGAAACAGCATCTTGGAGTTCCTCCTAAGCTACAACGCAAGCTGTTAGAGAAAGAAGGCAAGGCCTTCAGCAAGCGTAAATCAACTCAGCTTCACTGGTCAACAGCTAAGCACATAGCCTAGAATTTATTCATGGTTCCATCACTTCTTAGAATTAAAGCTTTTACTATTCAGAAATAAGACAAACAGAAAACATAGTCCTACTGAACGTAGGTATGAGCCCGTCCTGGGCCCAGCTACACAAAATTGTTTCCAAAGAGCCTCTACCGAACATCTTCCCTTATGAAAGCCCCAGGGTGAGTGTCTGGCATGCTGAGGAGCTCCAGTTGCTTTTCTGGGCTCTGTCAATTAACTCTCGCTTCCCCAGCCTTGAGTCTTGGTGCTGTCTCATTGGGTCACATACCCTACCACTCTGGGCCTGTGGATGGGCAGCATATCCCATCATGATCATGTCTATAGCTATGCAGTTATTCTGTCTTTGATTTCTGTGACCTTGACACATCACACTTAAGAACTCTGCTGTTTCCAGAGACCGGAAGCCATTTTAAGAGACAGCCTGTTACAGGGGGCTTTCACAGAAACTTAAGTGTTTTTCCTTCTATGTTGCGTGCCTTACTCTAAAAGAAAAGCCATTCTGAGTGAAAATGCATGTTCACTCTTATGTAAAACATATCACTGTTGCAATGGAAAATGAAGGCTCAGATCCTGCCACTACTTACATATGCGATGAACTTCACTTCCCTGAGTAGCCTCCTTGAAATCAACTCACATTAATAACATTAACACATAAGTGTCTGCAGGATCAGGGCCTAATTTGCGGACGTACTCTCCCAGTTCTCGGTGTGCATCCCTCACCACATTGCAATGTTATCAGTTTCTCAGTAGTGCCAGCGGTGAAATAGCACTTCCTGCCTGTCAGGGGGGTGTACCACTCACCGCTTACCTGGCACCTCCTCCTGGGCACTCTGGGGAGTATCTCTTGAGGCCGACACACCTTCCTGTAGTCATGTGCCATCACACTGCCTCTCTCTCAGGTCTACAGCTCCTCTTTCTCCTCCCAGGAACTGCGGTGTCCTCTTCATGACTCAGCATTCCCCCTCCCAGGGTATATCAAAGTCTTTCCTTCAGCAGTCCTAGGCAGTCTTCCCATTCACCACCTCAGGTGCCACTCCTTCAGTGGCTGGTAGGAGACCCCAGGCCCGCCCTCTGCTCTGGGTTCCAGTCCCAACACCCTCAGCCCAGCAGCTCTGGGCTTTACTCTCTCAGCCCTCACTGCTCCTTCCCCGGACTGGTTCTTACCACTCCTGGTTCCCCAACTTTCTCTGGGAGGACCAGCTCTAAACTTGCCTCCCAGGGCCTGACTACTGCCTTTTCCCAGCAGCAGCCTCCAAACACAGCTCCCTCTTCCCAGGGAGTAACAGCCTCTGTCTGTTGGCAGCTTCCTGCCCAGCTGAGCCTGCTTGCAATCAATCCTTGCTCCCTGGCTCTTCCTCCAGATGCAGCCTGTGGAGTTAATCAGTCTACCTAGCCACCTGAATCCCTTCCAATCTTGGGGTGGTGGACACCCTATTACACTGCCCCTGTCCTGAGTATGTATATGTATTCCTTTGCATAATTCTAGGTCATACTTGGGGAGAGGGATAGCTCAGTGGTTTGAGCATTAGCCTGCTAAACCCAGTGTTGGGAGTTCAATCCTTGAGGGAGCCATTTAGGGAACTGGGTAAAAATCTATCTGGGGATTGGTCCTACTTTGAGCAGGTTGGACTAGATGACCTTCTGAGGTCCCTTCCAACCCTGATATTCTATGATTTTACAGTATGAATTCCTTGTTTCCCTCAAACACTTTACACATGCAATAAAGGCCTTTCTTAAATGATATACAAGGTTGTTTTAATTAAAGTGTTTGCATCAACAAAGCACCCTTTATGCTAATCTGCAGAATTAAGGTCTTCAGTATGAGCTGTAGCAATGTGTGTAAGAATAAGCAGTTTAGAAAGAGATGCTAAAATAAAAGTTCAATATGATGAACTGTTTCATTAGAAGTCCTATCATGATTCATGACCTTAACCTTTTTGAAAAATTTAATGCCAACCTGAGACTGAATATAGATACCTTACAGCATTGTGAATCGGAACTTCAGTGTGAATTAGTGTTTCCTGGAATTTCAGGAGATTTTTGTTTTATTTCAGAAGCAACAGGTTACTCTGGAAATGGAGAAATGTTTCATATCCACAAGAGAGAAGTGGAGTATAGTATGGGGGGGGGGAGAAGACACAAAACGCACACACATAAAATTGCTGTCTAAAATAGGCAGAATCTACCCCAGTTCAGCAAAGCACTGCTTAAGTTTAAGCACATTCCTGGATCACATTGAAATCAATGAGACTTAAGCATGAAATTAAAATTAACAGTTGTGGTTAAGCATCTGCTTAAGTATTTTGCTGAACTGAGGCCATGGAGAATTCTAGAAACCACCATGACCATAGTAATTTATGGCCAAACGAAGTTGCATATATGAATGGGTGGACCAGAATTTTTCCCTTATTCAGTGCCAAAGACAACGTACAATTTGTTACCACTGGGATCTGAAATATCAATAGAATCAGATATGATGGTATCATTTGCAAGGAACACTTTGATATGTAAGGGGCTACGTTCATTGTATCTAATGGTCAAACAAACATGTTCTTTTGTCTTTTAAGAAGCCAGTGCAAGAGGTAAGCGTAAATGCCCTTGTTCTCTGTCAGTGGGTAAAAAGAACAGGAGTACTTGTGGCACCTTAGAGACTAACAAATTTATTAGAGCATAAGCTTTCGTGG